>NC_069710.1:11517085-12117085 GCF_027358585.1 Pangasianodon hypophthalmus | reverse complement strand
ATTTTATTTTTATATTTTTCCCACCAAATTTAGGCTGGTTTAGCTAATCTCTGAGGGTGGTCTAACTGGTGTTAAGCTTTTGGAGTTTGCTGGCCAGATTACCTGAGAAGAGTAAGTTGGTTTCCTAGCGTGATTAGCTAGAACAAGCTAGAAGCTAGAATCAGCATGACCAGTTAGAACCAGCTAGAACTGGCTTGAAGCAGCTTCAGTGAAGCTAACTGGCCCAGGCTTCTCTTTTTTTTTTTTTTAGCAGGGATTGCGTGACAAAACTAGCTAGCGATACAGATAGAAAAGTAAAATTTTGTTGTAGTGTAGCTAGCTACTTCGTAAGAAAGCTACTTTCTTATTTTATTACATGCATAAATTAGCAGTAAATTAAAATGAAAATTCATAGATTTTCCCCAGTTTGATAAAGTAGCTTCAGTGTAGTTAGCTAGCTACTTTAGCAGAAAGGTAGTTTGGCAGTAGCTACTTAGCTGCTTTGTTCCTCTGTCAGTTTCTTGCTCTCCCTCATCATCTTTGTATAAATGTGTGTGTGTGTAGCTGGACCCCGAGCAGACTGGTTTCATTGCGGTGGAGAACTTCACCAGTCTGGCGGAGCAGCATGAGCTGCAGCTGGACCCCAACAAGCTGGACATGCTGCTGGCCCTCGTTCAGAGCGACCAGCACGGCCATGTCTGCTACCAGGAGCTCATCGAGCTGGTGAGACACACACACACACACACACACACGCTCTGCTTCAGAAATCAAAATAAAGGGTTCAAGTAAATTATTTGAACATGAATTGCATTTATTTTGGAAGAAAGAGGTAAGAGGGATTTGTAAAAACATCTCTTTCTTTCTTTCTTTCTTTCTTTCTTTCTTTTATTTCATGTTATGTCCTCTATCCATACTTTCTTTTCTTTATTTATTCTTTCTTTCCTTCCTTCCTTCCTTCCTTCCTGTCAGTTCTTCTATTCATTCTTTGTTTCCTTCATTAATTCTTTGTATGCTTTCTTTCTTTCTTTAAGTGAATCTCTATCATCAAAGAGTGAGAGTTGGACAAAATGTGTGAAATGCAGATATACTGTATATACTCATAGTTGGGGGTTTCCATGCGCCTGAGGACTGTGTGTGTGTTTACGATATTTAAAGGGATAATGGGGTAATAAATGCAGAGCAGTAGGACACTGCTGGCTTATCACAGCTTTCCAGACACACACAAACCACATCTCCCATCATGCACTTCTCTCTTGACTCCAGGGGAGTCAAGCTAAAATAACATCTACATTTAGACTGTGTGTGTGTGTGTGTGTGTGTGTGTGGTCTTTTGAACAAAGGGACTTTTGATCTCAGATCTATTACACCACCTCATTACCATACAGTCAACTGGTCTCACACAATTCCTCCCCTTCTCCATCCCTCCTTCTGTCTCCTTTAGCTAAACAGTAAGCGCTCCAGTAGTTTCCGGCGCGCCATCGCTAATGGACGGCGCACTCTGCAGCGCGAGATCCTATTGGACGAGACGGGCCTGGGCGTGTACAAGCGCTTTGTGCGCTATGTGGCATACGAGATCCTCCCATGTGAGACGGACAGACGTTGGTACTTTCATCAGAACAGGCTCTGTCCTCCGCCTGTCTTCATGGCCATCGTCACCATAGTGCAGGTGCGCACACACACACACACACACACACACACACACACACACACGCCTTCTTTTTTCTTTCTACCATTTGTTCTTTGTCCCATATTCTTTCTTGCTGTCTATAAGACTCATGCTTGAGAGATGATTTTTGTACTGTTGTTGATAACAAGTGGTGTCAGACTTTTTGACCCTGCTATAACTCTGTGCGTGTGTGTGTGTGTGTGTGTGCGTGTGCGTGTATATCAGATTGTGGTGTTTATGTGTTATGGGGTGAGGCTCAACAAGTGGGTCCTGCAGACATATCAGCCAGACTTCATGAAGAGCCCACTGGTGTATCATCCAGGACACCGAGCCCAAGTCTGGAGATTCTTCAGCTACATGTTCATGCATGTTGGGTAAGAACACACACACACACACACACACACACACTGTTATGAATGCAACTGAAAACCATACACACATACTAGACTTTCAGTGTTGTTATGTCGTTACTTTCATTTTTTTTGTTGTGACTGTCACAGTAAATGTAATATAACAATATATAATTGCACACATACTTGATCTTGATGTAACGTCTATTGCTTTAGGGCTGCACTTGTTTATACCTTTTATACAGATACATGGAGCAGAGTCGATATTATTGATTACAGTGTCTTGAGTTTAGAAACCCGTTTCAAGTCCTGTGCCGAAGAAGTGTGCTGATTCTGCAGTACCCCATCATATATGCATAATGAACTAACAGTGTGTGAGTGAAGTCCTTTGGCTTGGACCTTTGCTTAAGACACTGATTTCATTACCTGGCAGACGCTTTAATTCATCTTCATTAACTGGTTTATCCTGGCCAGTGTTACGGTTGATTCGGAGCCTATCCAGGGAACACTGGGTACATGATGAGGGTATACAGGATACTCAAAGTGATGCCAGTCCATTGCAGGGGACCAAGCACACATAGTCACACATAAGAGGAAATGTAGTTGCCAATCCACCTACTTCCACCTACTTCCCACTCGTTGGGAGGAAACCAGAGAAGCTGGAGGAAACCCACACGCACACGGGGAGAACATGGGAAGCTCTACACAGACAGTAACCCGAGCTCAGGATCGAACCAGGGAACCTGGACCTAGATCTTGCTGCTGCAGACAATTTTATCCAACGCAGTTTGCAAGTAAGGTAGAATAGATCAGAGCCGCTGAGAATCTTTGTTCAAGATCCCACCAGTGGCTCTTGGTGGTCTGGGATTTGGGATTGGAATTTGGGGTCAGGGATTTTAACTCGCAACCTTCCAAGGACTAACACAGAACCTTACCCGATTAGCTCCCACTGCTCCAGATGCTTTATGGTAGATAGATGATTCAGATGACAGATTAGCCCTAACAACCCTCCATTCTGTCTTCAGTTGAGTCATACAAGATTGGTGATATCAAAGAGCTCTGAAGCAGTTTGGTAGACTTCGCTGTTGCCTTCTCATAATTAAGCAGTGCTATTCTCTTTCTGCACCAGATACTAATTAGCTCTTCCTTTCTGTTGACATCCATCTGGACTGTCATTGTGGTTTCACTTATACACTTCTACTGCCTTGGTATTTCATGTAAGTCATGTGTTGAGCCAGTCAGATTTGGTGATGCTGGTGCTCTACTTTGTAATGCAGTCCTCAGGGTAGTATGAGCAGTCCACTTTCCCCAGTCCTCATTCCCCAGTCTGCATTCCTATGGGAAATGAGGGTTTACAAAGGATTCTTAGTATATTATGGGGTCAACTTGCAACTCGGAATCCAGGCCTGATAATGGAGAACCAGACTTTATGTCAGTTTGGTCATTTCCTGGTCAAATCCATTCGATTCTACTCCTCAGTTAATGACCAGACCTTATATAATGCCAAATTTAGACCATTGTGAGGACTTTGGATCTAAGGAATTCTGTATCCTGAGGTATATCAATTCCAACGTGATCAAGATGGGTACTGTTATTAGATGTAGTTCCCTAATGAGTAAATCAGAGGCAACAATGGCAAGGACAAAACGCTGAAATTACATAAGGAAGAAGCTTTGAGGGGAACCAGACTCAAAAGGGAAACCATCCTCTTCTGGGTGACACCGGATCATGGGATTTTGATCGCTACTCTAAACAGCCACACCGTGAAAAGGAAAATTGTACTTGAAAGGATGTTAGGTATATACTTTTCATAAATAGTCCTGGGAAGAGCATGGCAGTCTTTATGATTACAGTAGCAGTTTCTTGGAAGTGCAAACCTGTAGGGTATCCAAGTGAGATTATTTACAAGTGCAGAAAGCATCAGACTAACAACATGAGGAGCAGAGCAGGAGAGTAGAACATCAGGATCAATCAGGGTGGAAGCCAATCTAGTGTGGATAAAGTAGGGGCAATATTGACAACTTTCTGGTTCTTGAATGGAATCTGGGACAATGTCTAGCTTAGGTTTCTAGATGTGCTAAATGTGAAATGTGGTGAGTTCAGTTTTCAGAGAGACAAATGAACTTGAAATCTAGCACAGATTAAAAGCAGTGAGATGTGTTAAAAATATTCAAAATATGATATGAATACATGAACAGAAGAGTGTAGACATGAGTGCATATTATTTTAATACTGTTACTGTGAACAAAAACCTTTTCAGAGGCTCTGTCCTGATGTGTGGACATGCTGTGAATATATAATATGAAGACTTGAACACTATAAATATTAAGTAACGATTTTGATAAACCTTCTGATTATCTTACTAAGGTATAATAAAAATAATTTAAAAAAAATAATAAAATTTAAATAGTAAATTCTATAATTTTTTCTTCAATTAGAAGATGCAAATTTAATACTTGCTCTCCAGTTTATTAATTTGTGCACACATTTGCAGTGTTTAAAGTGATTTTTAGGCTTAGTAATTAGTGACTAAGGAAATGATCCTGTATTTTGTACATTTAAGTTGAAACACTCCAAATTACATATTCATTAAGCTAATATTATTACAATATTATTTTTATTTTTCTTGAGAGAAAGACACAAATCCTCCAGTTTTTAACATCCACCATACACTCATTGTGGCTTTTTAAAGACCACTGACAACCAGGTCTCAAGGAAAGATAAAGATGCTTATGTTTATATGCGGGAGCATAGTGCTCCAGGTGCCCAATGATTATAACAAAATGCAGCCAAAAAAGCAGCACTTAAATCCAGCAAAATCAGCAGAGTTAGCTGCAGTAGCAAATCATTGGTCACCTTTACACAAGCACATGAAGTATTACTGAATGCCCTGAAATCATACATTTTATCAGAACTTATAAAGATTAAAGTTTTTGCATGATAACCAAAAGAAAGGCAGTTTGGAGATAGGTCACGAGATGCTTTAAAAGCCAGAATTTTTTTTTTTTAAGGTGGGTGAACCAGGACACCACTTGTCATCTCGAGAGGACTGCTGGGAAAAGTACCTCTGCCAATGTTCAAGTTAAATTTAAGCCTTTTGAGATCATTTGCTATATCGCCTAGCTAGAACTGAGCAGCCAGTGCTCTCCAAATGTGTCAGGCTGCCTGATGGTGTTGGGCGGTTGGTAACCTCACGGGGAGAGACCTGTAACAGATAGAATTGGGAAGAAATCAGGTTAGAGTAAAAAAAGAAAGAAACCTTTAGGGTTTGATATCTTTCCAATGCGTTCTGCCAATGCAAACAAGAGTTGATGTATGAATCACAACATTTGGAATGGTTTCCCACTGAAATGGGGTTTCCCTATAAGCTGAAGAGCTACTTTTTGAGCTAAAGTAGCCAGGAAACCCAGCATCTGTTTGCAGAACAACAAACAAGCAAGCCAAGCTCCTGGCTCCCCCAAGGCCATGCTTTCATTACTGACAGTACTGTGAAGCAGGAGCCGTAGTCACAAAAACAGCACATACAAAAAGGACATACTGCAAGCGTTCTGCTTGTACATATGCTCAAAGGCGGTGCGAAATGTACGTGCGAGGGAGAAAGAGAGGTGGCATCATCCGCAGTGCTGTTTCCGCAAACAGCAGGAGATCTGAGAAATGAGGACTTGTGCCTTCACTGTGATGCCAGAGTCACAGAAGTTAGTTACGCTTCAATGTAGCTGCTTAGTTTTGGCTGCTATTACAAATATGCATATTCTGGTATCATAAGAACCTATATTTTGTATTATATTGATTGTCATTGTACACTCTAATTTAAGCAAACAATGCTTGTTTACTCACAACTAACAAAAATAAGGTACAAGATCATGGTGTGTCTAACAAACAGCAGCAATAGTGCTTAAAGTTAGGAAAATACCATTTTGGCTATGCATCTGCGGTAAGAGTGGGGAACATTAGCAGAGTTTTGAACCAAAAGAACATTTGAAAAACACCACAACACTGCCAGGTTTAAAATATCACTCCCCTGTTGTGCTGTGTTGTGGTTTACTCCCATCTGCACATGCCTGTTCAAAATCTGGCCATAAGTATAACAAATGAGTAAGAACAAAATAAAACTGGCTTACACTCAACCAAGTTAATATGATGATGTTGTTAAATTATGCATATGGATGGAAATAGGGCCTTTATAATAAACTAGACTTTCTAATATATTGCTTTATTTATGTATTCATAATGAGGATTTAATTCCCGAAATTGATCACTTCGGGAGTCAGACCTCAAATGTAACATTGGCCATTTGAGGCCAATATTAAATATCTTAATATGACCAAATTAATTAATTAGTAGTATCATCCCTTTAAAATTCACAGAAAGGGTTTCTTTTGCACGAGGGACATTGAAGGAGACAGCATCTTAATTGGAGGCATTATATTGCTCATATTGAGGACCAAATTATTTATGGATAAAATTATAAGCTACCCTTAAAAAAAACAAGCTGTAAGTGTAGTAGATGGGTGCTTGGTCAACGTATCCTTCAAACCCCTGGCACATTTTCTTTACAGGAGAGTGCACTAAAAGAACAAAAACAGTGGCATTATTTTGTTGATTCAACAAATTAAAAATAGCAACTTAAAAGTGTTATAAATTAGCCTACATCCAGTGCACACACTGCAAGTTCATTACGTTGATTAAGCGTGTCTTGGTTTTATTAAGTGTGTCAGTAAATGTCAGAGTAATAAAACGATGCCAAATGCAAAATAAAAGGATGTGCTGGATCAAGTGCTATTTTATAAGCTGCTGAATAACTGAATAAATTTGCAGTGAATTACATGATAATTACAACTAGGACCATTCATGCAGCAATATATTGGCAATATGCTAGACTCCTATAGGATTTATTTCATATGCTTCATGAATTTTCATTAATATGATTACAGCATTAGTTACTTTTAAATTGTCTCTTGCATTTATTGCCTCCTCAGTCTGCATTTTTGGGGGGGGATTGGTCTTAAGTTGCTGTCTCTTCCTGAACTGAATTATGGGCTTACTTTCACAAAGAAGGGGTTTGCTGCCTTTGGAAAGCGGAGCATAAACATTGTCCAAAATGCTGCATCAGGTGTAAAACAATACATCGTATAACCAGTTATTAACAGTTGACTGCTGGGAAAAGTAGACAGAGACACATTGAGGTTACAAAAAATATGTGTATGCTAACAGAGCTGTCAGACTGTGAGTGTGTTGTCACAGTCAGGTTCATCGTCGGGCTTGCACATTCTTGCTAGTGTTAGAAAGCACAAACTGCTCTGTGCTCAAGCATAAAAGAAGCTCAGCTTGTCGTAGTAGTGAGCTGACAATAGTGATGCTGTCGCTGTGTGGGTTTGTGGTTGGAAATTATAGTCACGCCTAAAATGAGGCGAAAGTGGCTAAAAAAGAAATGATTCCAGGACTGGTTTAATTAAAATGATAAAATGATTTTGAAGTGAATTTCAGGTCATTTTCTCCTTAATGAATTCATATAAGCAGCGATTGATTTACTCCCAAAACATCTCGACACCCCTTTAGATGAGAATGATTAGTCAGAACTGTTAATACATAAAAGTAATTATAGGCACAATATTTATAATAAGGCTAGAATATCTTTTAAAAATTAAATACCATAATTGCTTAACCTTTTATCTCGCTTTAACATTATCCTGAATAGTGTATTTAAAAATATGCCTGCATTGCTAAAGCGTTATTAAGTCAGCATGACAAGTTCAAACTTCTTGTAAAATGAAAGACAGCTGCTCCTGTGCTACCTTCCAAATACTTTATCTCAGTGGTCAAAAATGCAAAGGAAGACCTAGGAATTCTCCCAAGGTAATGACTGTAACAATATCCTGATATACCGTCACAAATTGCCCATTTCAGTGAGTGTTGGATTTCCCAATGCGATGAGCACTGTTGTAGTGTAGTTTTCATTCAGAGTTCATTCCATGTGCTTTTGTTTGGGTTTGGTCCTGTCTCCAGCCCCCCATTCTTATAACTGTTTGATTACCCTAATGTGTTCACCTGTTCCGTGTCACACCTTGATTAGTTTGGTTATTTCTGTCCTGTTGCTACTGTTCCATGGAGTACATTATGATGCTTTTTTATCAGAAAGTCCCCTGTTCTTTGTGTCTTGTAGTATTTCCTGGTTTGGACCTTCAGCTATTTTCGTGTTTTGATTATGGATTATCCTCGTGTTAGCCTACCTGCCTGTGTTTTGATCCCAGCTACTTCCACACATTACATATCATGTATAACCAATTATGGACCCATGCACATTTCAATTAAATTACAGTACTGAATTTTAAAAAAGTTCAATTTGAAGAAACTACTTTAAAAAAAAAAAAAAGGATCAATACAGAAAACTGCAGCACAGTGAAAATTACAGAGAAAACACAGGATCCTCCAGGAGATCAAGAGGGAATTCTCTGACCTCGATCTGACTACTAGTGTGTCGCACTACAGCACAAACACACACATACACACTCGAGTATAGCACAACTCAAGCCAGCAGGGTCAGAACACGGCCACGTGAACACACAGATGGAGATTTAAACCCTCGTGGAACGGTTTTAGCAAAGTGTGTGCACAGACTAGTCTAGCATGATGGTAGTTTGCCAATTTGGATTTGGATCTTGAATACACATTTCTACACGGATGTTGATATCTGTACTCTCCCGGCTCGTGCTCATACACTACGCATGAGACGTCCTGAATTCTTAGGACAAATTTTGACAAATCAGAAGCCTGGGTAGCTGGGACCATTTGCCAAGCTTTCTGTTTTTTCTGGATTGCCTACTGATATAGCAATGATGAGCGTTCCATCAACCAAAACAAATACCTTTCTCCCTATTAGTCCACAAACGCAATGCCCACAAACATTCACACACTCATTCACAACAAGGGGCAATGTAGAGCAGCCAGTGCACCTGCCAACATGGTTTTGTGGTGGGTAAGAGGAAACCGGAGAACCTAGAGGAAACACACAGACAGTAACCCGAGCTCAGGAACCAGGGAAAGAGGCAACGCTACCTGCTGTGCACACAGCGTGATATGAAGTGCTTATTGAAGAGGTGTATTTTCAGACTGCGTCTGAAGATTGTCAGGGACCAGCCTATACAGGCACCCAGGGGAAGTTCATTTCACTTCCTGGGTGTCACTACAGAAAAGTCCTGAAGCTCATCTTCCTTGCGCCGTGAACCGCAAGGAAGACCGTCCAGGAGCGAGTTGCAGCATGTATTGGAATGCCAGTATCATGCTATCATTTGCCCAGAAATTATTTGAAAAGTTTTTTTTTTTTAAAAAAAGGTGCCTTTTTCTTTAACTGGAGGCTGTTACAGCGGTAACTCAGTTAACCGTCTCAGGCCTGAGTACTGATCCTTGAGGGACACCAGTAAAGAGTGTGGATTGTGCTGATGTGTGTCCAAGTGTCCCTCCTGGTAGAGAGCAAAGCACCACCGTGCTGAGCCAGTGTTTATCGTGGTTAAATGTGTTGAAGCTACAAAGAGGTCCAAGAGGATCAGGACTGAGGACAATTCGGCTGATTTAGCAGAATGGAGCTTCTTGGGGTTTGGACAATTCACTCATATGGAGGGCTAGCTAATGAGTTATGATTAGTCCACCTCTGCACATATATTTGTGAGATTTTTAGCCTGAATCAATGTGTGTGTGTGTGTGTGTGTGTGTGCAGGTTGGAGCAGCTGGGCTTTAATGCGCTACTCCAGTTGATGATCGGCGTTCCTCTGGAGATGGTGCATGGAATTCTGAGAATCAGCCTTCTTTATATGGCAGGAGTGGTGGCAGGTGAGTGTGTATGTGTGTGAGTGTGTGTGTTTGTGTACATGTATTAATATGTGCGATTAATATGTGTGTGAACTCACAAGTGTATGTGTGTGTGTGTGTATGTGTGTGAGAGTGAGAGAGAGAGAGTGTTGGATGTGCTGTGGCTGCACTTTGGCTAAATTCAGCATCATATTTATGCCCCATAGATCACTGGGACAGTCAATAACATTCACTGCTTTCCAACACACACACACACACACACACACACACACAAACTCATAAACACTGGCCTGTGCTGCTGCAGTGAATGTGTACAGGGAGTGTGGTGTTACGGTGTGTGTGTGTGTCCATAATCGAGCCACAGACAAGGTCATCTTCTACTCAATAAACACACACACACTCATAACAACAATACAAACATTTACACACTTTTCCCTCCTCTAAGTGCACACTCTGAGGATGAGAAGAAGAGAAAGAGACAAATATTAGAGAACTAGTGTCAGATACAGAGAAAGACACAGATAGAGGAGAGACAGAAAGACAGAAGGATGGAGAGAGGGTGAGTGCTGAGCTCTGCATCTGCAACACAGCACAACATGGCGGTTATAGACAATCTGTCACACACATGCAGACACACTCAGTATAAACACACTCTCAGTATATGCTAGGTCAATATGTAATTATCACAGCTGATGATTATGTATTTTCCTACACGGTTGGGATTTACTGTGCTTGATTTAGCATGTATATCACACATTCGCCTCCAGGTGCCAACATTTACGGTTTAGTCATACGATTTTGCTACAGTGAAGCAGTGGTCAGACAAAATGTGAGTAAAATTCACCTGGCAGAAAAGACAATTCACTGAAGGGGAACGGACGTGGTATGTGAAAAACAGTCGCTTTGCGTCCCCTTTATTCGTGCGAATTCACAAGCTTCGGTCTGGCGAGCCAATAGAAAGCAAAAAGGCATCAAGAATCACCACCTTCTGACCAATCAGAGGCGAGAGTTTAACACCACAGTGGTGTAAATGTTTATAAATTTTGTGTTTGTGCTTAAGATATTCTAGTTTTGTTTTTCTTTCAATTGTTTGGTAGGATTATTCTGTAGGTAGCTAACTTAGCTATTGGCCTAGCGAGCCACACCGTAGCGTAGAAAAGACAGAAACAGTTGTTATAGATAAACACATTGTTATTCTTACTGCTTGATATCATTACTTTTAATATTACTAGCATTATTCCACTTCCGCACTTACTTTAGCTATATAGAGTACGTACATAATCACGCCAGTGAAGCACATTACACTGACCACACATAGAGAGTGGAAGACAGACAGAGTGAGAAAAAAAAGAACAAGACAAGGAGTGTGAGGAAGAAAAGTGAGAGTGAGAGAAGCTTGGCTGGTGTTGCTTTGTGTATACAGAACAGGAAGACGGATTTAATATTTTACTGCCATGTGCTGATATCTTGATGCACTTTTGATGAGGATGGATGAGAGGAGAGTGTGTGTGTGTGTGTGTGTGTGTGTGTGTGTTCCGCTCTGCATCCGGGTGCGCAGTCATCAGCTTGTTGATGTTTCAAATCTGCGTAAACACACTGTAGGCAACAGAACGATGTTCACTGTTCGATAATGGAGGTAATTGTTGCCATGGTAACGGTTGATCAGCTTTGGTGGGCTGGTTGAATTATGGGGTGGAGAGTGAAATACTTCAGCTACTGCCATCACACACACACACACACACACATACACACACACTTTCTTTGCCAATCACTCCCTATCTTTCCCGCTATCTCTGTCCTCCTTCTCTCTTTTTGTCACTCTCTATCATTCTCACTTTTCCTCTCTCTCTCTCTCTCTCTCTCTCTCTCTCTCTGCAGGTTCTCTCACCGTCTCCATCACTGATATGCGTGCTCCGGTGGTCGGTGGCTCTGGAGGAGTCTACGCACTCTGCTCTGCCCATCTTGCCAACGTCGTCATGGTAACCAAGCCTAGCCGCCGTAACGACTACGGCGTGCAATGCTGAATGAATGAGAGAGAGAGAGAGAGAGAGAGAGAGAGAGACAGAGAAAGAGAAAAAAAGAGAGGGAGATGGAATAGCTGCATTTTGTTTGCTTTCAACCCGTTTCCCTGGAGACCAAATGACTCTGTCGCCTCTCAAACACTTACACTGGGTACACACTTTGTGAAAAAGTATTAGCTCCTGTCTGCTTTCCTTCCTTTGTCACGTTTTTTGACAATAATATTACTTGCATATTCTAATGGATTGACATCATGTTTATTCAGAATACATATCTGCACAATCAAATATTAATTCCTTCATTTTTTTCCGATCATATGGAGTGCCAACTTCACAGAAGCCACAGAAATATTAAGGCTCATCCAAGAATCATGGCTGTAATCCATAGCAATATCCCAGTACCAGCAGCTCATATCCATCTTTCTGATGGGCTGAGGTCACAAACAATAAAACACCCGGAGCACAGACATGGGGAAAAAAAGAAATAAGATGATGGAACCAGGCAACCAGCTCTGACTCAGCTGAGAACTGTAGCACAGACTCAATTTAGGACTATAGTGCAGACTCGACTAAGAACTACGTACCTCACGGACTCGGAGCTATATCACAGACTCAAGTCAGACATGTATCACAGTCTCGACTTGGAGCTATATCACAGACTCGAGTCGGAGCTATATCACAGTCACGACTCGGAGCTATATCAC
This sequence comes from Pangasianodon hypophthalmus, assembly GCF_027358585.1. Lineage (NCBI taxonomy): Eukaryota > Metazoa > Chordata > Actinopteri > Siluriformes > Pangasiidae > Pangasianodon > Pangasianodon hypophthalmus. The sequence continues at coordinate 12,104,562 of NC_069710.1, read as the reverse complement.
AGTCACGACTTGGAGCTATATCACAGACTCGAGTCGGAGCTATATCACAGTCACGACTTGGAGCTATATCACAGACTCGAGTCGGAGCTGTATCACAGTCACGACTTGGAGCTATATCACAGACTCGAGTCGGAGCTGTATCACAGTCACGACTTGGAGCTATATCCCAGACTCAAGTCAGACATGTATCACAGTCACGACTCGGAGCTATATCCCAGACTCGAGTCGGAGCTATATCACAGTCACGACTCGGAGCTATATCACAGTCACGACTTGGAGCTATATCACAGACTCGAGTCGGAGCTATATCACAGTCACGACTTGGAGCTATATCACAGACTCGAGTCGGAGCTGTATCACAGTCACGACTTGGAGCTATATCACAGACTCGAGTCGGAGCTATATCACAGACTCGAGTCAGAGCTATATCACAGACTCGAGTCAGAGCTATATCACAGTCTCGAGTCAGAGCTATATCACAGACTCGAGTCAGAGCTGTATCACAGTCTCGAGTCAGAGCTATATCACAGACTCGAGTCAGAGCTGTATCACAGTCTCGAGTCAGAGCTATATCCCAGACTCGAGTCAGAGCTATATCACAGACTCGAGTCAGAGCTATATCACAGTCACGACTCTGAGCTATATTACAGACTCGAGTCAGAGCTGTATCACAGTCTCGAGTCAGAGCTATATTACAGACTCAAGTCAGAGCTATATCACAGTCTCAACTTGGAGCTATATCATAGACTCGAGTCAGAGCTATATCACAGTCTCGACTCGTAGCTATATCACAGATTCAGGTCAAAACTATATGACCGACTCAAGTCAAAACTATATCACAGATTCAAGTCAAAACTATATGACAGACTCGAGTCAGAGCTATATCACAGTCTCGAGAACTATATGACAGACTCGATTCAGCACTATATTACAAATTCAGCTCAGAGCTATACCACAGACTTCATAGCCATTTCACCAAGAAACAAGTGAAGGAAACGAGGGGACTAAAGAATAATGGGTTTGAATTAGGCAAGACCTGAAAAACTCACAAGACAAACGATTTAGAGTTCCAGTGTTTGGGACAGAAAAATACACAATGGGACATAACAAGACATTGATCTAGGAACAGGTGTGATCACTGACCAGTGTGAATGGAAGGCACAGTACACAAAAGTGTGTGTTCTCTGTGTTCAGAGCGATTAAAAATGTAATATTTATTATGCCAAATAAGGCTGGAGAGTGTAGCAGAGTGAGTCACTTTAGTTCCATATGGTCTGCGTGTGTGTGTTTATTTTATTCCATCATGAATCATGAATAGGTTTTATCCCAGCCTCACTTTATACACACAAACACATGGATGGGTTTGCACTTTCCTCACTAACCATGGTGTGTGTGTATTTCAGAACTGGGCCGGGATGAAGTGTCCGTACAAGTTACTGCGGATGATCCTCGCGCTGGTTTGCAGTAAGTGTCATTAACTGGCCACAACGTTAAGACCAGAAGCATTTTATTGGGATTCCTGAAAAATCTAGAGCTTATACAATGATCACATTCATGTGAACTAGATTTTGGGAAAAATACAAGACAATCGTGGAAGAATTCTTTGATAGCTTCCAATTTATTAATCTGTTGCAGTCTTTTGTTTTTAAGAAAAATACAAAAGCCAATTAGTTGCTGAAATCCAGAGACAGAGAGACTTAAGGACAGAAAGTCAGTTAAGGAAAATGTTAAGGAATAAAACACTCAGGGCATGCTGTTAAAGGAAAATAATCAACGATGATGTGGTGTGATGAGGCCCAAGGCAAAGTAGAGACGTAATTTGCCAACACTAACCTTTTTTTTTTCATTAAAGAAAGGCGGGTCATACGTTTTATCCATTTAAAGTCACATTTAATATTGTGGAATGCCCATAAAACTAGTATTTCCTTCTAAAGCATTCATCATTCTGTAACTGCCAGATTCACAGGCAGACAGAGCTCCAAAGTCAGTAAAGTGCGATGCTGCATGTATGGAAATCACTCGATGAACCTCCTATCACACTGTTCTGTGGCTGCTTCTTTCAGACCGCCTTCTTTCTAATTTTGTTTAGCGGCAGCAACTGTAGCGTTTGATGGATGCGCTAATTATAAGCACAGAAACTCCCACTTCTGCCCACCATCACTGTGCCCTTGAACAGGGTTTTTGTTAACCCCTATATGCTCCAGTGGAGCAGCAGTATTTCCCCCTTTCCTGTTTCTCTGACCCAAAGTGTTGGATCAGTACAGATTAAAAATATTACTTTTGGTTCATCAGATATCCTCTAACCCTCTCAGCAGATCCCAGTGGAGATTATAAGATGTGGCTTTTTTTCAGCGTGAATCCACTATTTGTATTTCTAAATAATAGAGACGTATTCTGGATGTCCTCAGTATTTCACAGGAATTAAGCAGCAGTCATTTACTAAACTATGCGTTATTATACAACAGCAGTTCTGACAGTTTTCACAGGTTTATATTATTCCTTACATAAAGATGTGTGCTCCTGAGGATTAATATAATGATCAGTATTGATCCTTATTGAAAGATTATAATGTTTTAATAGTAATGTTATGGGAATAATTACATACTTCAGTAGCTTATCATTAGCTCTTAAAATAGTTCCGTGGTGTGCAGTCTCTGTAATCAGCCTCACACTCTTTATCTCCCCTCAATTCTCTCTTTCTCTTTGTTATAGTGAGTTCATACTTTGAAATAAGCAGGAAGTGAGGCCATGTTTTGAGTACTGACACATATTTTGTACAACAGATATAAAAAAGTCACCACACCCTTTTAAAACTGTGGGTTTTTTGTATAAATCCTATCAAATCTTATATCACCTTTGATGTGATCTAGCAACCAACAAAATTCAAGTGAATCAGAAATGGTCTCTTCAGGTCAACTCTCTTCAGGTCATTCCACAGGTTTTCAGTAGGATTTGTGGATTCCTCTAGCTTGACTAGAGCCCCAGTCCCAGTCTGAAAAAAGCAACCCCATAGCATGATGCTGCCACCACCATGCTTCACCATGGGTGTGGTGTTCTCTAGGTGATAAGAAAGAAGATATGTAAGATGTTTGTTTTTTTTTTTTTAGTCCCTAGCCAAACATTTCTTTTTGAATTTTGCCCAAAAGTTTCTACCCTGGTCTCATCACTGAGATTCCATACATGCTTTGCAAGATCTTTGCCGACCGTGGCTTCAGCAGTCGCATGAAACAAAGAAGATACAACCAGGTTATTTGAAGTTTTTCTTTTTTTTCCACTTTCCCCTAAAAAGTGTCTGTCTGACATGATTGATCATGGTTTCATTTTGACATCACAAAAACCTGCCATTTTAACAAGGGTGTGTAGACTTTATATATACGGTATGTCTTCGGTATCATGGTACAGGTGGACTTTGATGTCTTTGATGGGTTTAACCGATGAAATCATCACATGCTACTCCTACAACAATCCAACAGAAGAAATCAGTAGGAAAAACAGGAGAGCACGAAGGCAGTGCGGCTTTTCTGAGGAGGAGACAAGAACCTCTCTTAGTTGAATTTTAGAAAACAACACGGTGTCTGTATTTGATAGGACACTGTGGCATATTCAAGGGCTGTTTCTTGTAGTTTCACCTGAACAGTCAGTTTAATTTCTGTCTTCGGATGTAACTGTGGATAAAATAACGATAAGAATTTGGACGATGTTAATCAGTGCTCCAGAACTGTGTCTGTTCTGTTTGTGTAACCCACCATTTGGCAATAAGGCAAACATATACTAGTTGTAATATGCATTAATTTCAGGGAAACTTATACAACAGTGCTGATTGGTCATGTTGGTATTTAACAAAGAAAAACGTATAATTGTTGATATTTTGGTGTTTTCTGTTTATTTAAGGACGAGATGTTAATTTAACATTTATGGAAGAGTCTTCAGTGCTAACACTTTGTAACACTCAAAAGTAAAGCTGGAACCTTTCCACTACAGGAAAATCTTCAGGCCAAATGGTTCCAGTTTCTCAGTAACATGACAAGCTGTGTGTGTGTGTTTTTTTTTTTTTTTGTTTTGTTTTTGTCTTATTACTTTCACTAGAAATAAAAAGTGAAGAGATGGTGAGAGAATGACTGTTTATAGTTGTAGTGAACTATCCACAAAATACATAATCGCATTTATATTGCAGAAGGTCAATTTGAGGAAAACAACCTGCCAGCAGCAAATCTTGAAAATATGTTTTCACCCAAATTTTATATTATCGCTACCATCGTGGCCATAAAGTTGATGGAAGCTTAGCTAATGGTCTTCTCATTTTGTTCAGGACACCCGGGGCTTTCATTATATCTCTAATATCTATTATTTTGTTCAGGAGATGTGCACAAGCCTCACTGACTGTATAAACAATCAAGGAAATTGCTTTAACTCCATTGTAACTAGTAACTAATAAATTCAGTTTCTCACTTCCTCTGCTGCAGTGAGTTCAGAGGTGGGCCGAGCCGTGTGGCTGCGCTTCTCGCCGCCGTTGCCCTCGTCAGGGCCGCAGCCGAGCTTCATGGCCCACCTGTCAGGTGCCGTGGTGGGTATCAGCATGGGCCTGCTTATCCTGCGCAGCTATGAGGAGTCGCTGCACAAGCAGTGCTCATGGTGGGTCCTCGTCTTCTCCTTCGTCACCTTCCTACTCTTCGCCATCTTCTGGAACATCTTCGCCTACGAGCTGTTAGGAGTCCAGATTCCGCCTCCGCCCTGATGACACGCCCCCAACTGTTTCTTCACTCCCGGCTGCGGATGGCCACACAACCTTCAGAAACTGGATTTCTTGATGGCCTCACTCCCCTTTTTGTTACAGCTCCGCCCCTTTTTGACCAATAGTGGACGAATGGTCCAAACAGGAAGATTGGAAATTCTTACAGTGATTTTCTTTCAGGACTTTTCCTAACGTGTTACTACTTAGACTCTTTATTTACACGCTCCCACTTGACCACTTCTAAAGCCAGGAGGGGAAAATATGAAAGAACTTAATCACTTTGGTTTATTTTTGCTCAATTTTCATCACCGGACATCTAAATCTGTCCTCCTCTGCTTTCATTTCAAACGTTATATTCAGCAGTTTTTGATTTTATGATTTCAAAATGGTGCGCTATTATTTTTATTGCTGTTACACTGTCTGTTGTTCAGTGTCTTTGGGAAGCTGAATGGAAATACAATTTCAAAAAGTTTCTGATCCTACACACATATACACACACACGCACACGCGCACACACACACACATATACATACTCCATCTAAAGCCCAGCCTTTCTTGTGCAGCTCTTGCCCTTTAACATCCTTCACCCTTCATGACATCAGAGGGTAAAGTCCTTGATGTCAGGATTTGTGAGTCGCCTGGTAACTGTTGCCTTGGTTACTGTCAGCCAACTGCTATGGTAGCCATTATCAAGGTGTCTTCTCATTGTGGAATCAATGGTTAAGGCAACTGATGGCAAGTATTTTGTAAAACTCAGAGGAATTGTAAAGAGCCTACGACTGAAGTAGTAAGTAAAAAATATGACCCCTAAATTTATCATTTTTCATTCAAGCCAGCTGCAATCGTGAGAACATTTTGCCAAAACAATGTCCTGCCTTCGAAAACACTGGGGTGAAGTCCCAGATGCCAGTAACCACCGTTGAGAAAACATAAAATTAGACATTGTTTAGTTCACAAAAATACCTCAATGCAAAGAAGGGTCCCTAAAAATGAAAATAATGTACAGCTGTTGCAGCTAGCTAACAGTCTGCTAGCTCATGGATGACTAGCGAGAAAGAAGTCTAGCTAAATCAACACCCTCAGCTAAAGCCTGAACAGAGTGTCTATAAACACTTAGCTAACATTACAATTTATTTTCTTACACAAAATTCAAAATCATTCAAATTTTACATTTGCCAACCTCACTCACTGCTTGCAGCCTACATACACTCACAGAGCATTATGGGTAGTACACAATTGTTTGTGTCACCATCGAGAAAAACTTTGTAACAACCACAAAGCTTGGTAAAATGTATTCTGTGTTCTTGCGTTTGAGATGTTTTTTTGTTTGTTTGTTTGTTTGTTTGTTTTTTATGGCTGATATAGTAAGAATGCTAGCGTTTGGGACAGACCCTACATGGGCATTTTTCACTCTTAAGGTTGCAAGATATCAGGAAATCTCGTCCATGTGAGGATTTCTGAAGGCCTTACACTACAAAGTACTCAATTCTGCAGTGCCAAGTTACCATTCGCTAAGCTGCTAATGTCAAATTGTATATTCAACAATATTGAATATCTTTATTTTTGTTTACGTTCCTAACTTCGCCGTGGGGGCGGTTGTGGGGTTGTTATATGAGACGGGAGCTGGGTGGGGAAGGTTGGGTGGTAGGGGGGGATGTAGACCTTTTTGAAAAGCACGACAACGTTGCAGGTGTGTGCTGTTGTGAACTTTCGTGCCATAAGTTGTATATTTCTATTTGTACCTCTATTTATTCCAGTCATCGTTCTGTGCTTGCGGCTTCTGTGCGTCGAGCTGTGTGATGATGATGCGAGATGTGCTTTAAAACAACGCAGCACCTCAAACACACATTATAGTCAAGTCCTTGTGGACTACAAAAAGGATCAATTGCAACGAATATTGGTGGATCCTTTTCACTATTCTCTGAGGCATAGTCCCTAGCCAAGATGAAATGCTGGAGGGTGATTTGGGACAACACCACAGTAAGCACAAACCTGCAGTCCTTATTCTCATAATGCATACATGATTAATTAATCTATGATGTCAGGGAGGACCACTTTTGATTTAAGGGAGGACCATCATTGATGTTGGATAGGGCCATCGATGATCTCAACTAGGACCACCACTGATGTCTGTGAAGACCACCGCTGACATCAGCTAGGACTGCCGTTAATGTCAGCTAGGACCACTGCTGATGTCAGGGAGGATGCCTGTTGACGGAAGACCATTCTTGGGGAAGACCACGGGTGTCAGGGAAGACTACCGTTGGTGTCAGAGAAGACAGACATTGATGTCGGGGAGGACCACTGCTGAGGTCAGGGAGGACCACTGTTGATGACAGATAGGCCCACTACTGACGTCAGATAGGACAACCTCTGATGTCAGGGAAGACCACCGTTGATGTCAGAAAGGACCACCATGGAATTATAGCAGACCATGATAATAAAAAATGCTATTTCCTGAAGCAGCGCACTTGATATTTAAGCTTGTGTTAACTTACAGTGTGATATTTAGTCAAACATTTATCCTACCATGATTTTTTTTATACCCGTAAGCAAGATTAGCATTTAGCTATCAGGTGAGAATTCCTCCTTAGTCATAGACCAGCTAAGTCTGACCCCAAGTTGGTCTCAATTTCAACATGCCGGGCTCAATATTCGTTGCAATTGATCTCCTATTTATCAAAGCCCTGGAGACACCAAACCCGAGGCTTCTATCCGATCCGTTGATCTACTCATTGCCGGAGTTAGAGTGTGTAGTTGGAACACTGTGTGGCTGTGAATTTATTGTAGGGCGCTGTGTGGAGAGTTAGGAAGGGAAAGGATCATGAATCTTCATCCGAGAGCACGAAAGGCCTATAAGGAAGATGAAACTGAAAGATTGTGAAATGAGGGACAAGGGAGAAGCGAGAAGTAGGAAGATGATTAACAGCAAGAAGGTGAGGAAAAAGATGAAAAAAGAAGGTGGAATATACTATAAAAACATTATATTTTTAAAAAGTTGTTAATTGATCCTGAGAGAAACCAGAGTAGCACATCAGACTGTTCTAGCAGACTGTTCCTAATTTTTAAGGAAAGATGTGTAAGTGTCTGTTTTGGCATGTGTTAGAGGCTGTCAATCTGAGTGTGTTCCAGTACTGGTTTAACACCCACTTGTCAACTTCCCTTTGCAATTTTGCCTTGGTTGAGAGGTGTTAGACGTCTGAAATGGGAAGTTTTAGGAAAGACGATACAAGAGGCTAAATAAAGACAAGATCCGGGCTGCGTTTCAGTGTAATTTTTAGCATGCCCTTGTTGACTTCCCCAGGTAATTTTTTTTCCTTAGGAAAACCCCTGTGTACATCTTAATGGGCATTATGCAGTAGTATTTCAGCTAAGTCAGCACAACTTGAGTTTGTTAGGTGAGCTGTTTCAGGCAACCTGGCTGTAGATATCAGGAGTAGAACATTGAAATCTGATTTCCTTTTCCAAAAAAATGTCAGACAGTGCTGTTTCCAGATGTAAATAGGTGCAATAAATTATATAAGATTTCAAAAACATGGTCAGCACTATTAGAAGTAAAGGTGAAATCTAGAACCCTAAAGGATTTCTCAGTTTATCCCACTGGGAAAACCCTCAAAATTTCTATGTAGAACAGAGAGGTCCCTATCCCTTGTCCCTATCAGAGAGAACCCTTATAATATACAAGGAGGAACCCTGGAGGAACTCCAAGAGTTTACTCCCTCTATATATTAGTTTGAAAGAAGTTCTTACTAGAATTCATGCTAGCAAGTAAAATTGAAAAAAACTAAAATACACGTTGTTTGGTTCACAAAAATACACACAAAGAAGAGTCAGTAAAAATCAAAATACCCTAACTAGCAACTAGCTAATAATCTGATAGCTCACAGGCTAACTAGTGAGATAGAAAGCCTGACAGAACACTGTCTTTAAACAAATATGACCTGTAACTTTGTTACCATAGCTAGCTTTACACTGTATTTTATTATACAATCATTCAAATTTTACATTTACATTTATATTTTGTGTAAAGATCTAGTAGGAGGCCAGCTAGCACTAGCACATAGGCTTGTTAGCAAACTGATATAACTGTTTTAAAGTAAACAGCATCAACCACATTGCTGCCAAAGCGCTGTCGAGTGTGTGCTGTAGGTTGTACTTCCGTATGTAAATACCAGTTAATAGAAAGATATCTTAGCCAAATTGTCCCCTCAATATATCTCACCATAAATATCTTCACCAATATTTATATTTAGAAAGATGAACAAAACTTCACCATGTACATTCTTAAGAAAATAAGCGCTCCTCAAGGGTTCTACATGGAACTAGCACATGGGATAATTAGCAGGTTGAAATGACTCATTGTTTTGAAGTAAACAGCTTCAACTACATTGCTCGAGTAATGAGTGGAAGTCAACAAGGGTGTATATTGGCACTTAAGTCTTTTTCACTAGAGGAGGTGTCTCAATTTACTGTCGTCTCCTGTGGAATTCTGGGATGTAACTGTTAGGCCTCTGTTTTATCTGGAAGCTCCGTCTACATTAAACCACAGCCAATAACTGCCGTTGTTTCTCAGAGCCAGACCTCCAAACTGAACCGATGCTGTTGGCGCTGCTGTAGTTGTTGATTACAAAGATGCATGTTGCTATGAGCTCATCACTCTGCTCCTCTCTGTGCTGCCATCTTACCTGTAGTCCATATGCCAATTTGTAGTCCAAACACAAACTTCCAAATGGTGCCAAGAAACGACGACTCGTTTCAATGAAAAAAAAAAAATCCAGTTTACAGACTGAAGCTTTGGAAAAAAAATGTATTGCTAAGCGTCTATTTTATTCCAGTGGGATCAAAGATGAAAAGAGATGTATATATATGTAGTTTATATGAAATTCATTGAGTTTCATGATGTACTTTTTAAATGTCTGAAGCTGAGACATTTTCTATTGCTGTTTTTTCTGTTTTTTTTTTCTTCCTTTGTACTGTTTTTCATTGTATCTGCTTTCATTTTCCAGCTGTGAGGAATAAAGAACCAAGCTGTGACTCTGAATGTGTGTGCTGAGGAAATGACAGATATACACTGAAAACACACAGACTGGCCTCTCTTATGGTGAGTGTTGGGCCAAAAATGCTAATTTATCCCTTACCCTAAATGTGGTCAACCCACCAAGACATGTTTAGTGTTTGTGTCACACTTGTACTACAAGGGCAACACAGTTAACAGTTAATAAAAGGATATCTTACTCATATTTTTCCTTAAATATATGTCTCACCATAATTATCTGGTTTAGCTAATCTCTCAGCGTTGTCTAGCTGGTGTTAGGCTGGTCAAGTTTGTTGGCCAGTTTGCCTACCAGTCTATCAGGGGTTAGCTGGTCTTCTAGCCAGCTAGAAGCAGCTGGACCTATTAGAACCAGCCTGACCAGCTAATACCAACCCAACCAGCTAAAACCAACCTACAAGTGTCCAAAAATCCCTCTAAAACTATCAAACCAAATCAATCTGACCAGCTGGAACTTGTCTGACAAGGTAGAAGCAAACTGACCAGCTAGAAACAACCTGACCAGCTAGAACCAACCTGCCCAATTGGAACCAACCTGACTAGAAACAACCATCCTGACCAAGCAGGCTGGTCAGCTTGACCATGCAGAACCAGTCTCCAAATCTTCAAAACCCATCTAAAACCATCAAACTCAACTAGCCTGAGCAGATGGAAACAGCCTGACCTGCTAGAACAAACCTGAGCAGCTGGAAACATGCTAGAACCAGCCTGTAAGTTTTCACACTGAGTGTACACAGTGAACACTTCTCAGAGAGTAGCCGAACACCGTAATACCATCTTGGACAATGGAAATACTGTTCTACCTAGTACACTTTGTTATCATTTACCACAGTATCATGGATTCAACCATCTATACCTGTCAATTCATCAGACATTAATACATAACTTGTTTTTATGCTAGGTGGTTAGGAAGCTACTTAATTAGTACATCAGCAAGTTGGTTAGCTGATGGGAATTTGTAGATTACCTACTCACTGTTTAGCAGCTAAGTACTATGTGTACATGATGGTTGTCAGAGTGATATTATTTTGCAAGATATTTAGCAACTAATTAACACTAAGCTAAAGTAATCAAAAAAGGATTTTATTAGCAGCAGATACTGCTGCTAAGAAGACTATTTTAAAACTATGGATAGAACCATCCACTCCTACATCCCTCACTTCATTTCAGAGACATTGTTTTGCTGGAAGGTACAACTGCCAAGCTCAACGGCGCAAAGGACAAGACTATTCAGAGCTGGGCAATAATCGCAGAGATGCTATTAGATAAGCTAAAATGTTGACATTGTAACTGTGTTGACCTAACTATTTTTTCAGTTACCATGGCATCTGTCTGTATATTGTTCAATGGAGTTTTGATTTATTTCCTCAATGTGGGAAACTAAACTCAATAAAAAAAGCAAAAAAAATAAAAAAATAAAAACAAACACTAAGCTAAAGTAAACCAGCAGGCTAGCAAGCCAATTAAACTCTGTAGATTCTAGCTAGTAAGCTGTAGATTGCTGGAACCTGTTAATGTTCTCACCTTATGCTGAAGGGTTACACTTTTGGTACACAGACAGTAAGCACAAGCTGTGAAACATGAGGGGACGAGATCGTCAATGAGAAACACAGGTCAGAACAGGTCATTCGTTTAATTGTTAGATACTGAAAAAAACAAGTCCTGATCATTTAGTGAAAAATAATATCTGCACAAACATGCCTACTAAACCCGAGATTATTCTGAGACTGAAAAAGTGCAATATGGTGTCCCACAAGGACCCATATTAGGCCCTCTATTGTTTCCTCCTCAAATTCAGCCTGTTGGTAATTCGAGAACATAATGTTGGCTTAAGCTTCTACTGTACTGTATGCTGATGATATGTTGAAAATGGAAGATGTGTATAAATGAATTAAATTATATTACATTATAGTCAGTTCATTTTTGAGCTCAAAATGAAAAGGGCTATATTAATAAAGACTGTTATTATTACTAACTCACAAAGCTTTGCTGAGATATGCAAATTATACATGAAGAAAAAGATGGGTGTATTTTTCAATTTCTAATACAGACAGAGGGAGCCTGAAGTAATATCTCATTTACATAAAGCACATTTATGTGATAATGAAATTAAATTGGATTTCTTGTTTCAAAACAAATTTGTATTTTCACATCATAGCATTAAAAATGTTTCTTTCCGTCCTAGATTTTGGGGACGTCTACAGATCTAGATTCAGTGCTTCCCATTTCATTTTTTCATAGATTTTATTACAAATGATAGAAAGGCTATTTTTTATTGCTTATTTTAAAGAGCAGTTTAACAAATTAGCCGGTTTGGAATTGTCATGATCTTATTGTACATCTTCTTCAAAGCATTGGGCTTCGATCCATTGCATGCCAATATTGCAAAGCACAACCTATGACCAGATGTACACTAGTCCGTCTTGCGTCTCTTAGATGGCTGCTCTCTCGTCTCCTCCTCTTTGGTCTTCTCTTTGGTCTCTCTGTTGGCTCTGTAACTCAGGGGAAACTCCTCCAGCAGGGAGGGCTGAATCTGACTGGCTATCGCACACGCCCATAAGCACAGCTCCACCTTATGAGGGGTCCAGTCACGCTGACTGTCCGCTGAGAAAAAAGAATTGACATCTATGTAATTAACCGAAACTGGCAAAGTGGTCTGCTTCCAATTAGTGCGCCCTTGATGACTTCCCATTATGTTTAAAACCCAATTTGACCATCAGAAATCTGCACATTGACAAATAGCTACAGAATCTGCCTTTTTTTTTTTGCCAATTTCATCAGCACACAATGCTTTCGGATGAAGTTCTATCCTGGAAAACTCCTGATCATGTAGCACTCCAAGCTTACAAACCTCACTTGAGCTAATAAACACTAATTCAGATTCCCTTTCTCCAGTAAACACTGGGCTCTTCAATAATTTGCTCTTGTTGGTCTAAAATGGCCACCTTCTGTTTATTCCATCTTAAGTCATCTTATTTGGAGAATTGGTTTCTCCACTTGGCCTGCTGTATCTGACAAGTTAGTTATGATGGAACACAATCCATTATTTTTCCAGAAAAAAAGACTTAAACATTGCACAAAAACATCCCATAGTAGTTTCCCTGTCAGCTAATATGATATAATGTACTGATCTGATCCACTTACCAAGACCGAGTCGTGATTAGGTAGCGCTTTACATAAATGCAGTACTTATCTATAGCTAGTAATGTGACTTTCAAGCATCTTTCATCGGAACAAATGTAAAGATGATGATTTGTTTACATTCATGTCATTAAAGAGTCTTATTTTAATGATCACATCTGGCTAAAATCTCAGATCTCCAAACCAGAAACAAAGATGTTAAAATGTTAGAACTGCTATAGCAGTAGTTTCGATTTTAATTTGTAATTTAATATCATAATAAAGCCTTTTTCTGCTATTTCATTCAGGTTTTGACCCAAATGTTGGTGTTTGAGATGAGTGTGTAATGATTTAGACATGCTAAACTACTTCCTTAATTATGAGATATTGTATTTATGTTTCAATGCAAATCAGAAGAATTAAACTTCTATATTTGACATAAGCACCAGCAGGAAGATTGTGTTTGACCTCTGGACGTTACCTTCGTTGAGCTGTTGTGTTTTGTGCAGTATTTTCTCCAAAAATAAAGAGAAGTGCTTAGCCGTGTACTGAACTGGTCTCAGCTCGGCGATGCTCTCTACGACCTCATCAGCCATGAAGGCGACTTCTCCAGGAGCTCCTGCTGCTAATACAGCTACAGAGAACGAGAGAGAGAGAGAACGAGAGAGAGAGAGAGAAAGATAAATTTTGTGTTTTCACTATTTCGTTTTATAGTCTACCCTTGCATACTTGCCTGATGCTGTAGCAGGTCCGAGCCCTTTGAGCGTGCTCAGTTCTGCGATTGCTGATTGGACGTCAGGAAGGAGAGCGAACGCCTTCTTGGTGCAGCGAAGCACCGCCTCCTCGCTGTTGGAGCCAATCAGCTGCTTGAGCCGGGGACGGAACTTCCCCCTCTGTGAGAGTCAGGTGAGTCACTCTGGGCTGTATTTAGAGTCACGTCAATATTTATGTAGGGAAAGTTCCTCGTATTCAGAGTCGGGTTGCGCACATGCTTAAGCTGATTTTTTTCTTTTTTGGCTATCCATTCAGATTATTAAAATGACCTGCATGTAGTTTGCTGAGATTTTTCTTGTGTAGAAGCATCCGAGACAGGGTTTTTCAATAACTGCCTTTATACACAAGCACTCACCTTTAAACCCAAAAAAAAAAAAAAAAACAGGGATAGAAAATATGGACTAAAAAAGGAGATTGTGTTGTTTTTTTTTTTTTTTAAATATAATACAACGTAACATAATAGCGATGTGCACAATTTCTGTATTAACACCTCACTACACATGCTCTGAATATGGAGCAACACTTTCACCCATCATAGATAATGCAGTTATTTTATTAGAAGGTGCATTAATCAATACGAGTGTTTTTCAGCGTATACTCACGGTTAATTTCCATTCCATGAGTTTGACCAGTTCGGGGTGCGTCAGAGAACGCTCTATCCGAGCTAAAATGGCTGCTGGAAGCTCCTCTTGATACCTGAACAGTAACATGTATTTGATATACAGTTATTATTTTGTGATTTGTATTTTTTTAAATGTGTATGTGTATGCACACTTTATAAAAATGCTTTTGTGTATGTGACAGGGGCTACGCAATGGTGCAGCTGAGTTATACCATTTCTCTAATTCTAACAGTTTCCCTGAACTCTTCTGCTTCCCAGCAGCCTTTGCATCCACCACAGCCCAGTATTTCGCATAAACGCCTCTCCATACAGCCGGGTCCTCACAGCGGAACAGACGCTCTCCTCCAGACATGCCGAAAGACTGAGAAAAGAAGAAAGGGTATTTAATTACATTTGATTTGTATGGTGCTTCTAATAATCGACGTTGTCATGAAGCAGCTTTACAGAAATCTGAATGTAGATTCATATCTCTAATGAGTGAACCCGAGGCAACTCTCTGAGAGGAACCAGACTCGAAAGGGAACCCGTCCTCTTCTGAGATTATAAATCACTGCAGTATACAGGTGTAGAAGAGTGAAGACAGACAGTGCTGAGTGTGCAGACTGTGAAGAAAGAGTCCTGGGACTGTCTTTATGATCACAGCAGCAGCTCTTAGAAACAAATCTACAATATCCAGGTGAAGTTACTGACTGGAACAAGAGTGAGACTGTTTTTGGGAAGTCAGACTCTTTAAGGTGTCCATGTGGGACGGTCCACAGCAGCAGCAGGTGCTCTGTTTTGAAGGTTTTGCACTTTAGTGCATTTTGTAGGGACCAGGTCCAGGACACAAGGCAGCTAAACAACAGCAGTGTTAGCATAAATCTGATCTGTTTGAGCAGAGGGTACAGATGAGGAGATAACAGAGCTGGACAGACGAAAAGACTAAAGCACCGCTGCATCGCTCTCATTAGGTAGAGATGAAGTGAACTGGCTCCACTATGTGCATTGTGGGTAATGTAGGAAAACGTTACGCAAAGTTAAAACACACCAGCATGTCAATGTAAGATGATCATTCTAAAATAATGACCACACTACAAGATACATGTTTATAATAGATACTGATATAAAAAGTTGTGTAGAGAAAAGTAATGTGCTTCACCCTTTTTGTTCAACTGGAGAAAAAAAAAGCTGGACTTCTTTTTTTTTTTTTTTTTAACCAGTGAAAGAAGATTCAGCTTACATCTTGAAGTTGAAGCGTTAAAGTTTAAAGCTGGTCTCGGATCAGTGTCTCAGTCCACCTGATTTTAAGCGCGACTGCATGGCGGAAGTTGAAGCTCGCCACCGTGGATGCAGTTTCGGTGTCTTTAAAAAAATAAAAAATAAAATAAAATAAAATTTATTTTGAAATATTGCGCGAACACGATAATAATAATAATAATAACGATAACAATAATAATAATAATAATAATAATAATTATTATTATTATTATTATTATTATTGTTATCGTTATTATTATTATTATTATTATTCGGCCTTCATTGTCTTTTATTTTGGAATACCCGTGTCCGCGTGCTCGCCCCTTCGCAGTTTCCGCCTTTACACTGCTTCACATTTGTTTTGAAAAGGTTAGTTATTCCGAAATATTCCACTTCTCTCGCTTAAAAATTATTTATGTTGCGAAAAAATACGAATATTCATGTCAGTCGACAGAAGAACAACCCGGTAGTGTGTTCTCGCTGCCAAAACTTAGCCGTATGCTAACTTCTTTTTTAATTTTTTATTTTGGCTATTAGCTTTGCTAGCTAACTAATAACTAATGGTGAAAATAATCGATTATAGAGTGTTAAACGTTGATTAAGAGCCGCCTGATGATTGGTGCGTTCTGATGAGCAATGGACCAATCAGAGCCGTGATTTGAAATGAAATAATCATAAGGGTGGCTTGTGTGTAAACAGTAATAAATAGTGTTCTTATCATCTATTTTTATCATCAGCATTTTAAGTGACGTGCAGGAAATGGCACGAATAGTAATAAATAGTAATAAATGTTAATAAATATTTAATAATAATAATAATAATAATAATAAATAACGTTGTGCTCTAGAGGTGGGACCTGACACAGAGACCTGGCGATTCAATATTACACTGAAATCGAGTTGCAGATTCGATACTTTTTGCTTTTGGAGATGCGATATTGCAAAAACAATTTTTTTTTGCTTTTTTTTTCTTCCTATTTTCTTTCTTTCATTTCTGACGACATGCTGCTTTTGCATGGAATTAAATCTGTGCCAAAAGTATTGAACGTAACTTTTCAAGAAATGAACAAAAATATACAATGAGGAAGAAGAAAAACACTCTGAAACTAAAAGCAATGAACTCGGCAGCAAAAAATGTAACATTCCTTTTCGCAAATCGTGCTTTATGAATGAGCTGCCAGAGTTTTCATTTACGCTTTCAAAGTTTTCGTTTACACTCCGCAAGTTTACGTTCGCCATTCTGGCACTAACCTCTGGTGTGGGCGGGGCTTAACAGCGATTTACTCTCATTGGTTAGTGAGATTTGGACTGACAGCTCCCTGACCTGGAAGTAGAGTCTTCAGTGGCAAATTTTGGAGAACGTTCTGGATGTGGTTCTCTGTACAGTTACAGTGTTTGTACTTTATAGTGGAAATTACTTCCTCACTTAGTTAGTATATTAGTTTGTAATTAATATTTGAGGTTTAAGTATTCTCATACGACTATTTTTTCGAGATGAGTGCTCAGAAGCGTCTCTACTTCCAGGTCAGGGAGCTGTCGATCCAAATCTCACAAGCCGATGAGAGTAAATCGCTGTTAAGCCCCGCCCACACGAGAGTTTTGTGCCAGAATGTATACTAGCAGCGCGTAAACGATAACTCTGGCAGCGCATAGATAAATGATGATTAGCAAAAAAGGAATGTTATATTTTTTGCCACCGAGTTCTTTGTTTTCAGTTTCAGAGTGTTTATGTCTTTCAGACGTTCAAACGTTAAATGTAACTATAACTGGATAAAAAGTACAACGTGTCATTCTTTTGCTTTGGTATGACAGGAATAAAACTTTTTGTCATGTGCTGGTTCTAACAGTAACTCCTGCTTCATTTTCCCAGAACAGCACACCCTGTCGTGGTTTGCTCCTTACATATGTCATGTCTTGTGTCTCCTCAGCACACGCTGGTGTGTTATTTTGTAAGAGGATGTGAGGATGGCTGCAGCAAGACAGCGTGCCACGTGACGTCCCACGTGGTCTAATGGTAAACTTACATTGCACAACATTCCAGTTCAGATACATGACCCAGTGGGTGTTGTTTTAATTATGTAAAGCATAGATCATTTCAGTTCTGAGCTACAGACTTGAAGACTGTGCAAATCTCCAGGACTGCTGGAAGCCACTGTTGTGCCCTTCAACAAATCCTTTAAACATCACATTCTTACTTCTGTGCTTAGGATCGGATTCTGCCTCACTCGTAAGTCTTTAGATAAATCCATCTTACATCATACGAATAAATGTAAATATAGTTATTTAAATAATCACTATTGTTGATCACTATTATGTGAGCAGTGCCTCCACCACACAAGATCTGTGGACTCGTTTTCCCAGAATGCCCATGTGTTGGGGTGAAGAAGGAGGAGAAGAAGAAGACTAATACAGGAACTTAGCTGCGGTTTCTCAGTGTGGAGTGGATTTTAGTCTGAAACGTGAGTGTGTGACAGTGACCATCCCCGATTCAGAAGTTCCAAAACTGCCTTCTGCTGGTCAGGAGTTGAACTGCAACACAAGCTCTTACCTATAGCAGGATCTCTGTGTATCACTTCAGTCGTTTTCTCTCTCTCTTTCTCTCAGGCTGAGATGGAGAAGATGGCCTCCGTCAGCACCATCAGTGGCCGAACCATGTTCTGCCTGCTGGATGCTCCGGCCAACGCTATCAGCGTGTGTCGGGATGCCACGCAGGTTTTTCTACACTTTTTTTCTGTTTCTGTAATATTATTTCTGTTTTGCCTGGGTCCAAAGACAATGCTTAGAGACACATCTTGAGTTATGCATGTTTTAGGAACTGTATCTTGAACCATCACGTGTAGTGGGGACAGATTGCCAAATTCTACCAAATAGACTCACCTTTTCCTTGAAGACTAACAAATATTTACTACTTCTCCAAGTTATAGCCACGCCTCCAGTATCAGGACTTACAGATACAGAGGCCACGCCTCCAACACTGGGACTGACAGATACAGAGACCACGCCTCCAACATTGGGACTGACAGATACAGAGACCACGCCTCCAACATTGAGACTGACAGACACAGAGGCCACGCCTCCAACATTGAGACTGACAGACACAGAGGCCACGCCTCCAACCTTGAGACTGACAGACACAGAGACCACGCCTCCAACATTGAGACTGACAGACACAGAGACCACGCCTCCAACATTGAGACTGACAGACACAGAGACCACACCTCCAACATTGAGACTGACAGACACAGAGACCACGCCTCCAACATTGAGACTGACAGACACAGAGGCCACACCTCCAACATTGAGACTGACAGACACAGAGACCACGCCTCCAACATTGAGACTGACAGACACAGAGGCCACACCTCCAACATTGAGACTGACAGACACAGAGACCACGCCTCCAACATTGAGACTGACAGACACAGAGGCCACACCTCCAACATTGAGACTGACAGACACAGAGACCACGCCTCCAGTGTAGTTGATGATTTACCTTGAGCTTACATTAACCCACAAACTCACTTATTTCTAAATAATAAATGCTAAAAATAACTATTTGCTTGGACTTTATCAATACCGAGACTCTGGGATCCATTCGGTGACCACAGCTAACAACTTTTGCCTGAAAAATTCTGTAAAATACACAGAGTAAGTGATGTACAGTGTGTAGCAGAGCACTGAGCCATACTTTCCTGCCCTCTGCTTCTCACAGGTGGTGGTGGCCGGGCGCAACATCTTCAAGATCTTTGCGATTGAAGAGGAAGGCTTCGTGGAGCGGCTGAACCTGCGCGTGGGCCGCAAGCCGTCGCTGAACTTCAGCTGCGCTGACGTCATGTGGCACCAGGCCGACGACAGCCTCCTGGCTACGGCGGCTACCAACGGCGCGGTGGTGACGTGGAACCTGTCGCGGCCGTGCCGTAACAAGCAGGAGCACCTTTTCGCCGAGCACAAGCGCACCGTCAACAAGGTGTGCTTCCACCCCAGTGAAGCGCACATGCTGCTCTCCGGTTCCCAGGACGGCTTCATGAAGTACTTCGACCTGCGCAAGAAGGAGAGCGTCAGCACCTTCTCCGGTATACAAACACTACAAAGATAGACAGATACATCGATAGATACAAAGGTTTACATTCATATGGACAGTTTGCATCTCCATGTCTAAATGTGATGAGTATGATAACTTCAGTGTATGATGACTTTCTGCTGCTGTGGAAGATCACCACACCTATGTTTTAACACTAATTAACTGTGCGTGTGTCCAGGTCAATCAGAGAGCGTTCGAGACGTGCAGTTCAGCACGAAGGACTTTTTCACGTTTGCAGCGTCGTTTGAGAACGGGAACGTGCAGCTGTGGGACATCCGCAGACCTGACCGCTATGAGAGGATGTTCACTGCACACACCGGCCCCGTGTTCTGCTGTGACTGGCACCCTGACGACAGGTAGGTTTGATGACAAGAAGTTTGATTAAAAAAAAAAATCCTTGGTCCTGCTGTGAGCTATAAGTATTTTTTAGTAATGTTCAAATTTAGTAGTAATTCTGAAACGCTACATGACTAAGGGTTCGACAGTCAGTGCAGTAGGAATCAAGAAACGAACAGAATTGCAAACCGAGCGCAGCCCATGGCTGTGATTGAACAGTGATTGCATTTCGGTGTAGCACGACTGCAACACAGTGATGAAAATGAAAACCCAATGGGGTATTAAATCCACTTCTGATATGAAGTTGGCATTAAATTTGCTAAAATCCCTTGCTGATTGTTTGATCCTAATCTGAGCGCTACAGGCCACTTGTACCTGTGTAGTTTTTCATCGAGCGACGTAAGAACAATGCAGTAGAGATGTCAGTGTGGCAGCTTGGCATCTGGCATGGAATCTTCTCCATAATGTGCAAACTGGTATCAGTGCAGCCCATAGTATTAGCACTTGCGCTGCTTGAGATGAATGCCCTGCTGTTGATGTTGCCTGGGAAACACGACTGCTAATCATTATGCGATCTGACACGCATATACACTTCTGATCAGGTGGAAAATTGGAATCGTTGTAGCATTTAACTGTAATCAAATTGTAGTTAAGGATATTGCTCGAATGTCTTCTTGGTAAATTCATATTAATTATGTTGTTAAAGCCTTAATTTATTGCAAATGTCTCTCTCACTCTCCAGAGGATGGCTAGCGACAGGTGGGCGTGACAAGATGGTGAAAGTGTGGGACATGACGACCAACCGCGCCAAAGAGATCTACTGCGTACAGACCATCGCCTCGGTGGCGCGGGTCAAGTGGCGGCCCGAGCGTCGCTGGCACCTGGCCACGTGCTCCATGATGGTGGACCACAACATCTACGTTTGGGACGTACGCCGGCCCTACATTCCTTTCGCCACCTTCGAGGAGCACAAGGACGTTGCCACAGGCATCGTGTGGCGCAACCAGCACAACCCCGACGTGCTGCTTTCTGGCTCCAAAGACAGCACTTTGTACCAGCACATGTTTAATGACGCCAGTCGCCCAGAGGTGCGCGCCAACCCCGAGGGCCTCAGCTTTGGTCTGTTCGGAGACCTAGCCTTCGCCGCCAAAGAGAGCCTGATATCGGCTGAGGGTGGGCGCAAGCCGTGCCCAGGCGGAGACCGCCGCTACCCTTTCTTCTTCGGCAAGAAGCACGACGTAATGGAGCGCTTTGCACAGGTCTCCAGCGTGCTCAGTGTATTTGAGTGTGAGGCGGACAGCGGAACCAGGATGGACTGGTTCATCGAGACGGCGCGCAGGTATCAGCTGAGCGGGAGACCCTTCGCTGAGCTCTGCGACCACAACGCCAAGGTCGCCAAGGAGCTCAACAGACCTCAGGTGTGTCAACTTGGGCATAGTCCTTAACAAGCTAATTAGTCATCTAACAGGCATCTAACAGGACTGTATTATACGTTAATACTTGTGTGCATGTTTAGGTGTCAACCACATGGACCATGCTACGCATAATGTATTCTGACCCGGGTCACCCAACACCACCGGCCAATCACAACATGAGTAAACTGGGTAACATGCCCCTGATGAACAGGTACGGGGCATGGTGCATGTCAACAACCACGTATAATTCTCCTGTTGAAAACTCTGTAAAAAAGCATTGTAAACCAGGATTATTCATGTTTAGGCCATTACAGTGAATATGACATTGTGAATGTTTCTTATCAGCCCACCAGACATTATTGATTATAAAAGCAGGGTTTGGTTGTCAGGTGATGGTGTGTCATGCTGACAGAGTTTTTGGTTGTAGTTTCAGTTTGAAGGATATGAGTGCTGCTTTGAATGAGAGAAACAAAGAGAATAGACAGGACAACCTGCACAACCTGGAGACCAACCTCAACAATGACGGTAAGACACACACACAAACACACACAGACAAACAATATGGACCCAAAACAACATAAACTGCACGTAGTTGAGGACTGACAACAGCGTTAAAAAATGGAAAAATCCACTCTAAACAACTTGCATGTTAATCTTTACACAGTATAAGAAACATGTGATCATCAACTGCATCCAAGTTTTATTTTCTAATGAAATTCTCACTCAGATCTCACTTTTATTTAGTTTAAACTCCTTTCATTGAGTTGGTCTACTTTCACCTTGTTTAGCAGTTTCCTACAATACCAACAATGCTGTTTGACTACCTGCTGATAGTGAGACTTAGCCCTTGCTTCATGTCTACCTAAATAGAGTGATGCAGCAGCGCTTTAGTGGCACGCAACCACTTTTCATGGGAATAATGAATATAATGCACCAACCAACAACTTAGCATCAGAATCACAAAATATTTCAGCGTAAATTGATGTAGATTGATGCAATAAATATTAGCCTTGTCTGTGAGAATCAGCATTCCCAAAGCTTCCTGAAGGCACAATATTTGGTTAAAAGAACCTCTATATCATATACACTTTCTTTCTAGAGAATGAAGAGACAGAGGGAAGTGACGGTCAGGCCGAGTATCTGTTTGGAGAGGCCGAGTTGGACGACGACGACCTGTACAGCATGGAGCACGACAATCAGGCAGGTCAGACACGCAAACACGAGCACTCTTGACAAATGATATACAGCCATGACACGCTCAAATCATACAGTGTACCATCTGGCTTTAGTATTGATAGCGATAGAACTACCATAGACGAGTACGAGACGTGATCACCAGGGCCTCGCTTTATGCAACAATTCAACTTCCAGTTTCTGATACATTTTCGGTTCAGATTAAATTACTTAGTCACTCACTCACTCACTCATTCATTCATTCTAGTAAGGATTACTGGTTGTCTCTTCACTTCCTCTGCAGCGGAGGAGGCGGAGTTTTCTCTCCCCCAGGAGGCGTTCCCACTACGGCACGAGATCGTGGAACACGCCACGGCGCCCGAGCTGCTGACCGAGAAAGCTGAGTCCCCGCAGGCGAGTGGCGGCGAGACGGAGAGCGTGTGTCTGACACCCATGGAGTCGTTCAGCCTGATCTCGGTGTCACAGCTGCTCTTCCAGCCACGCCTGCTGCCTGGCTTCTTCAACGCCATCGTCAAGGACACGCTGGCCTACTACGCTGAGCAGGGTGACGTGCAGATGGCCGTCTCCGTGCTCATTGTGCTCGGAGAACGAATCCGCAAGGAGATTGATGAGCTCACACAGGTCAGGACAGCAGCACGCACTTCTCACTTTTATTCAATTAATATTAATGCTTATAGGGCAAATCAGCTCATTAACCCAGCTACTGTGAAAAAAAATCAGTATCAAGGGTGTATTCACAGTGTGTTGATCTGTGTGTGTGTCTCACAGGAACACTGGTACATGTCCTACATCGACCTGCTGCAGAGATTCAAGCTGTGGAACGTCAGCAACGAGGTGATCAAACTGAGCACGTGCAGCGCTATCACGTGTCTGAACCAGGCATCCACCACACTGCACATCAACTGCAGCAACTGCAAACGACCCATGAGCAACAAGGGCTGGATCTGTGACAGGTACGCTCTCGCCAAACACACACACACACACACACACACACTTTAATAATCTGATGCATGAAAGATATACACTTTATTACACCTGCATGTATGTACACCTGCTCATTCGTGCAGTGAGCAGTAATCTCATGGTGAGCAGAAGAGCATCTCAGACACACACTCGGATCAATTAGAGTTGTTTCAATGTGATGTGAAGTATTTAGCTTTGAGCAGTTGAAAGCCACACCTACTTTACCGAGACTGACAGGTTCGGTTCTCTTTCAAATGCTCGTTTTACACTCAAGCCCAGGTTAGGACCACCTTCTTTACTGGCCACGCCTCCTTAACTGACAAGCTCTATTTCTATTCTCCACTCTCTTCTCTTGTGTGTGTTTATTTTTGTGCTGTAGGTGCCACCAGTGTGCGAGTGTGTGTGCAGTGTGTCACCACGTTGTGAAGGGTCTGTTCGTGTGGTGTCAGGGCTGCAGCCACGGCGGCCATTTGGAGCACGTGATGGAGTGGCTCAAGAGCTCCAACCACTGCCCTGCTGGGTGTGGACACCTGTGTGAATATGCCTGACACACACACCCACACACACACACACATACACACACTAGTACATTTTAGAATGTCAGTGTGTGCTTGAATGAAAGTGCTGCTAATGACAATGAATAAGACATTCTCAACCACACACACACACATGTAACACCAGCCACAAAATGTATTTATGTATGATGCCCTTCTTCTACAAAAGCACTTTTGTTCTACTTTAAACTTTAAAATGCTGCATTGTCAAATACAAATCTGTGATGAATGGTTGTAAATATTTTTAATTCAGTCATTTGAGTTGTTGCTAATACACAACCTGTAGCAATAAAGTGTGTTCCTTCTCTTTCCATCCTGTTATGAATAATTATATGAATTCTACATATAATGGCCCTTATTTATCACAGTCATGCAGAAATGTATGCAAATTTGAGCACCTGGAATGATCTATGAATGAATCTGAGTGTGATTCCTGAAACAAGCAGTGGCACGATTTATGAATCAGCATCAGCTGTGTAGAAACCTGGTCCCACCCACTAGTCCTTTATTCACATTATACTTATGCAAGACACTGTAAGCCTAATATTTTGCCTCGTATGCTCCTATAATT
This sequence comes from Pangasianodon hypophthalmus, assembly GCF_027358585.1. NCBI lineage: Eukaryota > Metazoa > Chordata > Actinopteri > Siluriformes > Pangasiidae > Pangasianodon > Pangasianodon hypophthalmus. The sequence continues at coordinate 12,079,912 of NC_069710.1, read as the reverse complement.
AATTCTACAGTAACTGTGCTTATAGATTTTTGTAATTGGGTGGCAGTGCTAAGCAGGCATTTACACTGTAATTAATTCTATAATGGCTTATAAACATGTTCTAACTTGGCATGTATTGTCTTCAGAGGCTCTACTGTTACTGTAACAACAATTGTATAGTAATTATAGCACAGTCATCACTTCATTTCATAAGCCTTAAAAAGAAAAAATAGCAGAGACATCAGAAGACACAAATCTTTATTGTTCCATTCACGTAATGCAATCTTTGCAGATAAGGATTGATGATTGGCAAACATTCAGAGTGAACAATTCCTGACTAAGCGTTTGATCTATGCTTGGGAGATTGTGAGTCTGGTTCCTGATAATACCGGGAGTCCAAGTGAGAATAACTGCTCCTGATCTGGGTGCGACGGCTAACGGCCGTCTGTCTGGTAGCTCGTGTATACAAAATAGGGCAGTCAGCGTTCTTCTCCAAGCGCAGTCATCTGCCCTGTAACATGTCAGGCCTGAAACATACTCCATGAAAGTATATGAAGAGACATGATGATTACAGCAAAAGCGATTGCATCATCTTCTTGGTGTATAATGACGCCATTGTTACGTCTAATGTGGAAGATGACCTATCAACTGCAGCAAAAAAAAAAACAAAGATTTTCAGTGATAAAGGGCTTTTACACTTTGGTAGTGATAACAATAAGCCAAAAACATCCACACTCTGACAATTTATATGATTACTGATGGAAAAAAACTACATGACTACATGAAAATCACATGGGGCCTCATTTATCAATCATTTAGAACATTTGTGTGTTTTCGTACGCTAAACTGAACTAAAAGTTTCGATAATGCTGATTTTCCTCATACTCATGTGCGTATGTTATTAAATGCCAATCCCATGTAAATAACCATGTGTGTTTTGTGGCATATTTACTTTTAGTGATGCCCACAAAACTCCATAAAAGGTAAAACTCACAAAGAGCTTAAAAAAAAAAGAATAATGGCGACTAAACGGTGAAAAAGCACCTCAAGTACAGCATGCGCTAAATCTTCCAGTAATGCAGCTCAGCCACTGCAGCGAATTGGCACAGATATACACTAACATTTCCTCCCTTTATATATATATTTTTTGTCCAATTTGAATAGCTAGTATTATCTGTCCTTGTGAATACCACACTTCTTGTGTGATCGCTTCTAAGAACAATTTACAAATAAACTTCCAGGTTGATAAATAAACACATAATCAACACAAAGGAATCCTTAAAAACAGCGCAATCAGCCATAAACATTAACGCTAGCTCTGCCCCCAAGGACCACTCTGTCCTTTCGAAAAACTACAGATGGAAACTTTGGTACTGGAGCAGTGATTTGAAGATCTGATGCCAAATCTTTGGTGCTTTATGGTGGAGAAAGGGCTCAGCAGGGTGTGCTGTACCGTCTGCAAGTGAATAAGCAGAAAGGAGACAGTCTGTCTCTCACGTCCAGCCTTTTTTAAACTGCTGAACAAATTGGGTTCTGTTAAGACTTTTAAACAGCTGACTCAAAGAAAGGACACGTTCTGTACCTGATCCCTTTGCTGCAACACACAAAGCTTGCGTAGTGTTACAAATTGCATTGAAACAATTTAGAATGCAACGTCGGAAATCTTGAAGATCTTGCACAGCTCAGAGTGTTGGTGTATGTTTATGTATGTGGGGGGTGGGGATCTACAGATTGTACAGTACTACCGAGGTGCCAATATTTATTGTTTAGCCATAGAAGATACAATTCTGATACAAACTACACTTTTCTGCTTGTTCAGCTAAAGCCAATTCACTGAAGGGGAAAGGACATAGGATGTAAAAATTGCGTATTTGCAGCTACTTTCACTTTGCACTGACTTTATTGAGGTGAACTTTTAACCATCAGTTTGCGAATCTTGGCCTTGTCAGGCAACAGGGCAACAATTTTGCATTATATATGCTTAATATTTCTATTCAGTATGGCTCAGATCCTACTGTAGGCGGAATATATGGGTGTGATAGTCAGGTTTTGGCAAATAGCATAGAGCCCTCTTGTCCGCTGATACATGCCAGTAGTTTTGTGGTAAAATTCTTTTTTTTTCTTTCTGCCTGCTTGGAATTTCTTGTTCGTAATTTTAGCACCTCTGGTACTGTGACATGAAACAAAACCAAATGAATACATCAAAATCACAAAGAGTTAGATACTACCATTTTAATTTTACAGTTTATCATTTCCTGGAAAATATTTAAAAGCTAGTAATGCTCGTCCTACACCCAGGGCCGTGTACTAAGTATACGTCAATTAAATAGGAAATATCATGGCCCTCGCCTATGTGTTATATATTCTCAGAGGTTTGATTTGTAGTAGAGCATTGCATAGCATTGTGTGATTGAGTTCAGTCTTCTGTCATGTGTGAGGAATGGTTTAGTTTCTCATTCTCTCCACGTTTACAGATTGATTGTCTTCAGCTTTATTTCCGTGATGCACCGTCGGGTCAGTCGAGTCTGACTGGAGCACAGGTGTGGGAGGAGCTTCGGACCGCTCACCTGCTTGTCGATTTACTGCCTTGCGTACCTTTTTTTCAGCTTTATCCATTGTTCTTTCTGTGACTGATCCAACGACTCTCTCTCTGTCTCTCTCTCTCTCTGTCTTTCTCTCTCTGTCTTTCTCTCTCTCTTTGGCCAGCTCAGGCAGTTCGGCGTGTTCAAGTGTTCAGGGTGGTGTGTTCACCCTCCGTCAGTGAAACTCTACAGTTGCTGTTGGGGAAAAACAAAACGAATAGCTATAATATATAATCAGGAACAAGCTATAATATGTATACACACACACACACACACACCATACACACCTGTGTTTCACCTGTCTGGGTGTAAACCAGGCTTGGGCTTTTCGTATCTATGCATTGACATTTGCAATTGTTTGTGTGTGTGTGTGTGTGTGTGTGTGTGTGTGTGTGAGAGAGAGAGAGAGAGAGAGAGAGAGAGAGAGAGACTTACATGCAGGTGCTAGGATTCTCCCTGCCAGCTGTTGGAGCTTTTCTCTGGAGCACAGAGACGCTGTAGATTCTGGCAGAGCGATTTCAGGCTGTCAGCTAAACACACACACACACACACACACACACACACACAAATACATTAGGGAGGATTTTATATAAATTCAAAAAAGTTAAAAATAGATAATAATGTCTACTTTTTATACTATACTACACTATTTCTTATTTTAGATGATACTATACTTATATTATTTGTTTATATTCTATTTCTTAATTTAGTCCATTTTAAAGGTGCGGTTCATCTTTGACCCGTGCGTTACAGTAAAACACTTATTTATACCTAGTTTCTCTTCACATGCGTCCATTTTAGAGAGCATCTCAGAGCACACGACACCATCGTCTAGAGTGGGGAGAGAAAGAGAAGAATAATTATTTTAAAAAGGACAGTGGATTTAGATAGCTGTCCAACCTAATGTTATTTACAGTTTATACTTACGACTGTCGACTAGCTGTTTATCTAACATCTTTTTTTAAGGTGAAACAGAGCATTGAAAGATAACTTAAATCTATAATACCAGCATATGTGAAAGCTCTGATTAATGTTAAATGATTACAAGCATTCAGTTAGGAACATCAGGTTGTTTTCAGCTGAACTGAGTCACCTGAAACTTGTTTTCCATGACAATAGTTATTTCTGTATTGAAGAATAAATTACTTGAGAAACAATATTCTGCTTTAGACACGCTACGAACCATCTACAGACTGTCACGATCCAGCATATCAATGTATCATCATATCTCATATTATATATCATATCAAGCATATGTCATTAATTGCATCAATAGTATACAATACAGGATTAATGATGAGTTCATGGTCTATGATGTATTGAACATCACCAACCATAAAGTGGACCATGCAGGTGAAATGATAGTCTAGTAGAAGTGTTATTACTAATTTACAGCCTCTTTTATACCATTTAGTAAGTGTAATGAAGTGCTAGTTTAAGAAGGGTTTATTAATAGATTAAAAGGACTCAGTGTGTGAATGAGAGTGATGTAGTACGCAGACCTTTCCCCATAGCCTGTGTGAGCTGCGTGTGTGTGTTTCGAAGTGTGTGCAGCGTGCTGTTCAGAGCCTGGATTTGCTTGACGCTCTCCCGGAGCTCCGCCTGCACACCCCTCCATGCCATCTTCTCCTCCATCAGGCAGCCCTCCATCACGGTGCGCAGCTCCTTCTCCTGAGAGACCTGGGCCTGAAGAGACTCCACCTCCACACAGCGCTGGGTACACACACACACACACACACACAGCAACATATTATACCCCCAGTAGATTAGAGCACAAACAAACCTTATCATGCTACCTAAATATAGCATTATTTGTGAATATAGTGCCGCTTTATAATTATATAATTATATAATATAGCAGCTATAGTGCTGCCTAATGAAGCTTAATATCGCAGTTACAGCACTACCACATCAATCTGAATATAGCAGATATAGTGCGACCCAGTGGATCTGAGATATAGCATATATCGTGCTATCCTAAGGAGATGATTAAAGTAGTAATAATCCTAGCTTACGGAGCTGAATCTAGCTGTTATAGTACCTTATGGAGCTGAGTATAGCAGCTGTAGTGCTACCTCATGAAGCTAAATATACAGTAGTAGTTCCACACACAGCTGAATGTAGTAGTTATACTGTCAACTTTGTGGAGCTGAGTGAAGTAGTTATACTGCTACTGTGCATTTGGATGGCTCAAACAGAAGTTATTGCAAAGCTTTATGGAGCTTAATACAGCAGTTATAGCGCTACATCATACAGATGAATATAGCACTTATAATACTACCATACAGAGCTGAATAGTAGTTATATCGCTACTGTATGGAGCTGATTATAGTAGTTATACTGCTACTGTGCTATCTAAACAGCAGTTATTGAAATGTTTTATGGAGCTTAATACAGCAGTTATAGCGCTACATACTGCAGATGAATATAGCAGTTATAACTACTTTAAAGAGCTGAATAGTAGTTATATTGATCCTTTATGAAGTATTTATATTTCTACTCTGCTATCTAAACAGCAGTTATTGAAATACTTTATGGAACTTAATATAGCAGTTATAGTGTCGCATAGAGGAATATAGCAGTTATAATGCTTCCATACAGAGCTGAATAGTAGTTATATTATTACCTTTTAGAGCTGATTAAAGTAATTATACTGGTACTATGCTGTTGTATGGTTCTAAACAGCAGTTACTGCAATGCGTTATGGAGCTTTATATAACAGTTATAGCACTACATCACACATGAATATAGCAGTTATTTGAATATTAGTTATATCTCAACTTTGTGGAGCTGAGTGAAGTAGTTATACTGCTACTGTGCATTTGGATGGCTCAAACAGAAGTTATTGCAAAGCTTTATGGAGCTTAATACAGCAGTTATAGCGCTACATCATACAGATGAATATAGCACTTATAATACTACCATACAGAGCTGAATAGTAGTTATATCGCTACTGTATGGAGCTGATTATAGTAGTTATACTGCTACTGTGCTATCTAAACAGCAGTTATTGAAATGTTTTATGGAGCTTAATACAGCAGTTATAGCGCTACATACTGCAGATGAATATAGCAGTTATAACTACTTTAAAGAGCTGAATAGTAGTTATATTGATCCTTTATGAAGTATTTATATTTCTACTCTGCTATCTAAACAGCAGTTATTGAAATACTTTATGGAACTTAATATAGCAGTTATAGTGTCGCATAGAGGAATATAGCAGTTATAATGCTTCCATACAGAGCTGAATAGTAGTTATATTATTACCTTTTAGAGCTGATTAAAGTAATTATACTGGTACTATGCTGTTGTATGGTTCTAAACAGCAGTTACTGCAATGCGTTATGGAGCTTTATATAACAGTTATAGCACTACATCACACATGAATATAGCAGTTATTTGAATATTAGTTATATCTCAACTTTGTGGAGCTGAGTGAAGTAGTTATACTGCTACTGTGCATTTGGATGGCTCAAACAGAAGTTATTGCAAAGCTTTATGGAGCTTAATACAGCAGTTATAGCGCTACATCATACAGATGAATATAGCACTTATAATACTACCATACAGAGCTGAATAGTAGTTATATCGCTACTGTATGGAGCTGATTATAGTAGTTATACTGCTACTGTGCTATCTAAACAGCAGTTATTGAAATGTTTTATGGAGCTTAATACAGCAGTTATAGCGCTACATACTGCAGATGAATATAGCAGTTATAACTACTTTAAAGAGCTGAATAGTAGTTATATTGATCCTTTATGAAGTATTTATATTTCTACTCTGCTATCTAAACAGCAGTTATTGAAATACTTTATGGAACTTAATATAGCAGTTATAGTGTCGCATAGAGGAATATAGCAGTTATAATGCTTCCATACAGAGCTGAATAGTAGTTATATTATTACCTTTTAGAGCTGATTAAAGTAATTATACTGGTACTATGCTGTTGTATGGTTCTAAACAGCAGTTACTGCAATGCGTTATGGAGCTTTATATAACAGTTATAGCACTACATCACACATGAATATAGCAGTTATTTGAATATTAGTTATATCTCAACTTTGTGGAGCTGATTGAAGTAGTCGTATTGTGATCACTTTACTGTATGGATCTAAACAGTGACTACTGTTCTATATCACTGAATATGGCAGTTATAACTCTAAGTTTTGGAGTTAAATATGGTAGTTATAGCACTACCTTATGGAGCTGAATAGCCATCTCCTGCATCTCAGCCTCAAGTTTGTCAGCGTAAGCCTGCTCTAACGCATCACTTGGTGGTCGGGCGTTACTATGCCAACGGGCTATTGCTGATGTCATCTTCCTCTTGGGGCCAAACAACCTGGGGACAAAAACAGATAGAAGGGATTTGGTGTAGAAGTGTGTGTGTGTGTGTGTGTGTTTGGGTGGGTGCGTGAAGAGAGAAATGTTACTCACGTGATGCCCACTTCTTTGAGATCGTTTTCAGTCAGCGTGAGGAATATTCTCAGGTCAATATCCTGCTCCTCTAGCAAAGGTAGATACTTGCTAAAGCCTATCTGCTCCAGGAACTCTGCCAGGTCCTGACACCAGCACACACACACACACACACACATGCAACACATAGACAACATATGTATACAAAATATATGCTTAATATAAAGTTTTACAGTGTTGAATACTTTACAAAAACACATGTAATTATTATCTACCTTGGGACCTGTGTAAGAAGGGGGAGGTCCAGATGGAGCTGGTATCCCATAATTCCCAGCAGAGTCACTGTTACTATGACGACTCTTGCTTTTGGAATGATGGGGCTTGTTGGGTCGTCGGGGACAGCTCCTCTTTGCCTGGTCCGAGTCCTTGGAGAAGAAGAGAGTCAGGATTTAATCATATATATGCCTTTACGACACTGATGTGGGTGGGGTTTGGTGGGCTGCTGCCATGGTTACCTCGTTGCTCTCTAGTGATGCTTCCCTGCTGAGGCCGAGGAGGCGGGGCAGACCCTCACTGCTGCTGCTGCTGCTCCGTATTGTGGGCATGTCATTATCAAAGAACAGCTCATCTACACACACACACACACACACACACACACACACAGAACATACACTGTTACTAACTTTATAAGGTTTCACATTAACCTGGCTCTAAAATGGATTTTCAAACAGCAGAAGACAAATCTCTCTCCACTTCCTGCATACTAATAGAGTTCCCTCCACTAAAATGTATCTTCGGTTTTTTTTTTATACGTTTAAAAAATGAAACCGGCGCACAGAATTGCATGTATGGAGAACCAATCAGATTGTAACTCATCATTCTGAAAGTTGCAGCCAGAAAAGTGTGCAAAAGATGCCAGAGGTTGAGACTACCTCACCACTAATCACCACACACTGTGTGTGTGTGTGTGTGTGTGTGTAAAAGGGACTAACAACAACCAATAACCAATCTAGAGATCTACCTCGACTGCTGTTGCTCTGGCCATCCAGTTCGTTAATGGGGGAAGTGACATCACGGTTGCAGATGCCCTCGTTCTGTTCACCCACGTCGCGGAACGTCATGTAGCCGGGTGGAGCCAAAGGCGGCTCTGCCAACGCAAGACAAGCCAAGAGAATACACATTTTTAGAGAGAGAGAAATGGAAATTCTTTCTAAAATGATCATCAGTGAATTTTTATTTACATGGCATTAGCCATGTACTATGGTATAAAACAAAAAAGTTCATTTGATCTCTCTGAGCATTGCCTGAAAAGCGTTTCACAAAAAAAGGGAGAAAGCCCAGCTCTGGTATATATGTGTGTGTGTGTGTGTATACCGTGTTTAGGGGTGACTCTAAAGCGAGCTATGGCCTGTGGGCCGTCATGTATGCTCGGGCCTCTGGCTCTGCTGCGGCTTGACCTAGCTCTTGGTGCTGCGCTGTCCTCCTCTGACGAGCTCAGCTCCTCGTACACACCTGCGAACAGCGAGATATTGACTTCATCGACATGTCGGCCATTTTGCCTGCGATATTATACTAGTAGTCAGGAAAAGCGGATCTAAACCGTGATCTGCACAGCAACAATTAAAGGACATAATGAAAAGGATATGGTAACTGGATTGAAGTTTACAACCAATGTTGAAGGTTAGAACCCAGTACACTTAAAAGACTAGCGTTGAATATGAACTAGTATATTTGTAGATGTTGTGTGCGTCTGACCTGTTTTTGCTCTCAGGCAGTGCATGTCTATGAGGCTCGCGATCTTCGTGTGGCCATACATCATGGCTAAAACTCTCGCCGTCTCACCTTTGAAGTTCCTCTCTTCGACTCGTGCACCCTGCAGAACACACACACATAATTATTACACATGATTATTTATTAATTAAAGCATAAGTATTCACGAGATGCTACAAATGACCAGAGCAACTGGATCCTGGCTGTAAATATGCAGGTACACACATACACACACTCACATGGTCGAGAAGGTACTGGACAGTGATCTCGTGGCCTGATGCTGCAGCCTCCATTAGTGGGGTGAACCCAAACACAGGCTCTCTTAAAAAAAAAAAATTAAGGTAAAGGTCAAATGTTATGTTAAACTTCATGTTTCATGTTGGCGTGTGTGTGTCTTACTTGATATTGGCATTTGCGTTATTGTCCAGGAGAAATTTGACCATCTGTTGATGTCCAGTGCTCGTGCTGTGCAGAAGAGCTGTCCAACCCCGTCCATCCTTACGCTCGAGCTCCGCCCCTTGCTTTACAGAGAGAGACAGTTACAGCCAATTGGAAGCCAATCAAATAAACATTAAATTAGGCTAGGCTTGTACCTGGAGGAGGAAGTAAGCAATGCTCTCATTTCCACAGCTAGCAGCTAGCATTAGTGGGGTTAGCCCCTTAGCAGTGTTAGCGTTGACGCTAACCCCAGATTCCAGAAGCAGGTTTACGATGTTGTCGTGACCGATATACGCCGCGTACATTAGCGGTGTCCAACCACCAAGGTTCCTTCCATCCACGTCTACTTTGCCTCTAGAGAGAAACATGGAGGACATATTTCATACTACCTACTGACCATGTTTTATGTCTCTACATCTTAGAAAAAGAAAAATACGAAAAATCCTAGCACAAACAATACGGCTTTGGTGCTTGGCCCCCTAGCAAATGATAAATATAAGCAGCCTTACCTGCGAATGCACTCTGCCACCACATCATACTGGCCGATGGAGCAGGCGGTATGGAGGTCCAGTGGCACGTCGAGCTCTTCCTGGCCACTCCCGCTGTCGGCCAGCCACACAGACAGACTCGAGCCCAGCTGCTCCGACTCGCTCGCTTCATCGCTGAGTTCTGACATCCTTCAATAAGCTTGCGGATTTAAAAAACCTGATAAATAAACATCTCATTTATCTCCAATGGTTAGTATGATGAAGAAAACTTCATCATACCAACCAGTATGTTTTTCTTTGATAAATAACAGCATATTGTTTTAATCTTTTTAGTAATAGCCTTGCATATATGAAGCACTGTACAGTATATTGTTACTATACGTAGTTGTTACTATAGAAACGATACCATATTAGAACGAGAGCATTAAGATAACCCTGTGATTTGCAGCTGGAACTACTGTCACTGCTGCATTAACCAACACCTTCTGACCAATTAGACCAATACTGTCCTGTGTGGAGATGGAAAACCTGCCAGAATCACCATCTGATTTTTGGGACCAAAAAAAAAAATGGTAGAGGTATGGTATGTTAACTAAAGACACAAGACTGCTTGTTTGGAGTTTACCAAAAGGCATGTAGAGGACTGTCAGACCAAGAAAAACAAAAGTCTATGGTCTGATGAAACCAAGAATAAACTCTTTGGCTTGAATGTCAAGTGTTACATCTGGAGGTAGCCAGGCCTTGCTCATCAACTGGCCAATAATGAAGCATGGTTGTGGCAGCATCAGACTGTGGGGAAGAAGCAGGGACCCGGGAGGCTTGTCAGGATCAATGAAATCATGAATGGATCAAAGAACAGGGACATTCTTGACGAATCGTCAAGTATGCTCGTTACAGTCCTGTCAATTAGCTAAAAAAAAAAAAAAAAGACACCCAGGGCAAGTCCAACAAGTCCTTGAGTGGCTTACTCCAATGGTTCTCATCCCTTTTGTATCTGACTCCGACTGCCCAATATTTTAGGCTGGATTTGCCCTAAGTCATACTACAGCAACCTCCATTTCTCCACGCAGTGGATGCGGACTCCACTGAAAGCCCTTTGGCTGTTTGATCCGCTACTGTTGTAAACACATTACACTGCTACCTCTGCTTGTGCATGTTCCTAACTTTATCATAAACGATGGCTAGAACTAAACCAATAAACTATATAATTTTGGCTTTTTGCTCACAGTTTCCTCACAGCCACGCTCTCTTTCAGCTCATAACAACAACATGATAAATACTGACAGTACAATAAGTTATATAGAAAGGTAGTTCTCGAAAACAAGAAAAGAAGCACAAGTAAGGGATTTCGGGATTTCATTAGAGGTTTTTTTTTTGTAATGCAATTTTTCCTTTGATTTTCACCCCCGGCTTGTAAGGTTGGGTGATATGACCAAAATATCGTATCACGATACTTGAAGACATTTCTACGATACACAATATACGTATATCACATCATATATGTAGGACTGCTAACAAACTACCAGAGAAACAGCAATGTTTCTTTTTAAAATAATAATAATAATAATTCCTTGATTATTTAAAGTCTAAAACTGAAATATTAAATTCTAATCAGTACAAAATGTTCACATTGAATCAGAGGCTTCCAATCAGTTTATTTAAAAAAAAAAAAAGCTAGAAAAATAATGTGATATTTTTTAAATTACAAAACTATCCTGAAAACCGGTTTATGCCTGTACACACTTTTAATATATAAACTTAGAAAGATTCATTACAGATTCGACTCATTTGAATGAACTAACATGAGTCGAGTCACTAAAGACACTAAGATTCCGTTATGTGCGGGTCTTGTGTCCAATCCCAAAAAGCTGCCTAAACCCCACCTAGTGCACTTCCTCAGCTGTGGAAGCCTGTTGGCTCGTACCCTATGTAGTGCACTTGTATAGGAAGTGCGTATTCATTAGGGATTCAGCCTTGGTGGTGCGGAATGACGGTTTTAAAGACATTTAACGCTAGGAAAACGTTTGGAAATTCCTGGCGTGTCCAGGCTATTATTAATAAAAATATGAGTTTTAACAGAGTTTGTCGGTTTCATAAATAGTATGTGTTTGTTTCTTAATAGTTTTAGCTACACAAAGTTAGCAAGCAAGCAAGCAGTTTTGTCGGGCGGACTCAGGAATGAGAGAGAGAGGGGGAAAAAGCTTTATTTAAACGAACATATATGTCGAAAATTTTTCAAAACAAAGTTAACACGAAAACAACTTCTTGTACTTACTAAAACGATAGCGCGAGGTTTTTCTGATCTGAAGAAACAACTCCGCCGGGTACTGATGATCTTCGCAACAACACAGGGAGAGAAGCACATCTGTTAGAAACAGCTCCTGGGAATTGTAGTCTTTCAAGCGCTCCTTTCGTGCCATTGTAAGCGTCTGCACGCGGAAGAGAAGACTACAAATCCCATGAGTCCCGGATGTGCGCGGCAGTCGTGACGTACGTGATTCAGTCAGAAAAATGAATGCTGTCGTTTCTTTGAATTATTAAACGGGGTAAACGGTTTTTAAATTGTTTAAATCGATGACTTATTAAGCAGTGGGAAATTACTTCATTGTTTAAAACGAGTTTTTTTTAAGAAGCTGCGTTAGAAAAAAAATGGAATGGTTAAGTTTACAGCGCCGTGACGCCACATTGCCATAGCAACGCTAAACCCCATGCGCGACAGGTCTAGACAGTTCTCACGGCGGAAATTAAAATCTATAAAACAAGGGTAAATATTTTGACAAAACTTATAATTAAGTATAAAATCCAGATGCTATGGTGTAACGTATTGGCCTGTGTATAGATAATACTGTTCATAACATGTTTCTATTAAACACATTCATTGCTAACACAGTTTTCCACATTAAAGTGAATTCTGCAGCAGAATGCTAGCATTAAAGTTAAACTCCATCCTCATACACATTCAATATGTTAAGATGGTTATATTTCTGCTATGTTTAGTGATTCTGGTGCTAATGTGTTGGTTGGTGTAGTATTTTTGTTTTAGCCGTGAGAAATTAGTGGTTGTGTCGTGCTGACGTCACAGGGAGACATTGTTATTATTGTTAGCGCTCTGACAGTGGAGTTTAATAGGAGAACAATTTTCAACCATCGCAAACACAACATTCAGGTTTCACTGTTTGTTCCTAAAGACAAAAGGACAAGAGCAGATTCTCTGACGTTTCTCAGCTCCGCAGTCACCCTGAAACGGCAGCAGGAGTTTTATTGAACAACATCAGAATGCTGTATACTTCATTTTAGAAAAATACACGTTTATAAAGTCACACGGCGTGGTTGGGTTTTTCCGCGCAGAGAGGACGATCAGAGGTTGAAGTTGAAGCGAAACTCCTCTCCTGAAGGTCTGAACACGAATCTGTCCCCGACTCCGTCTGTCTGCTCAGCAGGAAGTGAAGCCTGGCTAGCGTCTGTGCTGTGTGCTGGAGGTCTGTGAGTCTCAGCGCGCCGGTGGTACACCGATCCACAACAAGGCTCTGACACACACGACACCTTCGCCGAGGACATCGCTATGGAAACGCATTATAGAGCTACATTCAGTTATACACACTTACACCCGAGAGTATGAGTCTGAACTGTCTGTCTCTCACAGAACTGTCTGTCTCTCGTCTGTCTCTACACAGAACTGTCTGTCTCTCACAGAACTGTCTGTCTCTTGTCTGTGTCTCACAGAACTGTCTGTCTCTCACAAACTGTCTGTCTCTCGTCTGTGTCTCACAGAACTGTCTGTCTCTCACAGAACTGTCTGTCTCTTGTCTGTCTCTCACAGAACTGTCTGTCTCTCGTCTGTCTCTACACAGAACTGTCTGTCTCTACACAGAACTGTCTGTCTCTTGTCTGTCTCCACACAGAACTGTCTGTCTCTACACAGAACTGTCTGTCTCTTGTCTGTCTCCACACAGAACTGTCTGTCTCTCACAGAACTGTCTGTCTCTTGTCTGTCTCCACACAGAACTGTCTGTCTCTTGTCTGTGTCTCACAGAACTGTCTGTCTCTCGTCTGTGTCTCACAGAACTGTCTGTCTCTCACACAACTGTCTGTCTCTCACAGAACTGTCTGTCTCTCACAGAACTGTCTGTCTCTCACAGAACTGTCTGTCTCTTGTCTGTCTCCACACAGAACTGTCTGTCTCTTGTCTGTGTCTCACAGAACTGTCTGTCTCTCGTCTGTGTCTCACAGAACTGTCTGTCTCTCACAAACTGTCTGTCTCTCGTCTGTCTCTCACAGAACTGTCTGTCTCTCACAGAACTGTCTGTCTCTTGTCTGTCTCTCACAGAACTGTCTGTCTCTCGTCTGTCTCTACACAGAACTGTCTGTCTCTCACACAACTGTCTGTCTCTTGTCTGTGTCTCACAGAACTGTCTGTCTCTCACAAACTGTCTGTCTCTCGTCTGTGTCTCACAGAACTGTCTGTCTCTCACAGAACTGTCTGTCTCTTGTCTGTCTCTCACAGAACTGTCTGTCTCTTGTCTGTCTCTCACAGAACTGTCTGTCTCTTGTCTGTCTCTCACAAAACTGTCTGTCTCTCACAAAACTGTCTGTCTCTCACAAAACTGTCTGTCTCTCACAAAACTGTCTGTCTCTTGTCTGTCTCTCACAAAACTGTCTGTCTCTTGTCTGTCTCTCACAGAACTGTCTGTCTCTCACAGAACTGTCTGTCTCTTGTCTGTCTCAACACAGAACTGTCTGTCTCTTACAGAACTGTCTGTCTCTCACAGAACTGTCTGTCTCTCACAGAACTGTCTGTCTCTTGTCTGTCTCAACACAGAACTGTCTGTCTCTTACAGAACTGTCTGTCTCTTACAGAATTGTCTGTCTCTTACAGAACTGTCTGTCTCTTACAGAACTGTCTGTCTCTCGTCTGTCTCCACACAGAACTGTCTGTCTCTTGTCTGTCTCTCACCTGTCTCCACACAGGACTGTCTGTCTCTCACCTGAGCAGATCAGTTTGTACTGTCTGTCTTTTTCCTCCTCCATCTTTTTGCGGTAATCTCCGGACACGGCTCTCATCACCTGCCTCTTCTTCACCATCGGTGCTTTGGAGCTGCGCAGAGTCTTTAGAGCACGAGAGGCTTCCTCTCCTATCACACACACACACACACACACACACACACACACACACACACACACACAAACACACAGTTGTGTAGGCTGTTCAGCGGTGGATTAGGGATTTGAATGTGTGTTTATGTGACTGTGCGAGCTCTGTGTGTGTGTGTGTGTGTGTGTGTGTGTGTGAGAGAGAGAGAGAGAGAGAGAGAGAGAGAGAGAGAGAGAGAGAGAGAGAGACTTGCTTTGTTTGGTGGAGGATTTTTGAGTCCTCAGTCCCAACTCAAGCTGCTCAATACACCAGTCCAACTCTCGACTTAGCTGCTGCTCTGGAGTCTGACACACACACACACACACACCTTAATATACTGCATATTAAAAAGCAAAATTCAAATCAACAGAAAAATAGTTTTAAAAGTTTTTCATAGTTTAGCTAAGAGTCTGAGAGTAAACTGCAAGTGTGTGTGTGTGTATGTGTGTGTGTGTGTGTTCTCACTGACCAGTTCAGTGCTCTCCTGCCTAGGCACAGCTTCCGGTACAGCTTCCTCTCCTCCACCCGCTCCTGATTTCTTCTTCTTCTTCTTCTTCTTGGAATTAGGTTTTGAATCCGCACTCGACTCCGAGCCTTTAGCTGCTTCACTCATCACCGTTTTCCCTGCGCTGGGTTTCAGATCACTCTTCTGCTCTGTTCCTGCAGGGATCTGGAAGTTGAAAGCGAAACCCGAGCTGGCTTCTGAATCTGCAGCGTGTCCTGGATGCGACTCGTTAGGATCCATGATGCTTTGGGGCAAGGAGGGAGCAATCTCTGGAGAAAAGTTA
Organism: Pangasianodon hypophthalmus; assembly: GCF_027358585.1. NCBI lineage: Eukaryota > Metazoa > Chordata > Actinopteri > Siluriformes > Pangasiidae > Pangasianodon > Pangasianodon hypophthalmus. Next base: position 12,064,320 of record NC_069710.1, on the reverse strand, counting down.
AAAGCGAAGGAGTTGTCGCTGCGCTGCCAACGAAACGGAGCCGAAGTACTGCTGTGCTGCATCACTGTTACACACACACACACACACACACTCCACACGATATATAAACATATACAAGACCATTAGTGTCCATGATTTAGTCTGAACTGTCTGTCTCTCACAGAACTGTCTGTCTCAACCAGAACTGTCTGTCTCTCACCTGAGTAAATGAGCCTGAACTGTCTGGCTCTCACCTGAGTAAATGAGTCTGAACTGTCTGTCTCTCACCTGAGTAAATGAGCCTGAACTGTCTGTCTCTCACCTGAGTGAATGAGCCTGAACTGTCTGTCTCTCACCTGAGTAAATGAGCCTGAACTGTCTGTCTCTCACCTGAGTGAATGAGTCTGAACTGTCTGTCTCTCACCTGAGTGAATGAGTCTGAACTGTCTGTCTCTCATCTGAGTGAATGAGTCTGAACTGTCTGTCTCTCACCTGAGTGAATGAGTCTGAACTGTCTGTCTCTCACCTGAGTGAATGAGCCTGAACTGTCTGTCTCTCACCTGAGTGAATGAGTCTGAACTGTCTGTCTCTCACCTGAGTGAATGAGTCTGAACTGTCTGTCTCTCACCTGAGTGAATGAGTCTGAACTGTCTGTCTCTCACCTGAGTGAATGAGCCTGAACTGTCTGTCTCTCACCTGAGTGAATGAGTCTGAACTGTCTGTCTCTCACCTGAGTGAATGAGTCTGAACTGTCTGTCTCTCATCTGAGTGAATGAGTCTGAACTGTCTGTCTCTCACCTGAGTGAATGAGCCTGAACTGTCTGTCTCTCACCTGAGTGAATGAGCCTGAACTGTCTGTCTCTCACCTGAGTAAATGAGCCTGAACTGTCTGTCTCTCACCTGAGTGAATGAGTCTGAACTGTCTGTCTCTCACCTGAGTGAATGAGTCTGAACTGTCTGTCTCTCACCTGAGTGAATGAGCCTGAACTGTCTGTCTCTCATCTGAGTGAATGAGTCTGAACTGTCTGTCTCTCACCTGAGTGAATGAGTCTGAACTGTCTGTCTCTCACCTGAGTGAATGAGCCTGAACTGTCTGTCTCTCACCTGAGTAAATGAGCCTGAACTGTCTGTCTCTCACCTGAGTGAATGAGCCTGAACTGTCTGTCTCTCACCTGAGTGAATGAATCTGAACTGTCTGTCTCTCACCTGAGTGAATGAGCCTGAACTGTCTGTCTCTCATCTGAGTGAATGAGTCTGAACTGTCTGTCTCTCACCTGAGTGAATGAGTCTGAACTGTCTGTCTCTCATCTGAGTGAATGAGCCTGAACTGTCTGTCTCTCACCTGAGTGAATGAGCCTGAACTGTCTGTCTCTCACCTGAGTGAATGAGTCTGAACTGTCTGTCTCTTACCTGAGTGAATGAGTCTGAACTGTCTGTCTCTCACCTGAGTAAATGAGCCTGAACTGTCTGTCTCTTACCTGAGTGAATGAGCCTGAACTGTCTGTCTCTCACCTGAGTAAATGAGCCTGAACTGTCTGTCTCTCACCTGAGTGAATGAGCCTGAACTGTCTGTCTCTTACCTGAGTGAATGAGTCTGAACTGTCTGTCTCTCACCTGAGTGAATGAGTCTGAACTGTCTGTCTCTCATCTGAGTGAATGAGCCTGAACTGTCTGTCTCTCACCTGAGTGAATGAGCCTGAACTGTCTGTCTCTCACCTGAGTGAATGAGTCTGAACTGTCTGTCTCTCATCTGAGTGAATGAGCCTGAACTGTCTGTCTCTCACCTGAGTGAATGAGTCTGAACCATCTGTGTTTGTAACTAGTTGACTTTGAACGTTTGTTCACTTCAAAATCCTGATAATGCATCTTTGATTTCAAAATCATTTTGTTTAAATTTCATTTACCTCTCTCCCGCCGTCCTACTGGTTTGGATGAAGTTCACTTTTCAAATTTATTCCGCTTTTCTTGAGCACAACATTCCTTCATTTTCTGTCCTAAATTCACTGCAAAAAAATCCACAGCAAAATCAGCACCGTGTAGTGAACGTATTCTAACTAACGAGCAAACGCGTAAACCTTGGCCCAAACAACTCCCTTTTTCACAAATAGTACACTATTATGAAACGTTTAAAAAAACGTGAGTTGATGCCCTATGTAGTGCACTTACACAGGAAGTACGGAGCCGTTTGGGATTCGGCCTTTTGTTGACGCGCGTCTTGTTGTGGCTCTTTTCTTCTGGGTGCAATTTAATAAAAATGGGTTTTATACATAGTTAAATACATGACAAATATACACTGTACCTAGACAAAACAACCGCACCTTAAGTGCACTGAATAGTAAAGTAAAACAAAATAATTATAGATACTAATCTCCAGGACCTAGTGGCTCATGGTTAGAGTTGGTGCACCAATAGTGAAGGTCCGTCTAGAAACCCGTGTTTACCTTAATAGTTCCGGCATTTGATCGTGGAAGTGAACGTTAAAAGTAAAATAAAATAAAATAACTATGGAAAAAAGGAAGATGTGGTCAGTGTTGCTTAGACTGAAAGCCTGATCAGATTTAAATCAATTTTTGGGAGGAACGATGAATGACAGGAAATTACAGAAGACGGAAATGTGATGTAAGCTTGGCGGTTGATGAGTATGTGATCCACTGAGTGACTCATTGTGCTGCTGTATACGTGACAGAAAAGAAAATTAACCACACAAGTCTGGCCATGAGTCGAATTATTCAGTTAAAGTCCGTTCAGTATCACACTCTAAACCTCTTTGATTCAACAAACTTAAAAATGCGGCATTCGGCACATCAATCGTTTCAGTTCTGACCAATCAGAAACCTCAGGGGCGGGGCATGTTGCTAATTACGTCATTCGGATATATAAATATGGGGGGGGAGGCAACTGCTTTCCTAAGCGACGTTCCGTGTTTTGGGTCGACGGGGAAATCTAAACAGGACATGTAAGTCACAGTTTTACTGATTCTGTTAAATATATACAAGCTGTGAACTTTGGGTGTTGTTGGAATACTTTAGGTCGTTGTTGAAGGTGGTTTCGTCCTCACAGACTGGTTTGTAGCGCCGGAAAAGCGGCGGTGGTTCAGAGCAGCGTTTTGACTGCGCGAGCCGTCGCTAGCAACAAGCCGATTTTTCGGTGATAATATCCGCTTTTTGTATTTTTCGCCTCTGCGCTTTTTTGTAGGTGAACCACTTGGATTTTTTAACCATTAGTCACATGGTTGACTTCTGCTACTACAGTGTGTGTGAGTGATCTTGGTTGGCGGGCTTTTCCGTGTTTTGACCTGAACAAAGAGAAGAGACTGTAATTGTTATGAGAAGACGCCATGTTGGTTACAAACGTGTGTGTTGAATGTCGTGTAATGGTGGCCGCGGCTATATTTTAATCTTGTTTTGTCTTTTTTTTTTCCACGAAAAAAGCTAATTTTTTATATACACTTTCCTTTTTATACGTTAATTTTTTTTATGAATAAGTTAAACTGTCCTGAGTGTTTTATAAGACAGATGTTGAACACGGGCAAACAATTTAATCCGTTAACAGCGCGCGCGCTATTTCCCCCCTCTCCTAGTAGTATTCAGGAGCGTCCCGCCTTCTAAACTCTGATTGGCTGGATGAATCCTGCGCGCGGATTGGCTAGCTCCGCTGTCTGGCTTGTTTGTGAGGATGTTATAGCCAGTGCTTGGGAAGAGGGCGGAGTTTGTTCAATACGGGTGGGAGGAAAACACGGGTTGATTTTTATTTTTTTTTTTTTAATTAGTGTCTTTAAATAATTGTAATTGAAATACAATTTCTTTAATTATATACAGGAATTCTTTCTTTTTTTTGGCGTGCCATGTCTCCTTCTTCCAGCCTTAATTGGGCCTTGATTAATGTCAGTGTGTATTAATCTTTCAACTGCTGTTTAAAAATGGTGTGTAATTAATCATTAAACATTTTATGCTTATACAGTTGAGAAGACTACTCTGAAAGTGCAATGGCACGTACCAAGCAGACCGCACGTAAATCCACCGGAGGTAAAGCCCCGAGGAAGCAGCTGGCCACCAAAGCCGCCCGCAAAAGCGCGCCCTCTACCGGCGGAGTGAAGAAACCTCACCGATACCGGTAAGCCTTAACGTGGATCACAAGCTTCCTGCGCTGCACGCGTGTTTTCCCTGCTTTCTGATTCCTAATCAGCCCTGCACGAGTTGAATCAAGTGTGCTCCTGCAGGGAAAGCTCCAATATGTGTGAGGAAATTGTGATATGGATGTTTCAGCGTGTCTGCATGCTTGTTGATGCACGTGTCTGATCCACATTTCCTTTCTCTGTTCTCCAGCCCTGGTACTGTGGCTCTCCGAGAGATCCGTCGGTACCAGAAGTCCACTGAGCTGCTGATCCGCAAGCTGCCCTTCCAGCGCCTGGTGAGGGAAATCGCCCAGGACTTCAAGACCGATCTCCGCTTCCAGAGCGCCGCCATCGGAGCGCTGCAGGTCAGCTCAGGGGTTATAAACCGACTAATTCACGCTGAAAGTTGAATTCGCAAGATGGTTTTCAGCCTTAATGCCGTGGCATTTAAATGTACACGGGGTCAAAAGTGGCTATATAGCATCATGTATCAGCTACTGACCTGTGGATTGTCAGTCCATTAACACACTTTGTGCAGTCTTAAGTGTTTGTTTATTCTAACAAACTGACCTAGACTGTATGTATAGAATTTATAATTGCATTTTGAATTATGTTCAAGGTGGTCATGAAGTTTTTAAAAAGAACCAAATTTGGTGTGAATACTTAGAGAAGCAAATCTCATAATTTGGAACGATCTTATTTTGTATTGTGTAGAAAGTTGCAAATTAGTTCGGTCACTTGATCATTTTTTGTGGGCACTTGTGACCACATTTAGATTCGAGGCCGCAAACTTCAGTAATCTTGATGATCAGTGACTTTTAAAACCGCCACCCATGTCAGTCTTGGCTTGTCCAGAATCTGCTGTAACTGATTGGCCAGTCATGTGACACAATTTGATTGCTATTCAAATTTAAACTATGAATAAATGTGCTGTCTGAGCAGGCAAGCTAAAGATGTACATAGGAGATGCTTCTTTAATTTTCCTATTTGGAGTTTTGTAAGTTTTAAATATCCTGTTTAGCCACTTGTGTCCTCCTGACATACGAAGTTAAGATTTGATGCAGTGTCCATTGAATTAAAGATGTTTTTACATATGGAGATTACAGGAACACAGACTTAGACTTAAGCTTGGGATGAGTCTTACAAGCCACACTTGTGACATTACCAGACTCCAGGAAGGTCTCTCAGCCAGGCATTGGAGACATGATGCATTTCCAGCAAACCTTTTCCTTTTTGTAGTTCTGTAATCTTTGTATAGCACCTTTTGGTACCTCTAGGTACAGCTCCAATTGATTTGCAGTGGGAAATGAAATTAAGATGGTGAAATGGGCAGATAATTTGGGGAGATGTAGAATGTAAAAAATTAAAGGAAAAACATAATTGAGATGTGATGTACTTGTAAAAGTAAGAAGTTCTTGTTTACTCAACAATAAATGCCTTTAAAAAAAAAAAAAAAAAATGTTTAAGGTACGTACATGCTTGGTTTAGTTTTGCTGAGATTGCATTAGCGCTTCAGTCTAGTGACCGTCTTGCCCTGAACTTTGGGATAGCCACACTAATTAGAAAATTGACCCGGAGGTTCTGGCTCAACGGCTCCCACTTGCATTCAGAATGGCTCGTCTTCTTTAAAGCACTTCTCATGGCCTGTATTTTTGAGTCGTTTAACATGTAGTCCATGTATGTGTGAATTCCCCCTTCTTCCTCTTTTTGACTCTGCATCTCTTGTGCGTGTGTGTTTCCACAGGAGGCAAGCGAGGCATACCTGGTGGGTCTCTTTGAGGACACCAACCTGTGCGCCATCCACGCCAAGCGCGTCACCATCATGCCCAAGGACATCCAGCTGGCCCGGAGAATTCGTGGCGAGCGCGCTTAAACAGCTCGCTTTGTTTATCTGTATTTTTTAATATTTTTTGGGGGGGTGGCCGGGGGGGAGGGAGTGTCCAGGGTGGGTTCTTACACTCGATTACATGCTCGTTCTAGTTTTAAGCTTAATTTTGTACTATTGTTTTTTTGAGTAGTGATGGTAGGGGAGGGGTCGTCGTGTGGTTCTTGGGCGTGGCAGTAGGGGGCAGTGTCAGAACATTCCGGGAGCTCCTCTCAGGGTTTTAAAGTTTGTATTTTAGACTTTGGTATACCTCTACCCGTGCGCTCTAGTCTGCATGCTACATGGTGATTTATTAGGATGTGTCCATTTTTATTTCTCTCACAACTCTATTTTTCTCCTTCATTGTGGCCATCTGGTTGTAAATAAACTTTCCACTACCTCACTGTGTGTGTGTGTGTGTGCGCAAATGAAGCCACATGAAAATTTGACCGTATGATCAGATATAGCAGCTAATTCACCTGAACTGCTTGAAAGGAGTTGTTCAAGGAGGTTTGTGGTTTTTTTTTTTTTTTTTTTTTTTTTTTCCTTCTTCCCTCTTTGACCATATTAGCAGGTTATTTTATATTTATAAATTAAGACTGCTCTAAAGTGCAAAGGTGTTAAACTACAGACTCAAATTGCAAGTTGCAAAAATTGTTAAACTTCTCTGAATAAATGTGATTGACCAGCTACCTATTTAACCTAGTCCACACATTGAACTCCTGAGGTCAAACATGGCTGCTGCCTCCTACACTCACTCTGTTCTGGACCAGGTTTGGCAATGGTCCAGATGTTTGGGGTGTGACATGTTAATTTTTCTGTTCCTAATGTTTGGAGACAAAATTACTACTTGAGCATAAGGTGTAGCAGGAAGGCATGCATCGGGCCTTTTCCCTGTTCTGGCACCTAGGTGGTCGAATGAACTTCCCCTAGATGTCTGAACATCCAAGTCACTGGCAGTCTTCAACCTACCACTTTCTAAAGTACTTAAATTAGCACTGTATTTAAAAAAAAAAAAAAAAAAGTGCTTGTGTGCTTTTCTTACTACCTCCCCAACTGAGTCTTTAGACTGATAGTATTCTTAGTCTGTTATCTAGTGAATCCGTATCAGGACTTTAAATCACTTCTGTAAGTTACTCTAGATAAGACTATCTGCCAAATGCCATAAATGTAGTTTCATTTTACTCTCTAGTTTTCTATTGTGTTAAAAATGTGATTCCTTGTTTGATTTTTGGGCTCTGGTCCTGTCTCCAGTTGTGTCTGCTAAGAACAGGAATCGCTGGTTAAATTCAAAGAATTTGGGGACCAAGCTCACAGAAACTGGACAAGTGAAGATTGCTACTTCACCTGGTCTTTTCCCCCCATTCTGTTTGTGAAGATCTGCATGATTGTGCAAGTGTACAGGTGTTCCTAATAAAGTGACCAGTCAGTCTATATTGGTTGCGTGAAAAACAACGGACATGGTCCTAAAGCAGATTTAATGAAATCTGGATGTTGATTTAGATCCCAAATGAGTAAGCTGGAGGTGAGATGACATGAGGAAACCTCCAGTACTGAGTATGTTTAAAGGATGTTCATTCTCAGCATTAGGGGCTTGATTTTTCAGCTTTTTAGGGTTTTACCGCCTGGTTTATCTCGATGCCGGAACAACACTCCCTTGCAGTTAGGAGGGGTGAACATTTGGTTACATATGTAACCCTGTTCTTTGAAAACTGGATAACTGCTGCAGTTCCCCTGTCACTCGCATCTAAAGGTATTGTCTGCCATTACCAATGGCTTAGGTCACCACGTAACACTGTGTCAAAGGTGTTAGCATGTGGACGCACGCGCCATCTATTTTACTTGTTGATAAAAAACTTGTGCCTTTTCCTTAATGTAACAGTTTTCAAGTGGAAGTGATTCTTAAGCAGCTCATCAAAAGTGAGCTCGGTTCTCTTTCTGGACTTTTACCACTGGTGAGAAGCTATGTGTACAACAAGCCATTTAGCCATTAAGCAAAATGTAAAGTGGACTGGGACCACTTTGTGTTCACATGACATGAAGCAGTTGAGCTACAAAGTGAACCACAAATGAACTGCACTACGATTCGCTTGTGGGCTGCTATAGAGTTGCCCGAGTTGCGTAATTGTCGTATGCACAAAAATTAATGGATCTGAGAGCACTTGCAATCCTAAAACAGACCAAGTTTGAAAACAAACTCTTTTTACAAGTTCACATTAAATTCTAAAGAAAGTATATAAACAGGTTAGACAATTTGCCTCAGTTCTGCTGCCACATTTAAAATCTGAATCCAAGCATTAAAAACTGTTTGTGTTCTTTTCCTCCTTTGACTGTTGAATTCAGTCAGTTCTTTCGTGAAGAGTAGAACGCTGCACTCCAGGAGCATGACCACACCACTGATGACTCGGACTTCATACGCCTTATCGTAGAAAACTGCAAACTTCTCCCAATTTGCCAGTCATGTATTTATTTTGGTCTTGTGCCAATTCTGAATACTATCTTACGTGTGACTGAGAGTGTATTACAGATAGAGTGAGAGGGAGAGAAGTGGGGCTTCAGGCCTTGCGCACAGGTGTGTGTGAGTATTGACAGTTGAAGTTGAGGCAGAACAGCTTGTGTATTCCAGTGATCCTGAGCACAAATCAGTCAAGACTATAGACACTAAAAGATAGATAGATGGAGGACATGAGAAGAAGGACACAAGTAGACAGATGGAGAGACAGTGTTAATGGTAGAAAGAGAGGAGAGATACAGGCTGATAGATGGATGGGAAGAGTGTGTGGCATTGATAGAGAGATAGCTGAAGTGAGAGCCTCTGTTACACGTACCTTGTCAGTGTGAGAGGGAGAGAAGACGGGCTTCAGGCCATGAACTTTCCGAGCCAGGCTCTGAACATTCCCTCAGTGCAAGTCTATGAGAGTTTTTGGGATTTCTGATCGTCCGCTACGGGAAAACCCTAAGTCTGTTCAGTTGGGATAATGCTGTACTTTTAAACCTGTGATACTTCATCGTTCAACCCCTGAAGCACAGGGAGAACATGCAAACTCCGCACACACAGGGCGGAGGTAATATTCAAACCCCCAACCCTGGAGGTGTGAGGCAACAGTTCTATCCACTAAGCTACCATGTCCCCCCACTTCAATTATCCCTTTATCGATTCTATTCAATTCAATTCTATTTATATAGCACTTTTAACAATGGACATTGTCACAAAGCAGCTTTACAGAAAGCCAGATATAGATTTAACTTCTGATTTATCTTTAATGCGCAAGCCAGAGGCAACAGTGGCAAGGAAAAACTCCCTGAGAAGTCATGAGGAAGATACCTTGAGAGGAACCAGATTCAAAAGAGAAAACATCTCCTTACAGAAAACTGCACCATAGCAATGATTATACTTTTTTTTTTGTTAAACAGTGACACTTTTTAAAATAAAATCTCTGAATGATTTGTTACCATAGAAATAATAATATATTAGAACAAGTGCATTAATATAGAACATGCCCTTAAAAATCGAATTGGAATTATTGTCATCTGAATTATTCCTAACGTACAGGTACATCTTTAAAACTTTAGGCCACGCCTCCTACCGGACTTGTCTTTAAGATGGACCTATGGCTGGTTCTTTTAGCTCTGTGAGGTCCATTTGTCTATTTTTACAGATAACAGCATTTCATACAGTGTCAGAAACCACGTACTGAACAACTCGCCACCTTTTTCCGTGAGTGTGTAATGAAGACCTTTAGCTTGCACCGTGGTAGTTGTAAGGTTCCATTACTTTCAGCTTCATCTGGTACAAAACTGTCTTGGTTGGTGTATTTTGGCTTCACTATTTTCTTTAAACAGAGAGCTCATCAGGACAGACCTGTATTTATTTCCACAATCTCATGACCAAGATGTCGCAGCAATGACAATCATAATATATATAAAATACACATCCGAATAATAATAATAATAATAATAATAATAATACATGTTCATTTTGAACCATCATCAGGTTCTTTTTTGCGTTCCTCTGTCTCCTCCTCCTCCTCCTCCTCCATATTGGTCAGTAACCCGGGTAAGTGTTCAAACAGCTGCTTTTCCAGAATGCGGTCGATGTCGGACTCCTGGCGGAAGATGCACCACAGCAGGAAGCCGATGGTGAAGACGCTGAAGGGCAGGACCTGCCACCACGGCCGCTGGAACCTGCTGCCCATCGAGCGCTCCACCTTCCACGTCCGGTGGCTGGCTTTACTCGTGGAGAACTTGATAGGTTGAGAGAGACTCTCCTTGCCATCTCTGGAGCCTGGAGATTGACGGGGCTTGGCGCAGAGCTGTGAAGTGAGAGACAACGATCGCGAAGTGCATGGCCTAAGGGGGGAAAAAACATCATTATGAGTGTCCAAAGATGTGTACTTTACATACTATATAGTATATATACAGTCAGGTCCATAAGTATTTGGACAGTGACACAGTTTTTGGAATTTGTCCTCTGTACTCCACCACAATAGATTTGAAATGAAGCAATCAAGATGTGAATGAAGTGTAGCCCTCATGAATACAAATACGGACAGTTTACCTCAAGATGCAAGATGATGGGAAGAGGAAAGTATGGAGAAGGAAAGGAAGGGCTCATGATCCAAAGCATACCACATCATCTGTCAAACATGGCGGAGGCAGTGTTATGGCATGGGCATGTATGGCTGCCAATAGAACTGGGTCACTGGTGTTTACTGATAATGTGACTGCTGATAGAAGTAGCAGGATAAATTCTGAAGTGTATAGAGCTATACTTTCTCTCAGATACAGTCAAATGCTGCAGAACTGTTAGGACAGCGCTTCACAGTACCTCAAAAGCAAGCCAAGAGCTTCTTAAGGCAAAGAAATGGAACGTTCTTAAATGGCCCAGTCAGTCACCTGACCTCAACCCAGTTGAGCATGCTTTTCACGTACTGAAGACAAAACTGAAGGCAGAAAGACCCACAAACAAGCAGCAGCTGAAGGCGGCTGCAGTAAAGGCCTGGCAAAGCATCTCAAGGGAGGAAACTCAGCATTTGGTGATGTCCATGGGTTCCAGATTTCAGGCAGTCATTGACTGCAAAGGATATGCATTCAAGTATTAAAATAATCCTAACATGTATGAATGTTAGTTTGTCCAATTACTTTTGAGCCTGTGAAAATGGATGGACTCTGTAAAAAGAAATGTCTCTCTTGAATTAAAGCTGAAAGTCTACACTTCAATCACATCTTGATTGCTTCAAATCCACTGTGGTGGTGTACAGAGGCAAAGTTCCGAAAAATTGTGTCACTGTCCAAATACTTGTATAAACAGGCATGTCACATAGTGGTCAAATGGTCCATTGTTGAGGGGTAGATACAAAACAGATTTTAACGTATAGAGTAATTATAATATATACACAACATGATGTAATTGTGGACAGAGGCTTCGTTCACCGTGTCGTGCACATGGCAGTTAGGTTAACTCTGTCGACGTAAACGCTACACATCCAAGCCTGTGATTGGCTGTTACAAACTAGGCATCCCCAAGACGATTCATTCCAAAAATGGATGTCTTTGAGGAGCGGCAGTCTTCTTCCGATATTCATGGATATTGCCATTCAATTTTAATAGCACCCCCTGCAGCACTGGAGCAGCGAATACGAAACCGCAGAGAGTAGGTGAGCTTGTAAAATTTTGTCTTAACAATGTATGAGCAATATTTTAAGGTTTAATGGAATGAAATAGGTTGGAACAGGTGTCTGCAATCCATTCAGCCATTCATATTAAACCTAATATGATATGATATAATATGATATAATATAATATACAGCTGTAATATGTATAAACACAAAGTCCCTAAATGCATCCCTACAGAGATCCATTACATAGGGTACATCTCTCTACACTATACAGGAGACAATATGTTCAGATGGAAGGCATTTGGGATGCAGTCTTGCTGAGCTGAATCTAAATTAGATAAATTAAAAGCTATATTAGGGATTATATTTATAATAAATGTGCTAACTCACCTCAAAATGACCGGCTTGGATTGTCCAGGACTTAAAGAGTAGCGTAGTAAATTACTAAACACACATCTTCCTGCTTTGGACATGTTACCGTCTTCTCACATTGAGCAAGTGTCCGGTCATTAAACACATGGTGTGCCACTCCGAATTACGTCCGGAGAGAACTGAAATTCTAGCGTTCCGCCTTGTCTACTTACTTATATATATATTATTATTATTATCATTTACAGGTATTTCTTAATAGGATAATAATAATAAATCATGCGTCTGCTAACGTTTGCAGCGACAATAAAATTTAAGGAAAAGTAAAAACCTACAAGTGCCACAGAATGCGGAAGTGGAGGTAACCAATCAGAAGGCGAGGCTGTGTGTAACCGTAGAAACGTCCGGAAATGTGGTGTACACGCTGCTGCCTGAGAAGCACGAGACGGGTATTATAAACAGCTTTGTAAACCTATATATATTTCTTCCTGTAACTAAGTGTCAGTTTTAATACACAGTGTAGTTAATAATTAAAACTATTTTAGTTTTTTTGGAATTTGTTTATTGATTTTTAATTGACTAGCAATAAGTAGAACCATGTAGAAGGGGAGAGAGAGAGAGAGAGAGAATTAGACTAATGTAAACATTATGAATGTGAATTATTAAACTCCTTCTTAGTAAGGAGCAGGATGAATCTCAGAAAAGTTTTATTTACAGTCATGCTTTAAGGTTAAGGATTATGAGTTGAACATATTCAGAACAAGTCAAATTGCATTTATAATTGAGTAATTCAGAAATGAACTATGGGCCCAGAGGACAGACTTGTGGTACACCCCTGCATGACAGTGGCTACGTTTAAATGCACATCAATATTCTGATATTAATCGGAATTTGGCAATATTCTAATTAGTTTCGAATCATGTAAACGCCGCAATCCATTTGCCCGATTCATATTAATACGATATTCTCATTCCCCAAATTCTGATTCCCACCCCTGGAATATGCCTGTTTTAATTGGAAATTTGTTGTATGTTATTCAGAAAATCCACTGAAAGGAGATAAATGCGCATGCTAACAGATGCTTAGCTGTAAGCTAGGTATTTAGTAATGGCAACTCAGGCATACTTACAACAGCCATGAACACAGGAATATTCTGATGCCTGTACGCATATAAATGTTGTATTCGGAATATGGCTGCAACCCGAATGTGGACCTTAAGTGGAATTTGACGTGCATGTAAACATAGCAAGTGGCTTTATTTGTAATGTGCTTTTTTTAAGACTGAGGTGGGACTGTTTAAAGCCGGTTTACGCTGTACAATTTTAGGCCCGGTGTTGTTGACGCACATCATAAAAGGATTTAGTCGTAAGTTGAAATCTGCGATCTTGGATGGCCGATTTAGTGCCATTGCAACCAAAGAGAGCTGAAAACAAAACAAAACAAACAAAAAATCTTGTTTGATACTTGATACTATGTCTAAATGGTACTTGTCTAAAAACCACTAATAAGGGGATGGCATAGGATTCAAACTCATGAGACAACTACGAATATAGTAGTAACGATGATGAAACGTAAACGAAACATGCTAAGGACAGAAAAATTATCCTTATTACTTCAAGCTCACATATTTGTTTCTGCAAGCCAATTTTCATCATATAATCTGACATGGAGAATATCACAATCTGTTATAGAACTGGGATCATGTCATGCACTGCTGTAATCACACATTGTAAATCGGATTAAGTCAAGTTCTGAGCCTGTTTTTTCTAAAATGTGTTGGTTGTGTATCTGACTGTGTGTATTGTGTGTGTTCAACCAGAATTCTTGTTAAGAAAGTTAAGTCTCAGGAAAACCAGGCCAGACTGTTGCAGCCAGCTGTGGACCTCAAAGACACAAAGAAAATGAAGAGGAAAAAGACAGAGGAGGCACCCGAGGTGTGTGTATTAGTGGGAATTTTTACTTAAATGTACAATATGTGCATTTCAGTTCAACTGAATTATATTTGCATAGTGTTTTTTACAATAGATATTGTCACAAAGCAGAAACCTTTAAAAGAATCCAGCTGTAGATGTAGATGCCTAATGAGCAAGCCAGAGGCGATAGTGGCAAGGAAAAACTCCCTGAGACTTCATGAGGAAGAAACCTTGAGAGGAATCAGACTCAAAACAGGATAGTGGATAGTGGGATTGTAAATCATTACAGTATACAGGTGTAGAAGAGCAACGACAAACCTCTGTATCAGTGCCATATCAATGCTGAGTTCTGTATTCAGAATGGCTGATTGCTCTATACAGTATGTCTAACTCACATTTTGAAAAATCTCAATGTCTCGATGACGTGTTTCATTTCTAGAACTTGGAGGTGTGTGTCCCTATCAGCGAGGTGAAGAAGAGGAAGAAAAAGAAGAAAGATGGCAGTGTAGATTCCACAGACACTGTTGATGTGACAGACGATTGTACAAATGAAGAGCTCAATGGCAAAAAGGTGTGTATTCTTTCCTCTTCATTGTCAAGAAGTTGGATGCTTCTAAGCCTGGACTTGAATGGTTTTATATCAGCCTGAAGAAAATCTCCCAGATGCTGCTGTAGATATAGCATCCTCCACCCAAGCGAAAACGATCTTTGAATTATAAGGACAGCTTTGTTGATGGACACGAGCTTCCATGCTGTGCACTCTCGGTTTCAGAAACAGAAATTACAGCTGAGCCACATGGCCCACACGAGTGCATTTTATGTCCATAAATAACACAATCCCTCATTTGTATAAACAGTCCTATGATGTGAAAGTTTCTCATTTGCAGAAATCTGAGGATTGTGAAGCTGTTAGTGGGGTGAAAAAGAAGAAGAAGACGAAAAAGGAGAAAGATGTCCATGTGGACACTACAGAGTCGGCTGATCTTACTGAGAGTTGTAAGAATGAAGAGCTTAATGGCAAGAAGAAAGAAACGTACAAAACCAAGGTGTAACATAGTGGAGCATTTTTCCTTATTTTTTATCCACGTGTAATCACTGAATGTCCATTGATATTATTGGGTTATTATTATTTTGCCATCATTTTTTCCTTAAACAACATCTTCAGAAACGTTCTCCCTAGCTAAAATAGATCCATTTAGGGAAAAAAAGCTGCAGACATGCAGCCAGGCATGTTAATCTTATCAAATCTCCCCTTTCTTATTTTAAGCAGCCTGTAATAACCGAGAAGGACGGAGTGGAAGAAGAGGAAGGCATGGAGGACGAGGACGGGGACGAGGAGGAGCTGAGCCCGGAGGAAAGACGAGTGCTGGAGAGGAAGCTGAAGAAGATTCGGAAAAAGGAGGAGAAGAAGAAGCAAAAGGAAGAAGGGAAGTCTGAGAAGGAGGACAGCAAAAGCAGCATTGCGCAGACGCAGGCTCTGGAGTATCTGACATGGTGAGAAACACACACACACACACACACACACGGTATCGTTATATAGGAGCTAGAATTTCTCATCCAATGTCATTTGCTTGTGTGTGTAGCTGGTCCGAGAAGCGAGACGAGTGGAAGTTCCAGAAGACGAGGCAGGTGTGGCTCCTGCAGCACATGTACGATAGTGAGAAGGTACGACGCTTCAGTCCTTCACTGGGACTGATGCAAAAAAATGGCCACACCTCCTTCACCTGATACTGACATTTAAAAGCCACACCTCCTACATTATGATTGATACACAGAGGCCACGCCTACTTCACTGTGACTGACACACAAAGGCCACATCTGAAAATGATGCACAGAAGCCACACCTCCTTCAGTGAAACAGATACACTGTCACTGATGCAAGACTGACATACAGAGGCCACACCTCCTTCACTGAAACTGACACACAGGCCACGCCTCCTTCACTGTCTCATTTTCACCTTTCTTTCTGTGTCTCAGGTGTCGGACGCTCATTTCTCAGTTCTCTTATCGTACCTGGAAGGGCTGCGAGGCGTGGCTCGGGAGATCACGGTGCAGAAAGCAGAGGCTTTGGTTCGATTTGGGGCGGGTCCAGAAGGAGAAGAAGGCGGGGCTACAGAAGCACAGAAGAAGACACAACGAGCCAGAGAGGTCATTCAGATTCTCTCATGAGGATGCAGGGAAAAAAGGGACAAAATCCTTTCATCATCCTCCATCTCTCGCTGTCTGTTGTCTTCTCTCTGACATGTCTGACATCTGTTTATACAATGATACGAA
Organism: Pangasianodon hypophthalmus; assembly: GCF_027358585.1. Taxonomy (NCBI): domain Eukaryota; kingdom Metazoa; phylum Chordata; class Actinopteri; order Siluriformes; family Pangasiidae; genus Pangasianodon; species Pangasianodon hypophthalmus. The sequence goes on along the minus strand of NC_069710.1, from coordinate 12,048,189 downwards.
GTGCTGAACCGAGTCAGCAGACAGAAAACACATCTGTAAATATGTAGGACAGAAAAAATGCTTTTTTTTTAAATAAAGATATTTGCATTTGCATTTCTGTTGTCCACTTTTTCAAGTTGCTGTTAAATTATTTTTATTTCTGGGTGATTATTCTCAACTTAATTCATTATTTCATGCAACAAATGTGACTGTAACGAGGGAACCCCTGCAGCTGAGCTCAAGTCAAATAAAAGTATTTTTAATATTTAATAAAACATTTTATACCACAGCGCTTTTCTCGATTCTGATTGGTCAGAAGTTTTTCCACGCCATCCTGCATAAACTCTAAACATTACCAATAGAATATGACTAAAAACCAATCCAAAAGTGTTTTAATTTAAATTTTACTTCATTTTATTCAATACTCCTTACAGTGTTTTATATTTCCACCAACAGGAGGCGTTGTTTGCGTTGCACTTTGGTATATTGATGCGGTTTGTAATGTCCTTGTCCTGTGATTGGCTAGTTGTCCAGCGTCTACGCAGGAGTTGGAATATTTTTAGCCAATCACAGACGTGGAGGCGGGACTCTCTGTAATACGGGTAGGAAACGAAATAACGAACACTTTAAGGTCCAAGGTGGCGTGATATTCACCTTGCTGATGTGTTTAGCTAATATGCGTTGGTATCCCTTTGTCCAGTGTATTTAGTTAGACTTAACCTACCACAATGAGTAGATATATCCTTCCTGCGTCTGTATTTGGGACTGTTTTTGGCTGTGCTGTGTTGTTAAAGTAAGTGAAATTAGCCGGGTGGTTAGCTAACTATGGCTGAGTCTCAATTCTGTGGGAAGTTTAGTGCATAGTGTATAGTGTATAGTGTATAGGGGAAGGCATACCCAGTGTATTGCGCTTATATATGGTGTAGAGAGCCATTTAGAAATTACCCATTGACTCACAGGTAACTCTAGAGCTCAGGTTTAATTAAGGCTGAAATACTAAAAAAATCCTATACCCTGTGTACTGCTCTTACATGTGTCATAGAGAACCCCCTGAGAGTGACTTGCTTTATACATCGATAACTATAAGTTTATTTCTCACCATTTCCCCCTGCAGGAACCATCTGACAGGAGGCACCTGCCCAAGTAAAGCCAAGATCCCTGGAAAGACAGTGGTTATAACCGGGGCCAACGCCGGGATCGGAAAAGAGACAGCCCGGGAGCTGGCCAGGAGAGGTACGGCTCGCTTCTGCCCATCTCCATGTGATGCAGAATCCAGTCCTAGGGTCAGGAGAAAATAAGCAAATAATAAACAAAAAATAATAATAATGCAGGCTCGGAAGGTCACTAGATGAGATCATAAACAAATTTGCGTAATCATCAAATCGCCACAATCATTTGCATATGAAAACATGAAAAAAAGATTTTCTGAAGACACATTTTTCTAAACAAACAGTGCTGATCGGTGATTAGTTGTTAGAACAAACAATGGTGATTGGTGATTAGTTGTAGGGACAAACATTAGGTGATCTGTGATTGGTTGTTAGAACAAACATTGGTGATCAGTGATTGGCCTTTGGGACAAATAGTGGTGAACAGTGATTAGTTGTTGGGACAAACAGTGGTGATCTGTGATTGGTTGTTAGAGCAAACACTGGTGATCAGTGATTGGTCGTCGGGACAAACAGTAGTGATTAGTATGTCGAAGACCGTTCTTGTTTCGACCCCTTAAGGTAATTTGACAAACATCACCTGAGATGATAAAAATATTGGAATAATCTTTAAGACAAAAGAAAAATGTGAGGGAAAGTGAATAAAAGTGCATTAAAACAGTATAAAACCCAGCCTATGTCTTTTCTTGTATTCCTGTGCAGGAGGAAGGATTATTATGGGATGTCGGGACATGGAGAAGTGTGAAACAGCAGCACGTGAGATCAGAGGTTCCACCCTGAACCCTCATGTTTACGCCAGACACATCGACCTGGCTTCAATTAAATCCATACGGAGCTTTGCTGAGAAGATCAACCAGGGTAGGACACACACACACACACACACACACACACTCAAACAGACACACACTTTTATTCATAAGGCTCATAATAACTGTAAACACGATGAACAGATGGTCATTTTTAAATTCTTAAAAGCTATTTATTATTGTATTACCAATTATTAAATGTTTATGGGGACTTTAAACTCTGCATGTGTGTGTGTTTTTTCAGAGGAGGAAAGAGTGGACATTCTGATCAATAATGCTGCGGTGATGAGGTGTCCTCCAGGGAAGACTGAGGATGGATTTGACATGCAGTTTGGAGTCAACTACTTGGGTGAGAACATAGCATTAAAGGAAAAACTGAGTCTAAGGTTTAAGTTTAAACTTCTTTCATCAACACATTGGTCTAGTTTCACTTTAGTTCCCTACATTACCCACAATGCTGTTCAACTACTTGCTGATAGTGGTGCCAGTGAGATTCAGCCCTTGCTTCATCTCTACCTAAAGAGAGTGATGCAGCGGCACTTTAGTCCTTCAATCTGTCCAGCTGTCTCACCACTTATCTGTACACACTCGTCATGTCACTACCAGCTGTGGAGAAATATGGGGATGATTCCATGTCTGAAAACATCCCATACTGAAAAGCAAAACCTTCAGTGCAGTGTAATGGTTTCTTCGATAAAAGAAGAACAACAAGAAACTATAAAAATTATAGAAACTATAAAGGACATTTTTTTATTTGAGTACATGAGTAAAGCTTAGGACTGTGACTGAACAGTGATTGCATTTCAGTGTGGCATGACTGCAACGCACTGATAAGAATTTAGATTCACGTCTGACACAAAGTTAGTGTTTAATTCTTAAAGCAGTAACCAGCTGATGCTGTTTTTATTATTATTATTATTATTATTATTATTATTATTATTATTTAAAGAGATAAGGTGATGTAAGAGCAATGTTAATAGGTTGAAGGTTTTGCTTTTCAGTGTGGAACGTTTTCTTCATGTCACTCATGAAAAGTAAAATTTTTTTTTTTTTTTTAACCCATGTAATTGCATCTTTCTCTGCCATGGAACCTTGTCCATAGAAAAGAGCACTGCGCAATCAACATTATGAAATGTTCTTCATTAAAATTAAAATTCATAACCTTCAATTTAAAAGTATCTTCTTTTTCTTTTAAATTTAACAAGCATCCATGATCTCTTTGATAAAACGTCCCGTCTGTAGCTTTAAACAGCTACGTATACAATAGTGACAAACGTCTCATATCTCTGGTTCTAGGCCATTTCCTCCTGACCAATCTGCTCTTGGATAAGCTGAAAGACTCCGCCCCCAGCAGAGTGATCAACCTATCGTCTTTGGCGCACATCATTGGTGAGATTGACTTCGATGACCTGAACTGGGACAGGAAGAAGTTTAACACGAAGAAGGCGTATTGTCAGAGCAAACTCGCCATCATCCTGTTCACACGAGAGCTCGCACGCAGACTCGAGGGTCAGTGAGTGTGTGTGTGTGTGTGTGTGTGTGTGTGTGTGTGGGTGTGTGTGGGTGTGTGTGTGATAATGAGTGTGTGATTGTTTCAGGTATCTCTCATGGTGGAAGGAGCAGGATCGGGAAACCCTGGTTTATTTGATTTAGTAGAAACTATAACGTGTGTGTGTGTGTGTGTGTGTGTGTGTGTGTGTGTTATAGGTACTGGGGTCACGGTATACGCCCTGCACCCTGGAGTCGTCGCCACAGAGTTGGGTAGACACACAGGCATGCACCAGTCCCAGTTTTCCAGTACTGTACTCAGTAAGTCAATCTTTTTTTTTTTTTTTCTTCTCAATAGATGTTCTGCTGCTCAGATATATCATTATTTAGAAATATTAACACACACAACATCTGGGAATATAAGATCTTTGATGGTGAGCCATTGTATGTCCTAGTACCATAAGAAAATTTAGAATTAAGAGTGTTATTATGATTTTCCAGTAACAGCACGTCCTGAAGTGTTTTATTGCTCATATATCTTTTTACTTCTATCTCTAGAAGTTATTAGAACCAAAAAACAAACAAACAAGCAAAAAAAGTTTCTCTTACAAAGGTCCGACACTGGAGACTACTTCCACAGAGCTTCGTCATATCAATAATTCCACTTTTTTCATTGTTAAATAACAAAACATTTGTTTTTCCATTCGTTCATCATACAAGTCATTGTGAATTAATTGTTACTATAGAAATTATAACCTGTTGAGAACAAGTCAACTGAGTGACACCCAGAACCATTGTCACGAGCTGCTGTTATAGGAAATGAATCAACACCTTCTGACCTTCACCTTGTAAGAACAGCCCCAGTCAGAAGTACTCTGAGAAGTCAGACAGATTGTTCTAGACACACGCTGTTTGTGTGAGGATTGTGCTTGCTTATTTTTAATCGCCATCCAACCAAATCCAAAGGGGTCAGAACTTCCGGTTGCTTTTTCACCTGCGCTTTACTCTAGGTCCAATCTTCTACCTGCTGATAAAGTCGCCCGAACTTGGCGCCCAGCCCAGCGTCTACCTGGCTGTTGCCGAGGAGCTGGCGAGCGTGAGCGGTCGTTACTATGACGTTATGAAGGAGAAAGAGCCTGCCCCTCAGGCTCTGGACCAGGAAGTGGCAGTCAGACTCTGGGATATCAGCGCATCTTTGGTGGGTTTAGAGACCACTGTTTCTGTACCAACTTCTTCTCCAGAGACTGTAACGCAAGTTCTGCCTGAGCAGACTCAGACACACCCCTCAGAGCCTGCTGCTGCTATGACGACCGTGTAAGACTGACATGACTGGCATTGAGGCAATGTGACCTGATAAGGGACCTGAAAACGCTGCTACAAGTGTGTTGGATTACTTGATTTGTCATTCTAAACTGTTTAAGGTGCCTTCTTCTGAGGTCACCCAAGCCAAACAAAGACCTGCAATATGTAACAATAACAGTCTTTTTACAAGCCACTTGAGGTGGAAATACTTTTTCTGTTCTAGGGACTGGCATTAAAACATATATTTAAAACAATGTTCACGGTTTCTTTGCTTTGCTCTTTAGATTACTTTGTAAACTGTTGCATAAAAGCAACAGAACACTCATGGTAATGTGTTTTCACAAATAACATTGTTGCATTGATGATGAAATGCTTTAATAGACATGACTTTATTATAGGAAGGTTCATATTATAGGTTCATTTTCCCAAAGTAAAGCGACGTAAGACACTCGGAGGAAAGTGCTATCTACCCTCTTCTGCATACATGAGCTCACAGACTCATGTGATTAGCTAGTCTTGCTGTGATTGACAAGGGAGAGAGAGAGAGCGCACGAGAACCAGGGTATGCCATCCATCCCACTCTCTAGCTTATTGGCAAGCTTAATAACTAAAAGATTATGAGTATGGGTTCTCAACCTGGTGGTTGGGGGAGATTTTTTACCAACTACCATTTATAATGTACAGTAGTTTGATGCACATATAGTTGATTTATGGAGTGCTAATTAATAATTAAAATGATCAGATTATCCATCCTTCCATCCATTTTCCGTACTGCTCGTCCTACACAGGGTCATGGGGTGGCCTGGAGCCTGTCCCAGGGAACTTGGGGCACAAGGCAGGGGACACCCTGGACAGGGTGTGGACAGTTTGGAAATGCCAGTCAGCCTACAACTCATGTCTTTGCACTGGGGGAGGAAACCCCCAAAGTACAGGGAGAACATGCAAACTCCACATATAGGCAGAGATTCGAACTCCTAACCCTAGAGGTGCAAGGCAAACGTGCCCCCCACCATCAGATTATTATTACTGAAATTTCATAATCTTCAGTTTGTAGCCTACTACAGCTCTTAACGTCGGTTAAAATCCAAACCTGCCATCTCTTACAGCCACAGCGTGGAAGTGATAGTCATTGGATTAACAAACTTTGTGATCATGTACAGTGGTAATGCATGTTTATAATATTTACAGATATTTGCACGTTACTAAACCAGTGCAAGAAAGCATAAAAATGAACGCTCCATTCCCCAGTGTGACTTTACAGTCATGAAAATATTACGTGAAACGCACATGAACCCAACTAAACCGACAAACCAAACAATTAGCTAGCACTGACTTATGGGACGCAGGGTTCAGTGCTTTTTCTGGATTTAGGTTGGATAAAACAGTCAGGGTGAGATGCACACATTTGACTACGTCTCCTGACTTGGATACGCTGCAGTGTGACGCACAATCCCAGTCCTCTCATTAAACACGGTGAGTGCAGAGCGCCTGCAGGTGTGAGCTCTTACAGTACACGCGGGGATTCCTAAAAACATCGTTAAATGTGTAAATATAAAGAACAGATGTGTTATCTAGCATTCTGTGGATCGTCCACGTGAGAAATTTGGGCCCTAAAATGGAGTCATTAGCCAAAGCATGTTGAGGTAAACGTTTTATTTTCAGGTTAGCCTCTTGATAAGATTTATTTATTTATTTATTTATTTTATTTTATTTTATTTTTTTTTAGTGCAATGTTTTGACTACAGTTTCTAGTTTTATTTTGGGGTTAGGTCTGGGTTAGAGTGGAAAGTTTGGATTATAGGTTAAGGCTTTATCTTGAGGTTAATGTTTTATGAATCAGCTTTATTTTGAAGTTCAGAAAAATTGATTTTTTTTTTTCTTTTTTTAATCAGACCCTACCATTTTATTTTGAAGTTAATGTGAGGTAAACTGTTTTGCTTTTGTAGCAAGCACTTTCTATCCTGGGAACACTGAGTGTGAGGCAGGAATACACCCCGGACAGAACCCCAGTTCATCTCAGTCTATCAATATTTTCTGTTCTAAATGTTCAGCTAGCTAGTTAGCTATACGGTACAGACTCCATGTCCCATAATGCACCGCGGGGACACACGTCAGCCGCGGGTCTGTCCAAGGTCCGGGGGAAACTCGGCTGTGTTGTGTTGGATTGGAGCGGAATAGATTTTAGCAGAAGTTTGATGATATAACTTGTTTTCAGGTGCATGACTGCTCGGTAGTGGTGGAGCTGTGGGTTTATCAGGATCAGGTAAAGCTGCAGTGTGATTCGGAACCCAACTTTCAGCGTTACTGTCTCCATGCAGCCTTTCTGTTGGGTTATTCACTAACACTAATGCAGTACTCATTTACTAATGAAACCCCGGTTTACTCACGCTGATGGTTTTATTCTGTCACGCAGCGGACTGAGAGAATGGCGGAGGCTCCGGAGGACGTGCACGCGGATGAGTGTCTCAGCACATACACACACATCTACAGCCAGGACCTGCTCAAGTACACACACACACACACACACACACACACACACACACACACACACACACACACACACCCCTCCTTTATTCCTTTATTCTATTATTCCCTTATTTCCTTTATTCCCTTATTCCTTTGTCCCTTCATTCCCTCATTCCTTATTCCCTCATTCCCTCATTTCCTATTCCCTTCTTCCCTTCTTCCCTCATTCCCTCATTCCCTTATTCCTTAATACTTTTCTTCCCTTATTCCCTTACTTCCTCATTCCTTATTTCCTTATTTCATTATTCCTTATTCCCTTATTTCCTTATTCCATTTTTCCTTATTCTCTTATTTCATTATTCATTATTCCTTATTCCTTTATTCCCTCATTCCCTTATTTCCTTTATTCCCTATTCCCTTCTTCCCTTCTTTCCTTCTTCTCTTCATCCCTTATTCCTTATTCCCTTATTCCTTTGTTCCTTCATTTCCTATTCCCTTCTTCCCTTCTTCCCTCATTCCCTTCTTCCCTCATTCCTTCCTTCCCTTATTCCTTAATTCTCTTCTTCCCTTCTTCCTTTATTCCCTTACTTCCTCATTCCTTATTCCCTTATTTCCTTATTCCTTATTCATTTATTCCCTTATTCCATTTTTCCTTTGTTCCTTATTCCCTTCCTTATTATCTTAACTACTTCTTTCTTATTTCCTTACTTCTTAATTTTTACTCCTTAACCTTTATTCCTTGTCCCTAGTTTTTATCCCTTACTCTGTATTCCTGATCCCTTATTCAACTTTCTGCATGCTTTAGCCCATATATTCTACTCCTTATTCCCTTATTCCCTTATTCCTCTTTCCTCAGTCCTTATTTCTTATGCCATATTCTTTATCCCTTATCCCTTATTCCCATACTTATTATCCTCACTGCTTAATCCTTATCCCTTATATCCCTTATTCCATATCCATTATTCTTCAGTCCTAATGTTTTATCACTTATTTCTTAGTCCTCACTCATTATCCCTTATTTCTCTTCCTCATTCCTTATCTTTTATTCCTTACTCCTTATTCCTTATCCTTCATCCCTTATTCATTCCTTATTTCATACTCCTTCTCCCTTATTCCTTAACCAGTGATTCCTTTTCCCTTAATTTTTACTCATTATCCCTTATTTGTCATTCCTTATTCCCTATTCTTTATTCATTCTTCCTCATTCTAAATTACTTGTTCATCTTACCTCATTCCTTATTTCTTCCTCCTTATCCCTCGTTCCTTATCCGTTGCTCCCCATTTCTTATTCCCTTACACCTTACGCCTTATTCCATATCCCTTATAATTTCATAGTCCTTACTCATTATTCCTCATTCCTTTTCTTCATTCCTTATTTCATACTCCTTATCCCTTATTCCTCTTCCCTCACTCCTTATACATCTTTCCTCATTCTTAATTCCTTGTTCATCTTTCCTCATTCCTTATTTCATACTCCTTCCCTTTTATTCGTTATCCAATACTTCTTATTACTGACTCCTCATCCCTTATTTCTTACTCATTATCCCTTATTCCTCATCCCTTATTCTTTATTACTGACTCCTCATCCCTTATTTCTTATCCTATATTCCTTTTTCCTCACTCCTCCTTCCTTAACTCTTATTCTTTACTGTTTATTCTTTGTCCATTCCTTATCCTTTACTCCATATTTCTTATCCCTTACTCCTTACTTCTTATCTCTCATCCTTTATCCCTCCTTCCTCATTCATTATTCCTTATCCCATATTCTTTTTTCCTCACTCCTTATTCATTATTCTTTATTTCTCCTTCCTTACTCCTCGCTCCTCATTCCTCATGCCTTATTCCTTATTCCTGATTTCTTTCTAGCCAGGTCAGGTGTCAGATGATTACACAGAGTGAAATGCTGCCTAGATTTGATCTCCATATAAATAATTGAATTCGTATTGTCTCGTAGGGATCAAGTGGCCTTCATAACGGGCGGCGGCTCCGGCATCGGCTTCCGTATCGCTGAGGTTCTAATGAGGTACGCCGCTTTTGGTTATTACTCTGTTTCTCAGGTGAACAAACCTACATTAATGCTTCCTCATATTGTACTCGAACCTCAGGAGTGTGTGTCTTTAGTAAAAAAATACTTAATCAACAAACAAGGCAATAAAGGTACGTCTCTTTCAGGCACGGATGTGACACGGTCATTGCCAGCAGGAACCTGGAGAAGCTCACTGAGGTATTCTGCCCGTTCCAGAGGCTCCAACATTACAGATAAAGAAACTCCATTTCAGCTTATGAAGTATTTCAGCTCTGTATTTTATATTTGTGTGTTTTTCTAGGCGGCTAAGAAGCTGACCAGCGCGACGGGACGACACTGCCTGCCCCTGCAGATGGACGTGCGTCAGCCGGACACCATCTCTACCGCTGTGGACGAGACGCTGAAAGAGTTTGGACGTGTTGATATTCTTATTAACAGTACGTTGGGTTCTTCAGTGTCCTGGATACTTATATGCTTTTAAAATATGTGCTAATATTAGCATTAGTGTCTAAGGGCTAGGCAACATATCAGATTCATCAAATGTTCTGAAAGCGTTTGTGTGCATTATAAAAAAGGGAAAATATGTATTATTCCACATCATTAATTAGAGTAATTTAAAATGTCATGCTCAATGGTAGTGCTCTCTGTCCATCTTTTGTAAAGCTTAGTTTGTCTGTCCTTGTCGTTGTGTCTATGCAGACGCAGCAGGGAACTTCCTGTGTCCTGCCACTGCTCTGTCCTTCAACGCCTTCAAAACAGTCCTGGAGATTGACACCATGGGGACGTTTAACACCAGCAAAGTCGTCTATGAAAAATGGTTCAAGGTAAAAACAAACAAACAAAAACAAAACCATCATCTGAACAATATCTACTTTCACTTCATTATTTCATCAAAAGCATCATTTGTCACTAATATGTCATCATATCAGATGTTAATCATTAAGACACCTTATACCATAGAGCTGTGGTATTCAAATTAGTCGAAAGGTGTTGATTAATTTTCTATAACAGCAGCTCTGATAGTAGATCAATGCTCTCATCCTAATACGTCATTTAAACATAACAATAAATGTGGTGTTATTTTAAAAAAAAAAAAGGAAAATATATCATTGTTGATATGTTGATGTTTTCTGTAAGGAGAGGTTTATTTAACTTTTATGGAAGGAGTCTCCAGTGTCGGTCCAGCTTTGTAACATGACACAAGTTTTCCGCCTCTGGAAAGTCTTCAGGATGGAGACGTTCACGCATTCTGGTTTCTCTGTAACATGAGAAGCTGCTTTTTTTCCCTCTTATTAACAAAGAGAAGAAAAGAAGAGACACTGGTAGGGGAGAGACTGTTTGTAGTTGCTATAATGTAAGTGAGTTGTTTTGCAGGATGTATCACATCATTAAACCTATATAAAAATGGATAAAAAGTATGATGTGTGTTCGTTAATAAGTTAAGAATTGTAATCGTTGGCAAACTGCTGTGGTAAAAGAGGAATAAAACACTTCAGGAAGTACATACGTAGAAAAACAGTACATACTGTATATGTTGCATCAGAAATTAGGATATTCGGGTTGATTGTAGTTTCGGGTCGTAATTACTCAAACAGCAATAATGATTTGTCTCATTTTTAAATAATAATAACTATCAACTGATGGAAAACAGTTCTTGATTATTATTGTGTTTATGTGTGTGTGTGTGTGTGTGTGTGTGTGTGTGTTAGGATCATGGTGGCTCCATTGTAAACATCTCAGCCACACTTGGATACAAAGGTCAAGCACTCCAGGTGCATGCTGGGTCGGCAAAAGCCGCCAATGGTGAGTATGTCTCACTCTCCTTTCACTCTAACAAACGACAAGGTGCTTCTATCGCTTATTGTTTGTCTCTTGTGGGCGGGTAGCAAGTGCTACTGTTGTTATTTGTGGGCGTGGCGAACATGGTGAATTGTTTTTTTTTTTTTTTATTTTGTTGAAAGCTAACTACTTAAACAGGGTGAAAATGGATTGTTGATACGTGCTCAGCTTCATACTAGCATTGTTGGCAGATTAGCAAAGCAAGTTACTAGCTATTTAGACTCATCGGGGACGCCATTGATCTCTGCTACTTCCTTCCAAGCTTCCTTTTAATTCGTAATGTCTCCCTACACCCGTAATGAGAGGTCGTATATGACAGGATAAGATGAAACCACGGGTATAAGTTTTTCCTCCATTTCTGCATGGCGAACAGTAATCAGATGACTGGGGAACTGTAAAAACGTCGGACCACACACACCATATGATTGGTCTGAGGAATCATTCAAGCAAATTGTTTGGATTTGTCAGGTTTTTTCACTTTCTAGCTTGTAAATGTGTATGTAGGGTTAAAGGTGTGTGTTGTACTACTATATACAGTTGCAAAAGTATTTAAAGTATATACTATATAAAGTTACAAATCGAATAATCTAAATAATCATTTTGTATCTCCTTTTCTGAATGTGCTTATAAATATTTTCTAATAATGTGTATTCTCCATCTTTATAACTATATCTTTATATCATTATAACAGGTACATGTTTTTCTGTTTTCAGCCAAAAACTATGGGGGACGCAAACTTTTGCACTGAACTGAATAATAAGTACCATGAAGTTGTATGACTTTTTTCCTGCGTGTGTGTGTAGATGCCATGACAAGACACTTGGCAGTGGAATGGGGTCCCAGTGGCGTGAGGGTGAACACTGTGGCACCGGGTCCAATCTCTGGCACTGAAGGTTACCGCAGACTTGGTACGAGTTTGTATTGACATCATGGGACTTGGGATATGGTGGATCATCACTTCCTGGGTTAAGGGGCATCCACTGATAAGTAGAAAAGAATTAACAGGATGATTTCCTGTCTCTGTTTTGCTCTCTCGTTCTGGTTCAGGTGGCTCCGCTGCGGAGAGCGCAGGAATTTTCCGGACTATTCCGCTGCAGAGGGCAGGAAATAAAACGGAAATGGCGCACACTGTTCTTTTCCTGGCGAGCCGCGCGGCGTCGTACGTCACTGGTGCCACAGTGGTGGCGGACGGAGGGGCGTGGCTTACCTCGGCCAATGATGTGGAGCGCCTGCTGGGTATACACTCATCTCGCTCTGCTAAACTTTGAGAGGCAGCACTGCACACAGGTGTGTGTGTGTGTGTGTGTGTGTGTTTGGGAAGGAAAAGAAGTCCCATATGTAAAGGAAATAAATATGCATACACATATATTTTAAATTATTTAAAATGGAGTGTATGTGTGTGTGTGTGTGTGTGTGTGTGTATGTATGTATGTATGTGTGTGTGTATATATATATATATATATATATATATATATATATATATATATATATATATATATGTACACATACACACATTAATAGGAACACTTGTAGCCCTGCCCAGCTTCAGTTATTGTGCCAAACGGGCTGGTGTGAATATTTCAGAAACTGTTGATCTCCTGGGATTTTTACACACAGCAGTCTCTAGGGTTTACACAGAATGGTGCAAAAAACAAATACCATCCAGTGAGCAGCAGTTCTGTGGGTGGAAACGAAACGCCTTGTTGATGAGAGAGCTCAGAGGAGAATGGCCAGGCTGGTTTGAGCTGACAGGAAGGCTACGGTAACTCAAATAATCACTCTTTACACCCGCGTTGAGCAGAAAAGCATCTCAGAATGCACAACCTTGAACCGGGTGGGCTACACCAGCAGAAGATGAGGCTGTAACGTTAGATTCTGTAGTCTCCGTGGCTGCATTGCATGATTTAATGCATTGCACTGCTGCCACATGATTGGCTGATTGTCTAATTGCATGAATGAGCAGGTGAACACGTGTTCCTTTTAAAGCATGCTGTATTAATGTAAACCAAATATATTTGGAATTTCAATGCTCGGATGTCACATATATTTTCTACATGAGAAAACGTGTATGTGTATTGGTCTTCCACGTGGGGCTCTAGTGTTATGCTGTGTTCACTAACAGGCTACTAGGGATGTAGCATATAGAGCTATAATCATACATCTTCATCACGGTAGAATAAGAAGATGTATTTTTACTGTTTATTAGGAAGGAGTCTCCAGTGTCAGTGCTTTGCAACAGATAGAAAGTTTTCCCTCATGGGGAAAATGGGGATTTTGTGCTTAGCGATTTTTCAGTAACAAGATAAGCTGTGTATTTTTGTCCTTTTAACTTCAAGAGAGGAAAAAAAAGATGATGGTGAGGAAATTACTTTTTCTTCTATTTAATGAAACCTAATACTGCAAAAAAGGAGTATTAGGAGTATAAGACCTCATAACTGGTGCTCGGTAAAAGTAATGGTTGTTGAGTTAACATTGTTTGGGATAGAATATACGTCACTGTTCATAGACATTTCTGGCATATGGTGATCATAATGCATTATGGGTAATACATACAATCCTTTAGCCAAGACTACTCAGTGTGAAAATTGCAGTGGGCAAGAAAATGTTAGAATAGAGCCTTAAAATTGTTACATCCTAGTTAAAAACACAGAGCAATAGACTATAGAAGTTTGAAATGTCAGTTTTCTCATAAAATGCACATCCCTCGTTGTCCTGTATGTTACTGTGTGATATTATTAGTGTGTGCGTTTGTAACGTTTACCTGTAAGCAACTATGAGCGCTTAATGCATAAGACTAATTCACTTCATTGACTGATTACACGCTTGGTGTGGTGCTGCTCTTCTCTTCTTTGCTTTTCACTGCCAACAATACACACATACTTTACTAACCCAAACACACACACACGCACACACACATTTCAGAATGATAGTATTGATTTTCACAGTTCAGATCTGGAAAAATCAGGCATGTACACACGAATCGTTGTTACTTTTATAAGCTGTCAATTGATTAGGTTTTGAAATTACTCACATCCGTGCATTGCTCCAGCTGCATTGTTACATTTTGATTAATTGAAGTAAATTATAATTTGTACTAATATTTTAATTAACGGAAGAAATGGGCAAAATTTTGGAAAGTTTGAATTATTTTATTCTGACAACAAGAACACAGGCCACGCCTCCTTCTTTACTGGGACTGACAGGCACCGAGGCCACGCCTTCTTCTTTACTGGGACTGATAGGCACCGAGGCCACACCTCCTTCTTTACTGGGACTGACAGGCACCGAGGCCACGCCTTCTTCTTTACTGGGACTGACAGGCACCGAGGCCACGCCTTCTTCTTTACTGGGACTGACAGGTACCGAGGCCACTCCTCCTTCTTTACTGAAACTGGTAGGCACATAGGCCATGCCTCCTTCTTTACTGGGACTGATAGGCACCGAGGCCACACCTCCTTCTTTACTGGGACTGACAGGCACCGAGGCCACACCTTCTTCTTTACTGGGACTGACAGGTACCGAGGCCACACCTCCTTCTTTACTGGGACTCACATGCATTGAGGCCATGCCTCCTTCTGACAGTAATAGAAGCCACACCTCTTTCTTTACTGGGACTGGCAGGCACAGAGGCCACACCTCCTTCTTTATTGAGACTGATAAGCATAGTGGCCATGCCTTCTTTACTAAAAGTGACAGGCACCGAAGCCACACCTCCTTCCTACTGGGCCTCCTTTTTTACCAGGACTGATAGGCACACAGGCCACGCCTCCTTCTCTAGTGCTGACAGTCATTTTGTATCACTTTTTTAAAAATATTTAATTGCTCTCATTTTTTTTTCTGATTTTGCTTTTTTAGATCTTTGGTCACAAGAGAAAAGGAAAGACAAATAAACCTGATCTGGGAGGAATGGAGACAAAAACAGTCATCACAGATTCTGATCATTAAAATACATTAAATAATGAGAGATACTGCATACAGCCAGCCGTTTTCATCAATTCGTACCGCATGGTAGGTATGATGCTGGTCTGTAGAAAAAATCATGTACCTAATGTGCCTTCTGGAGATATGTATTCTGTATGCAAGATAATTATTGTTAATGACTGGATATATATAAAATAAGGGTTCCTGAAGGGTTCTTTGTTTTAGGTTACTTTTCCAAAGAGAATTTGAAAGGGGAACTTTCTACATTATAAGTGCAAAAAAAAAAAAAAACAATCACAGACCCCATCAATACAGATTTATTTGACAAACATACACTTAAAAAATGGACATATTATTTAAATATGAACAATAATTTTCACTGAGTTTTTTAAAAAAATATTATTATTTCTTTACTTTCTACCCATAGAACCCATTTTTTAATAAAATTGTTGTTAGACCCCATGCAATGGTAGGTTGTGTTTTACACCACTATAACAAAATTATAACAGAATTAGAAAACTAAGGACCCCTTGTCGATCAAAGATTGTAAAATGTTTAGAAAATATTAATGTAAATATAATTTCATTATTCTAGTTCTACATACATGGTTTCCATAATAAAACCTATATAATTCTTGCTACTTCATGGTGTCTTGTTTGTCTTTACCATCTTAGTGTAGCCACTAGAGGGCGCAAAGTGTCTGTTTACAAATTAGTGAATTAGTAAAGAAAAAAACAACCATAAAAGGTGATTTGAATTGTTGGTCTTGTGTTACCCTATAAAACCTTCATTCCATGTTTGATCTCTAATCTGCACATTTTAACCACAAAATAGCCCGTTTTATTATTATTACTACTACTACTACTATTATTATTATTATTATTATTCATCCAGCAAACTGCACTCTGTTTCAGCATGGACTGGACAGATGATTGGGTGGCAAAGGTCACTTTGTTGCCATGACAACAACTCAGGTCAAGTGTTTTACATGATTGGAAAGATGTGTAAACAGTGTGGGGGATTGGAATATTATTGCTGAAGGAAAAAATAGCGAAATCTGAAGCAGTGGTTGGTGAAAGGAAGGTTCATTTGAACACTGCCATTCATTCATTCATCTTCAGTGGGAGCGTTATCCTGGTCCGGATCCGGAGCCTATCCCGAGATCACTGGGTGAGATGTGGGAATACATCGCAAGGCATCATGTACACACTCATTCACACCTAGGGCCAATTCTAGTGTAGAAAGTCCACCGGCTGTAAAGTTTTTGGGAGGAAACTGAAGAACCCAGAAGAAACTCTACACAGAAAGGAACCCAAGCTCAGGATCAAACAACACTCCCTGGAGCTGTAAGGTGGCAACACTATCCATGGTACCACCATCCTGCGTGGTACCTTTCTCTTTTGTACCTTTAACATCTACCTTTTACCTGGAAATGTGCACACAGAGTACCTTTAAAAAGAACCAGTCCACTTGCTGTAATGTTTTTGGGAGGAAACTGAAGAACCCAGAAGAAACTCTACACAGAAAGGAACGCAAGCTCAGGATCAAACCGCACTCCCTGGAGCTGTGAGGTGGCAACACTATCCATGGTACCTTTCACCTGGAAATGGTACACTGCATGCGCATTTCGAGATAAAATAGACATACAAAAGGTAGAAACGGGGTCCGCTTGAGAGTACCAGTCCAGGGACAAGGAATGGAATGGTACCCCTTGTTTTTTTGTTTTTGTTTTTGTATTTTTTTTACCTCCCCCCCCCCTTGCTCTTTTAACTTGATCTACCCCTTTAAACAAATCTAATATGTGGGTTGAATCCTGAACAGCTGCGTTTCTGGACATGTGGTATGTAAGGTGTAGGCACCACTAATACACACCTGATGAAGTGCACTCATATAGGCAGTAGGGAGTGATTTGGGATTCAACCCGTGGTCTGGTTCACTATCACTAAAGGACGAAGGAGGGATGGTGTTTGGGGAAATGTGATCATCCTTGGGCATTGTTGCATTCAGTCCAACATTCCGGGCATTTTGAGGTGATAAAGCAGCAGCAATGCGCAAAGAGATGCTGATTAGGAAATGATGCTCGGCGCCATGCGGTTGGTACCGGCGGACTGCGGAGGCCGCTTCTGCGCATGCGCGAGTGTCGTGTACGCCTTCGCCTGTGTGTGCGTGTGCGTGTTTGTGTGTGTGTGTGTGTGTGTGTGTATTGCGACCTGTGTGTTATTGCTGCTGATGCGAGTTGCTATCAATCCTTAGTGGACAACGACAGGACTATTTTTTTTTTTCAAACAAAAAAAATACATTTCGCCCTCGGATATGGACGCACATAGACTTTTTTAAAGGATTTGTCTGGAAACGTTGTGGAATTTCTAACGAAAAGGGTTTTCATATCCGAATGAAGGAATAACGGAATTTTGTTCGACATTTAAACAAGCTAACCGGAGCTAACACCAGCACAGGTGGATTAATCCGCGCTCTTCTCCTCGCGCATCTGGCCTTGAGGAAAATAAAACATCTGCCGACTCGTTATTATTATTAAACAAACAAAAAGACGATTTATATTTTTTTATTTAGGCCACTAAATTCCTCGAGGGTCCGCGTTTCCAGTGTTTTCCTTCTCGTTTTTCTTGTCAGTCAGGGAGGAAGGGATGCTGTTAGCTAGCCTACTCAGCTAACCGGCTAGCCTTCACAGCGTTAGCACTTTAAATCCCTGAATCTCGCTAATTTACAGATTTGTGGTTCACACAAAGCTGTAGATAAGCGCATAAATCCGGCTAATATTTCATATTAATGCATAATATGAGATATTACAGAGTAGAAATCGAAAGAGAAGTGATTTTTAGGCCAATTGATAGAAGCTAGAAGCTATTCTGAGTGGGAATGTGCTGTAATGTAATGGTGGGTCAACACCATGAAGCAGACCTAAATAGTATGAAAATTCATATTATTTAGGTCTTAACATGCCATTCAAGCCTATTATCAGCAGTTTTATCTCATCTTTTTTCTCCTAGGTGGTCCTAGCCAGCTGTGAGAACAAGCAGCTGTAAGATTTGCAAGAACTTGTGGTATTACATGGTTGTAACAGTTATGTAATTGATTATTTCCAGTTAAATTTGAGCAGATACTAAATATATATAGATTACACTACATTTAGTCTAGACCATTGGCATGTTCCTTTAAATTTTGCCACAAACTTACATTTCTTTTATTAACTGATACTGAACATTTTGCTTTTCATTCACATAGTCACTCAGGTGATAACTAACCACAGGTAAACACTAAATATGTTCTTAAAATACAATTCTTTCATTTCAATATTACATCATGGTACTATAACAAGGTGCATTTCTATTTATTCCAAAACAGGTAGGTCTATGTAATCATATTTTATAAATTTTAGACTGCATTGTGGATCAGGGCACTTTAATAAAGCTAGAATAAAAAAAAAAGTAATAAAAGGATTAGGTGTAGATTGTGTGTAAACACGAAATGTTGCCAAAAACGCTTCTGCTTTTCAACCAGAACAGCCTTTAACGTTGGAATAAATTAACTCGAGCTAAAAAATGGTGATACTGTAGGGAAACAAACACAGTCGCTATCTTGAAGTTAAACCGAGGCAGTTAATTATTTATCCTCAAGTACACAGCTGCGCATGGATCTCAGCAATGTTACTGCTGTTGGCACTTTGGCTAAAAGTGGACGCGAATTAACTTGGAATTCCAAACGTTATTACTTGGTGGAGTTTTAATAAAAGGAGAGACCTCCTGGAGTGTTTCAACATCACAGGAGAGAAACGGCGCTCCTAAATGGAGCAGGTTCTCTCCAGTCCGCGAGGTCATTCCGACTGGGAATCTGACCAGAATTCTCTCGGATTTCTTCTTTTGGATAATGACGACGTCGCTGCTGACAGCGGCCATGAAAATCCAGAGAGACATCAGAGGGGAGAGCCTGGTATTGTCTCTCTAAGCTTTGATGAGATATTTCAGGACAGCTCTTTGAATCTAGATGAATTATTTCGGGCATCCCGGTATTCTGGATTAGATCAGGCATATCCATGGGAGCATAGTTCGGACTGTGTCAGTCCGTCATGGGATAAACAGCAGTCCTTGCCACAGAAACTGCCTGAAGGGGACTGCTGTGAAACACCACACGATGTGGTCACAGCGGATCTCATCACTTTTAATTCCAATGCACCCAGTCCCACACACACTTGCACATCTATGCAGGCTGTGGACATTTTGCAATCCATTGGAACGGTCGACACTGATTGCCCTTTAGATGGCCTCATAGGCCAACTTCCTCTGGATCCCGTGCTGGGCCAGACACTCTCTCAAACCCTGCCTGCTCAGAGGACTAGTGTAGTTGAGGAGAGTTTAGGCTCACATCGGACAAAAGATTTGACCTCCTCACAATCTACACTTGAGGAAATGTGTTCAAATTTGCTGGTTCTTGCTGAGGAAAGCTCAAGTAGGACTGCATCCTGTAATTTTGAGACTTCACTTGAGGCTTTAAGCCCTTTGCCCTTCATCTACGATTTGTCTTCCTCACCCCCCTGTTCGGTTTCCCACCCTGATGCCTCAGATGAACTCTTACCAACCTTGTTTTTGGAGTCACCTGTTCAGCCATGTGATGGCAGCCATGCTATCCTCCAGACAGATGAGACTACAATTGCAGGATTGTCTTCAGAACAGGAGAGCAATATACCTTCAATTAGTAACACGATATGTGATGATGCATCTGAGGTCCGGTCCATGCCACAGTCACCTGCGGGTCCATTAGCATCGAGCAAATCATCTGTACATGAAAGAACATTAGCTGAATCAGATTCAGAGGCCGAACCTGGGACGCTAATAGCGTCAATAGTGACTGATGGTCCACTTGAGAGCGGTGAATGTGCTTGTGAGGATGAGATGACTGTAGAAATGGAAGATGTAGTGGAGAGAGACATCCCACTAAATGACCCTGTGATACAGGAACTTGAATCACCTACATTCATACCTGTGCAAACGGCTCCAGTGGAGTCCAAATCAACCTATCTGGTCTCACTTTCTCCCCAGATTGACTTCTCAACAGAGTACAGTAATGATGAGCTTTGTGTAAATACACATGGGTCTGAGATTGACCCTGCATCTGAAGAATCATGTGACTTGAACAAAAACTCAAACCTTTCTGTGACATGTGACTCAAATTCTGGTGACATCCATAACCCAAAACCACTTGCCTCTGAGAAAGAGATTATTGTTGATACCTTTCCTGCCTTGGAGAAAGAACTGCCTCCCATTTCTCCTTCAATTTGTCTTACCCTTGAGGCAAATGCAGAGACTGACACAATCTCACTTGACTCTGAATCTCAAACACACACCTCATTAGAAATAGAAAGTAAACACAATCCTTCAGAGAGCGACACAGGCAAAGAACAGACAATCAACATGCCCAATGTGGACATATTAGACACGCATACACTTGCTGCTGTGGATGCACACCTCCTTTTGCACGTTCAGGAGGTGGCGTCTGTTCACACGTCAGTGAATGGTACACCTCAACACTGCCAGGATCCGAATGCCTGTACAGCTGAGATTAACCAGCAACCAAACACACAGGATGAATCGGAGAGCCTCTGCTTTGGTGGCCATAATTATACACCTGAAAAATATTTAACTCCAAAGGACATTCATGTAACATCTGATGATCTTCAGGACCCACACCCACTGACTGAGCCATCTGATGGCAGTGCGAATACACACACATCAGACTCAACACCTGTCTCCAAGGAAAACACACTTGCCCCAACATTACCTGCTCCAGGAAGCCCAAAAGCTGAAGTTGTTTGTGTGCACGAGGGTGAAAGAGAAGGCAGGGATAGTGAACTGGATGATGTAACCCATGTCTCTGAGAGTGTTCTTGGCCCTTTAGACTCCACCCTCCTCTCAGGTGCAGATAGTCCACTCAGCCAAGTGGGCATGGCCATGGAACAGGAAAGGGGAGAGGCTACAGCAAGACTCGGTCAGTCAGCTGATGCGAGGGTAGACGGGGAAACTGATCTACCTGACCAACTTACACAAGCAGACCTGTCTCAGGTGGCAGAGCCAAAGGTAAACTTGCTCAGAGATGAGTCTCCCAGCGGAGTTTGTCCGCTAAAAGAAGTATGTCCACCTCTGATGGAGGACAACGTTGTTGTTCCTGACGGTCCCAACAATGCCGAAATGGCTCTGGAGTTATGTGTGAGCTCAGATGTGATCCAGGATGGGAGTGCAGGTGCCTGTGCGCTTACAGCAGCCAATCCTCAGGATGAGGAACACTCGGCCCTGCGAGCAGTTTTCCAAGCTCTCGATCAGGATGGAGATGGATTTGTCCGAATTGAGGAGTTTATGGAGTTCGCCACGGCGTACGGAGTGGAACAGGTGATGTCACTTACTTTGTTTATAAACATTTACACATGTGAGCTTTGATGATAACCAGTATTATTGTCTACCACAGTACGTTTTGTACTGTTTGGATTAATTGGTGTCTTAGTATATTTACATAAGCTGAAAGGGCCTTTGAGTTAACAGATTAGAAAAGGCTGCAAGGGTAATTGTGTGGTTGTCTTAAACAAACACACAAACTAAAGAGGTCAGAGCAAAATGTCTCTGACACCCACACGCGCTATCTGATGTTTTAAGTTTGATGCCAGTGTCACACAAGGAGAGTACTGTTTGGTTAAATGATTTCCAGCCCTTTTACCCTTTTAGCGTGTGATTTCCATACAGAGAGGTTTGTGTTTTTCCTCCGGTCACAATACACCCAGTGAAACTTTAGCTCAGCGACACCCAAGAAGAGCTGATGTATTATTCACACCCTTAAAGAATCAAATCATTGGTTCTTTCCCTGGCTCTCTCTCTCTCACTCACACAAGCTGAAGTGTATTTAGTTTCACTGTTCCTTGACCTCAATTGTTAATTGTTACTTATACACTGTGTTAATTAGTTGCTTGAATTATTATGGTTTGTTAGCCTTGAGAGTCTCAGTGGTACTTTTCTTCCTTTCCCAGGAGCCCTTTGGTGCTTGTTAGATGGATATAATAATCATGACAAGTGTTGTGCATGTCTTGGATTACATAATTATATGTGTACATCTATATGTAATTCTAAGAGAACATTACCACATTTTTATCATTTATAACATTTTACCATGTTGCTTTAAGCAAACAAACAAACAAAAACATTGTAGCTATACCTGGAGAATCAGTTCTTTCCACAGTGGATATCAGTGTCATCTGGTGAATAGAATTACGGGATTATTTTCTGTAAGAAAGATATGAGGGATGCTGCCTTCAAACTCTGCCCTGATATGGAACCTTGGAAGACAGGTGTCCTTTTGAATGTGATAGGTGCTGTCTTGAAAGTGCAAATGCTACCGTAACATCCTTCCTTTCTAGGAAGTGTCCTCCAGTTGAAACATTAGCCTCTCCACTACTGGTATCTAGTAGAAGGCTGTAATTTGTAATTGTGTTCTCTCGGCATCAGCCTGAGATTTCTCTAAGGGGTTTTGATAAATTGTAGCACTTGACCCGATTTAAAAAAAAAAAAAAAAAAAATCTGCTGCAAAATTTGTTCCTATAGTGCAGCCCTGGCTCTGTCTGTATGGAGCTGACTATGTCTGTATGGAGCTTGCTTTGTGCAAGAGGCATTGTCATGCTGGAACAGGTTTGGGCCCCTGAGATCCAATGAAGGGGTTTTGTAATGCTACAGCATACAAAGGCATTCTATACAATTGTCTGCTTCCAACTTGGTGGCAACAGTTTGGGGAAGAACTACATGTGAGTGTGATGGTCAGGTGTCCACATACTTTTGACCATATAGGGTGTGACTCTTCTGCTTACCTCATGGTGAAACATGTAGAGAGAAAATAGCTAGCCAGAGTTGAATAATATCTTTTTTTATTTGCTGTGTGAGGACAGAACACCACATCTCACAGCTGAAACAAGGGCCCAAAGATTATTGTAATATTTGTTAATTTACCTTCGTCTCTATTAATGCACTGGACAAGCTAACCTCTTTTTAAGCCTTGTCAGTTAGGTTTGTGTCAACCGATACATGGGACTGGGCAGTACACTGGAGATTTTACTTGCCTAGCTACTAAGTCTGTCTTGTCCTGTTGTAGCTGTTGGTGCATGTTTAGGTTTTTATGGCTTGTTTTTTGTTAACATGGCACAATTTTTTTTTTTGACCTGAATTGCATGGATACTTGAAAGATATTTTGACCATTAATTTCCAGTTTTATGACTCTACATGTAACATCTGATGATTCAGCTCAGTGACTGCGTTAATCATCAAGCCCTTCACAAGCTCATCAGCTGATTTTTTTTATGTTTACTACTTTGCCTTTACTGCATACAACTGATGTTTCCTCAGAACTGTATGTTTGTGTGTGTTCTCATGGTTATATTTAAAGGGAGCGTGACCACCCCTCAGTGTGCTGTCCAGCATTTGTGTTTGTGTGTTTGCGGATTAGTGGGAGGATTTGGTACAGGAAGTCTGGATGTTTTGTGAACTGAAAAATGCTGAGGTGAGCAGAGAAAAGATTAGATTGGCAGGATGAGAGAGGCCTGAGAGTGAATGGAGAGCTTGAGTGAGGTTTGGATACGTTGTTCTTCATTGTTTTTGGTTTCAGCATAACCTCAGTTTACCCTCCAGAGCCGTCTTGTTTCGTAGGGTTTACCAAAATAGCAGGGCTAAATAACAGGTTCCCCTAAAACTCAAAAACACATTAAGTAATGTCAGACTTCAATGTAAAAGTGGTGGCTCAGTGGTTAAGGCTTTGAACTACAGATCAGAAGCTGATTTCAAATCCCAGGGTTGCCAGGCTGCTCCATTGAGGTCCTTGAGGAAGACCCCTAACCCTCAATTTCTCAGTCGTGTCCTGCCTAAATTGTAAGTCACTTTGCATGAAAGTGTCATCCAAAAGAGCAAAAACTTTCCAATACTATAATGGCTGACAGTCATTCTAGTCAATGTATGCTAAGAGTTTGGGACAGCGCCAGGATTTTGGCTTAAATAGGTCTAATATCAAACTAAGAAATCCATCAGATGTCCTTCAGTCAATCACATATCAGTTAGATGTTAGATTTATTGCTTCTTTAGCTACAAGACTATAGAAGATTATAGCTACCAGTTCAGCACTGTGTTAGTTATTAATAGGGATTAATGTCATAGTATCATAGCACCAACTTGAAGCCAACTCTCACCATAGCTTCAGCATCGGGCTCAGGCAGGAGGCATGGCCTAAAGAAAGTTTTAAGATGGAAATGTAAATTAGATGGAAAAGTAAATTAGAAGCAGTTCACTTTTTCTAGCTACATTAGGCAAACTTCAGACACCAAATGTTTTGGCTGATTAACCAACAGACAACTAGAAGGTTAAAATGATTTTAGATGAAAGTTTTGATTAGAGATAGCAGAGAATGAAATAGTTGGCATTGCATAAAGGAAACTGCCAGTCACTGTAATTCCCATATGTTTGTAATTCAAGGGAACGGTGATTCCAGTTTTCCTATTAAAGGCAGAGCTGCTGCTAAGGAACGTATGTGTTTACCTGTTCTCATTGGATAATCACAGCAAGCGTGACATCACAGCTGTCAAATTCCTTTAAAATTACGTTTAAATATGAAACATTCTTAATGTTTCAGATTCAGAATTTACCAGCAGAGTTATCTGAATGTGACAATAATTTGTGTGGAATATTGCGATACTTCACACACACATTGTGCTTATGTGTGCAGAAGAAGTGTGTTTGCATGTGTTGAATTTGCTGATGCTGATGTCCTGCTCTAGTGCGGCTGTAAAGAGCGTATGACTGCAGGATGATCAGTTTTAACATTAACACTCCTGAACACATTAACAGTAAGCACTAAACAGTGTGCGGTCTCTCTTCTGCACTGAGTGCCTCTTAACCCCAGCTGATCTCCTATTGATCACTTTAAACGTTATGAGGCAATTTTGTGTGTGTGTTTTATGTGTGTGAGCAAATGTTCCAGGTCTCCCAGGTCTGGAAATTTTGTCTTATACCTACAGTCCTATAAATGAGTTTGTTTAACAATCTGTATTCTTTCTTATATCTTACATAATTTGAACAAGTTTGAGTTTGCTTAAATGGAAGAATATGCAGGAACCAAAAAAAAAAAAAGAATTTGCTTCACAGTTGATTTCACTTCCTGGCAAGTTAATCCTGTAAACATGAACTAATAGAACACAAAAAAGGATGGTGCTGTGGTTTCACTGTTAAAAAACAAAACAAAAACAAACAAAAAAAACAGAAACATGAGATACAATACACAAACAGTATTGCTTTTCAAGAAATTTCTTAACCCCAAGCTCCTACTGTGAGCTGTACGTATTTTAATCATGTAAACGCTTGTGTCATGTTTTAGTAATAATTCTGACAAGCTTGTTGATTAGGCTCATGTTTCAACAATCAGTGCTGTAGGAATGAAGAAACAATTAGCATGTTCCTTTACATGGACGGTAATGCCTCTTGGAGAAAGAGGCTCTTCTTCCCTTCTCTCATTACAGCCACACCCCTAAGTCCGGCTTAGGGCCCTGATCGGACAGTAATTGGACAGTGATAGCATATCAGTGTGACACGATTGCAATGCACTAATGAAGATGAAATGTGGAATTACATTTACTTCTGACACAGATACAGCGTTCAGTTCTCAAAAAGAACAGGTAAATTCACTGAAAAGATAAAAGTTTTGCTTTTCAACGTGGAACGTTTTCATTCATCACTAATGAAAAGCAATACATTTTGTGTATTTTAATTCACGTTTGCCCACTGACGTGATGCTGTTTTGCTCGGCCATGGAATCGTCTCTGCTTCCTTGCTGTTGTTGTTGCACATAGTTGCAAAACAAACTAACTAACCAGCTAGCACTTGATCTTCACTGAACAACCACTGTCCTTTCAAAATTAAATTGAACCAGGAACGCCTAGAATTGTGATTTTGATTCCAAAGGTCAGAGTGACCACTGCTTTCAGCAGTTTTCACAGACAAAACCTGGGACATGAGCTTATATGGCCAAAAGTATATGGACACCTAGCCAGTGTATCTTCCCCAAACTGTTGCCATAAAAGTGGAAAAAAAAAATTGCACAAAGCGAGCTCCATGGAGACATGGTTTACCAAGGTTGGCTTAAATGGGGGAACAGCCTAATATTAATGCCCATGGTTTTGGAATGAGATGTTCAGTACTGTGGTGTCCACAAACCTTTGGCCATGTAGCATACTTCCTCCATGCCAACTCTTTTAGCAGTTCTTTTGGAACTGCTAATGCTACATAACAGACTCCCACGATTGGTTAGCGTCACTCTGATTAACAGCAGAGAGAGTAACGTAATCCCTCCCACCCTGAGAGCGTGGCCAGTTTTGTTCTCTTGAACCCCCGGACACAGATGGCTGTGGCATAGTCGGGATTCAGGGACTCGTTTTTCTGTTGCACCACTCTGGCAGAACTGGCAGATTTTAAATGAGATTTTACTTGTGTTGATTTATCAGCTCTATTTTGTTCTCTGCTTACTCCACATTCTCAGGGTCTGCTGGTAAATTTGCTTATAAATGATGCATCCTATACTCTTTCATTCTTGGCACAAAAGATCATTAATGCTTTCATTTCTCAACCTCTCCAACATCAAGGCATTTATTATTATTATTATTATTATTTTTTTTAATTAATAATTAAATGATCATAATGGTTTTGCACTGTCACTTATACAACAGTAAAATGCTAAGCAGTCCGTTTCCTCTCATTTCCATTTGTTCTGTATGCAAATCCCGACCAGGAAGTCACATCAACAGGAAATTCAGGATGGAAAGTGTGAGATCGCAGATGCTGCTGTTTGGTAGATAAGATTTTACTTGAGTTAATCCTTACAAATTAAAATAACATGTAGCTTATGACAGCAAAAAAGGCACTGCGACTGATTAGCTCATTGTTTAGGATATCAAGAAATCTGGTCACAACGCATTCTATACGTTTCAGTGTTTAGGACGTTTCTCGTTCCAGTACTCACACACTTGGCTAAGAATTAATTAATGTTTGCCCTGAATTTGTTCAGTAATACAACACAATAGAAGATAATGATGCAACTAAACAAATTCCCTGTTTATTTGTTATAACCATGACGTTTCATTATAACCAGAAGTTAATTCTCTCCGTTTTATTGTTTCATTCTTTCTGTTGCTGTGGTCTGAACTGTTAAATCTCTCCGACCAACTAACAGGAAACCCACACAGAGTCCCCCGACTTTTTGTTCCAGCTCGCACACTTTGCTCTTGCTTCTTAAATATCACACCTGAGAAATGACATTTCAGTCTTCTGTGTCTCACTTTGCATGGCCAGGAGGAAGAGAGCATACATTTGTCAGCATGGAAACTGAGTCATTTGTGTGTGTGCATGTAAGTGGGGGGGGGGGGGGGGGGGTCATGGTTTTATACCTTAGTAATATCTGACAGGTCCCCACATGGAAAACTACTTCCCCCCACTTTTTTTTTTAATTTAAAAAATAAAAGAGCCAAAATGTTTCCACTTGTGTACTGAGGTTAGGTTTAGCATGTAACAAATTTAGGTGTAGCATGAATTAGCTGCATTAATAATTATGTCAGTGGAAGGTCCTCACAAGGATAATATGACAAGTGTGTGTGTGTGTGCATTTATATTCAAGTGTGTGTGCATGACAGCTGAGAATAGAGTTGTGAAATATCGAAAGATTAAATACTACAAAATAATAAACTATTAAAATATTAAATATATTAAAATGATATATTTAAATAGAGAAATGTCTATTGGAGCCTATTGGAGAATCAGATTGCATGTCCTCAAGCAGCTAAAGAAAAGATTCAGTCTGTGGAAAATACAAGCTCAGAGAGTGAGAATGTTTTCCTTACAGCAATGAACAGACAAAACATCACCAGCGTGCAAAAACCTTTAGAGCCATTTTCACTGCAAACACCCAAAACGAGTGACTTGGCAAAAATCTGCCTGACGATAGTGATGAGCCGACTCTCATATCTGAACTGTTCGTTTGTGTGAATGATGAGATGTAAGAACAGTATAGGAACAGCATGGGAACAGTATGGGGACAGCGTAGGAACAGTATGGGAACAGCATGGGAATAGCATAGGAACAGTATGGGAACAATATGGGAACAGCATAGGAACAGTATGGGAACAGCATAGGAACAGTATAGGAACAGCATGGGAATAGCATAGGAACAGTATGGGAACGATATAGGAACAGCATGGGAACAGCATGGGAACAGCATGGGAACAGTATAGGAGCAGCATGGGAACAGCATGGGAACAGTATAGGAGCAGCATGGGAACAGTATAGGAGCAGTATGGGAACTGTATTGGAACAGTATGGGAACACCGTGGGAACAGCATAGGAACAGTATGGGAACAGTATAGGAACAGCATGGGAACAGTATGGGAACACTATGGGAACACTATAGGAACAGCATGGGAACAGTATGGGAACAATATGGGAACAGCATGGGAACAGCATGGGAACAGTATAGGAGCAGTATGGGAACAGCATGGGAACAGTATAGGAGCAGTATGGGAATAGTATGGGAACTGTATTGGAACACCATGGGAACAGTATAGGAAAAGCATAGGAACAGTATGGGAACACCGTGGGAACAGCATAGGAACAGTATGGGAACAGTATAGGAACAGCATGGGAACAGTATGGGAACAGCATGGGAACAGTATGGGAACAATTTTGGGAACAGTATGGGAACAGCATGGGAACAGTATGGGAACACTATAGGAACAGTATGGGAACAGTATGGGAACAGCATAGGAACAGTATGGGAACAGTATAGAAACAGCATGGGAACAGCATGGGAACAGTATGGGAACACTATAGGAACAGCATGGGAACAGTATAGCAACAGGGAGGCAATCAATAGCACAATAGCATCAATTCAGGGATGCGTATTAACATGCGAATTTAACAGTCAGGTAGATTTCATAAAGTATCATGCAAAGTAATGTTGTTTTGTTAACTAGATGGTAGAGTAAGAGCTGATTAAACAATTTCAGCTATAGTTAGGCAAACAAGAACAATCACCATGAATAATATCTCACATTATTTGGAAAATATTTCAGTGTATCATTTGGGATACAAAAGAATCAGTTTCTAGTGAGCTGAGCCACATGAGCTGACTCACTGAAAAAACGTTTTTTGAGAGTTTAATTCGGGGATATGATTAACCGCCTAACCAGAGTAGCGATTCCTGAACATCGCAATTTATCGTCTACGCACTTTTTATGAAGTAGTGTGGTAAAATATTTGTATTCATAACAACGCAATCTTATGCTAACCTAAACAGGTTAACATTTTCAGATATAACTATAACTGCGACATGATGTTAACGCTCAGAAAAACAGCAGTTTGACTCTCTGAGTCCTGATTGGTCAGCACTGGACGTCCCTAACACATGAAAACATATTAAAAAAAAAAAAAACTAGTTTGAATTGTTTAATTACTTACTTGTATTATTAGACCTATGGGAAAAGGACAAATTTGTAATTTAGTGCTAACAATCTCTGTGTGCGTGTGTGTGTTTTATATTTTATTTAATATTAGTTTTTTGTTTTTGTTTACATTTTTGGCCAAAGTATTGTCAAAATTGGTCTTGGTATCGAAGTCAGAATTGTAGTATTGTGTCAACCGTAGCAATTCTTTGTCTTCGAGTGTGTTGTTTTGCACCATGTTTTCATTCAGACCTGAGTGTATTCTGTGTGTGTGTGTGTTTGTGTGTGTTTTCTTACGGCATTCCCTTGCTGCATCATTAAACCTCACACACTTTTGTCTCTGGAGATGAAGTCGAAACTTTTCCATCACACACATGGCATTGCTGCAGTGTTTGAGGCTCTGCTGTCCTGAATTCCGTGCTCTATATAAACACACATAATGTATATATATATAATGTGTGTCTTTATATATATATAATGTGTGTTTTTATTTATATATATATATATATATATATATGTGTGTGTGTGTGTGTGTGTGTGTGTGTGGGGACAGTACTGACTCTGAAACCCAACTCTGTCTCCCTGGAAACCTGATCTCTTGTTGCTAGGCTACAGACTAACCTAGCTGATTGTATCTGCTCAGTGCAGATTGTGAGTGTGTGTGTGTTATAGCACAGCTTTATAACAATATGTGAGAAGGCATAACACATGTATGTCCACAAATGTGTGCTAAGCTGTACATGTTATGTTACATGCACGTGTGTGTTTGTGTGTGTGTGTGTGTGTGTGTGTGTAGGAGGACAGTGTGTGTTTTGAAGGGACCTACAGGAACAGCTGAGATAAGCAATTGATGAATATCTCTTTATGCTTTTATTGCTTTTATTTAAACAAAGTGAGTGTGCAGATGTCATGCACACAAAATTGTCATTTATTGCTATCATTATAAACACACACACACTCAGACAGACAGGCCAAAGGAAATCTACAGGTGGAGAATAACAGGTCTCTGCTGCTTATATTTCTACCTGAGCGCTGTTGTGCTGCTGTTCTGATTGGTCAGAAGGCATTGATTAATTTTCTGTAACAGCAGCTCTTTGACAGTAGTAAAGAGTTATGTGGTCTTTGTAATATGTTACTGTTACTATAGTAACAGTGTACACATTAGTTTCTACAAGCTACGAGCAAGAAAGAATTAAAATGATGAATAGGACTACATGCACAAACATGAGGAGATTCAGTTATTTACAAAAAAAAAAGACCATATATATTATAGCTGGAAAAAGCAAACACTGCACACTTCCTGTGTTTACTGCTCATACATGCTGTTGTTCTGCATGACCCCTGATGCATTTTGCAGTGTGTGTGCGTGTGTGCGTGTGTGCGTGTGTGTGTGGGACAGAGTGCATTTGTGTGTATGATGGTTTTTATAATATTGGTGGTTGCTAGACTGTTAAGAGAAAGGAAAGCGTGGTGTGTTCTAAATGTTTGGTGTGTTTGTGTTTCAGGTGAAGGACCTGACACGCTTCCTCGACCCGAGCGGCCTGGGAGTCATCAGCTTCGAGGATTTCCACAGAGGCATCACAGCCATCAGCAACGGAGGTACACACACAAACACACAGACAAGCAAACAACTGTGTTCTGTTGCAGTGCCAATAGTGCCAGAGGTGTGCTCTATAGACAGATAACTAGAGAGATAGACAGGCATAGCCAGGCAGACAGACAGAAGGGTATATAGTTAGACAGACAGAGAGCTAGGCAGTAGGTAGGTAAGTAGTTGGACAGACATAGCAAGTCAGACAGACAGGTATACAGACAGAAAAACAGATAGATAGGCAGTAGATAGATACATCAGTAGACAGACAGAGATTGGTATATAGACAGACAGAAAGGCAGACAGACAGGTAGGTAGGAGAGTAGGTAAATAGACATAGACAGAAAGGCAGACAGACAGAAGGGTGTATAGATAGACAGACGACAGATAGGCAGTAGAAGGATGGTAGATAGATAGTTGGACAGACATATAACTAGAGAGATAGACAGAGACAGACAGACAGGTAGATAGGTAGGTGGATAAATATATGCAGACAGAGAGAGGGCTTTATAGGTGTGATAGACAGTTGGACTGACAGATAACTAGAGAGACAGACAGGTAGGGAGGTAGATAGATACAGGACAGATATAGATTGGTGTGGAGGTCTGTGAATGGTAGATAGTCAGACAGACAGAGAGGTAGATAGACAGTGAGACAGACAGATAACTAGAGACAGAGGGACACACAGGTAGATAGACAGACAGATAGATACAGTGCTAAAGTTAAGATGTCAGTAAAGCTGAGACTGCAACTATGCCCAACAGCATACACTACCATGCTTAAATACATCAGCAGGCGAGATATTGTGTCTCTTATGATTTCTAACTCTAGCTGAACTCGCTGGGTGCTTTTTTAATCAAACCTAGTGCGTGCGTGTGTGTGAAAGACCCAGTTCTCTGTCACAGTGATGAGTTCTCCTCTGTGCCACTTTTTTGAGCGTTGATGACTCAGACGGAATGATTAACAAACGGTGTCCTTGTTTACCGACAGAATTACTCAGTCTGTGATCTGCTGTCTCTGAGAGAGGGAAGTTCCAACCTTACTGAACAATGGCATTAATGGGAAGACGATTAATCATCTGATTAATTACTGAAAACTAAAGTTAAAAAATTCAGCTCAGAGTTTCATCACAAAATAAACCTTGACACCACTGAAAATCACAATTATAAATATTGATGGGCAAGTCGTTTTCCATGGTTTTTTTTTTCTTTAAGAGTGAAACCATAAGTTGAATGTTGGTGTACTGTGATAAAGAGGTCATAGACAGTTATTACTGATGTTAAAGGGTAAACACTTCTTTTACTTCAGAGATTATCACGGTTTAGTGGTCAAAGGTCATAAGGTATATAGATACAGTCCCCTCTGAAATAATTGGACAGCCAATAGAACAATTTGGAATGTCCTGAAAAAGAAAGAAACAACTGGTGTTCTAACAACCAGACATCGAACAGGGTGGCCAAGGAAAACAACAGTTGATAATAGAAACATTGTGAGAGAAAAAAAAAACAGTCAGGGACATCAGCAACACAGGGCAGGGGTGAAGGTATCACTATCACAAAGAAGACTTTGAGAGCAGGAATATAGAGGCCATACCACAAGATACAAACCACTCATCAGCAGTAAGAATCAGAAGGCCAGATTGGAATACACAAAGAAATACAGAGATGACCATCCATCCAGATTAACCTCTACCAAAGTGATGGAAAGGCCAAAGTGTGGAGAAAGAAGGGAACTACTCATGATCCAGACCATACGAGCTGATCAGTCAAACATGGTGGAGGTAGTGTCATGGCTTGGGCTTGCGTGGCTGCATCTGGAACTGGCTCACTAATCTTTATTGATGATGTAACTGATGATGGTAGCAGCAGAAAAAAGTTTACAGAAACATTCCATCTGCCAATTTACAGAGAAGTGCATCCAATCTAATTAGGAGGAACTGCAACAAGACAATGATCCAAAACACACTGCCATCACAGCAAAGGACTTCATCAGGGGGAAAAAAGTGGAAGGTTTTAAATTGGCCAAGTCAATCACCAGACCTTAACCTAATTGAGCATCATTTCACCTCCTGAAGAGGAGATTGAAACAGCACAAGCCTGGAAAAGCATCACAAAAGAAGAATGCAACAGTTTGGTGATGTCAGTTGGTCATCGGCTTGATGCAGTTATTGCCAGCAACGGATACGCAACCAAATATTAAATGTTATTTACTTTCGTTTACTTTAAGGTTATCTGTTCAATATTTTTGCTCAGCTAATATTCAATATATTTACTCGTCCCATTATTAATCTTGCCGTTCCAATACTTTGTAAGGGGACTGTACATAGATCGATAGGTAGGTAGATAGTAGGGGTGTAAGGTTACGGTGTATCATATCGAATTTTTCAATACAACGCTCCATATATATATATATATATATATATATATATATATATATATATATATATATATATGTATATGTATATATATATATATATATATATATATATATATATATAGAGAGAGAGAGAGAGAGAGAGAGAGAGAGATAGATAGATAGATGTGTATGTATGTAGATAGTAATAGTGTATTAGTGTAGTGTGGTGATAGCAAGCAAGCATCAAACAGGAAATGGAAAATGGCCCCAAATCTTTTAAGATCTAGTGTATAGGAGCACTTAGGCTTCCTGGTAATTTATGACGTGTGGGTCAATTATCAAACAGACGCACAGAGCATTTGATAGATAAATAGTTCCACAGTCAGAAAGACAAATAGGTGTGAATATAGATACACTGATTCATAATCAAGTAACCTTACTGGAATTCTCTCTCTCTCTTTCTCTCTCCATCTTTTTCTCAGGATCTGACCCAGATCTCTACAAGCTACAGCTAACTTCAGGGGATGCCAACGGAGCAGCCGAGGAATATGATGAGGTAAGCCACACACATACACACACACATACACACAGATTGTGGTTTCACTCACTCCGTGATCTGTCCTCAATACCACTCTTTCCTCATCCTTCTCTCTCTCTCTCTCTCTATTTATGCTGGATAGGCACATCTATTATTACGCTCAGTGCTTAGCATATCTGACATTCCTGCATATTTTGTGTTGCGTTTTAATCTCTGGAATTCATTCTTCAGCTTGTATTTACGATACGGCTGTACTGTTTGAGAACAGAGCATGTTGGGCACAAGTTGTTTGGCAGTTAATGTTGGCCGTTATCTTTGCCTCAGTAGTCTGATCCCCTGATCCCACATGCCCAGCGCTTTTATTACTAGTGTTCATTATTTAGGAAAGTGAAGGAGGTGTGGCCATTGTGTCTGTCGATTTTAATGGTGGAGGTGTGATCTTTGTGCCTCTCTGCCTCCTGGGCTCTAAATCATCGATACCTTGCAATTAAGTGGGCTCTAAATCATCGATACCATGCGATTAAGTATTAAACGCGACCAGTTTAGGACTTTCTTCACGTTGCTATTAAAAGAGACAATTTAGGGAGCTTACATTGCATATCCAGCTGCTAATAATGAGCTCAAATAAATAAACTAAGCCCAGACTCAAATAAGCCCCGTCTACAGCATACCATCTCTGAAACACACAAACTTTCACCTAACAGTCATTTTAACTAACTCTTTACTGTAGCTAGCTAAGTAACCTATACTGAAACACTGTTTTTGTTATATATGTGCTTCAATACAGAAGTACAAGCCAGCCCTATGATTTGACACTGAGAGAGAGAGCTTATTTGTTTGTGTAGTTACAGTGTTGTATCAGTGCCATCTGCTGGTGAGTGTCTTACATTGAAAATGACTCACCTGCAAGTCACTCTCACCACACCAGTTAAGAAGAATTAACACATCAGCTGTTATGTACGCCTATAAATAACTTTAAATATCTCCCACTCCGAGGGACATGGAATGCTATTGGCAGCTATAAAAGCAGACATGATTCATTTGTCGCATTCCTTCCCTTGAGTCCCATTTCTGCCTGTTCAGCTGCAATAATGCTCCTGAAGCCTCTGTGCTGGAATTATGTTCAATCCCGTTTGCAGTTTTCTTTTATTTTACTTCATGCTTGACAGAAATACAAAATCCTTTAGCCACGTATCACTTAACACCCACACAACCACAACGTTTCACTGCGTTCACCTGCTCATTTTATATTGTTTCTCAGTTTATATGACACTTTTCCGAAGCCAAAAGACATTTCGCAAAGATTAAACAAGTGAGCCAAGACAAGACATAACACACTCACAAAAATAGTTTTGCCATCCACTAAAGCTTTCAAAACAAACCTTGCTGCTCAAATACTGCTCGGACTTTCATAATATTTACATAAAGTAAAAGTCCACATTTAAATGTGCTATTTTGAGTTACCAATTCAGTTTTCAGAATTGACATGTGGGTGTAATGAGGTGTTAATACTGAAATTGCGTAGCTAGCTAATTAAAAGTGTGCTAAAATAGGCCACATCCTACACACACATTACTATTCCATGCCCTTGATTTAGTGTCTCTTGGCTTCATTAAGTTACAAGCAACTGTCAGAGGATGATATAAAAAATATATATAAATAGTAGGTTGTACTGGATCACTTGTTATTTTATAAGCTGCTGAATAACAACATTGGAAGCCACATCAAGTTGTTAAATGAAACTCCTATTAGATATTTATTTCATGCTAGCCATCTTCTTGTTCTTATATCATCCCGTTAGTCGATTATTATTATTATAATGATTATTCATTTTAAAATTGTTACATTGCATTACATTTGCCAGCAAGAAAAAAAGGTGATCTGTTTTTCAGTCCATATTTTCTATCCCTAATTTTTTTTTACCCCCTCTCGGATGCTTCTACTCAGGAAAAATCTGGCAGTCGTGGAGGTGTTAACTAAAGGCAGGTCATCTTATTAAAATCAGAATAAAAACGACTTGAGCATGTGCAGAACCCGACTCTGAATACGAGGAACTTTAAATACTGAAGTAACTTTTGGACTTAAGTCACCAACTCTCAGTGGCATACGAGTCTGCAATCATCATGTTGCCATCATGGCTACCGCTAAAACAACCGTAAAACAGACTTGAATTAGTTGTTAGCTACATTAGCTAAACGAAAGATTGCAAAAACTGCACATCATAAATGACTTGGCTTATCGAGTACCTCTGGGGCAAATGGAGAGTTGGTCATGCTCACAGGCACATCATTGAACCATTTTTCGCAATTGTTAAAGTGTAAACAACTCTCATAGCACTATCCAGAACTGTATGAAACTCCCTGTGGTATTGTATTGAAAATGAAAAATTCATTAATGACATATTGTCCACATTGAGCATCTGAATCATTAATACTGAGCTCCTGTTGTGTTTTTGTACTAGCGTGTGTGTATTTAAGAGCACGGTCATGAATATAGTGAAAGGATGTTTTGAACAGAGCTGCACATTTCCTTTGAGTTTACTTTTCTTCTCTTCTTCCGAATCCTTCTCTCTCTCTCGCTCTCTCCCTCCCCATTTTCTCTGAATGGATGTGTTGTTTCTCTGTTTACTTTCAAAACACACAAGGTGGCTGGGTGGAGTGGGGCTTCCAGCAGAGAAACACTCCTGTGGGAATCCAGGAAAATGTTCTCCCTCAATCATGCACATGTTCTCTTGCGTATAAACACACACCACACATATACACACTTCACACACCACACATATACACACCTGTTTCGTGTTGTTGTTTACGGGAGCTGTGCTGTTTAGTTCAGATTACATCACTGAGTGTGTTTCAGTTTAACTTTTGGCCAGTGTCCTTGAATTTGGTTCTAGAGACAAGATGGGGTGTTAGTTTGGATTGTTGAAAGTTACATTTTCTGTGAAAGCACACACACAACGTGGGTGGCTCCGCCCACTCCCGCCTGCTCTGCCCTTTGGACTTCCCAGGCTGCGCTTCACTTTTCCAAGGGTTACACTTCAATCCCTGTCTCACTCTGCGTATACACCTCTGTCTCTATCACTCTGTCTGTTTCTCTGGCCCCTTCCTTTGCTTCCTCCCGAATTCCCCAAATGAGTGAAGAACTGTAGAATCGGCTTTTAGACCTTTTTTTCTCCAAGAACATGGTATTGGGCATGGCCTCCTGCCCTCTGGGAGTTTCTCCTCCTGGAGGTTCACCAGTATTCATGCAGGTATGGAAAAGTTTGATCTTTCGGCTGTATAAAGAAGGTTTTTTTTTGTAGCTTGCGTAAGTTTTTTTTTTTTTTTTAATCTAGTTGAAAAATATAGCTAGACTTACGACAAGTATTAAGACAAATATTTGAGTGGACCTGTTCATTAAAGGTTTGGATATTTGCCATCGGTTTAAAATAGAGCCTTGTACATTTTAACGATTTCAAAGACATTAATTGTTGAGAATTGATGAATTCTCAAATCTGTTTGGATTAAGTTTTTATAACAGCAGCTCTGACAGCTCTTTTTTTTGCTACTGAGTGGAACCTGTAGCAGAACAATAAAAACTGTGTTCCCTTTGTTCCGGAGTCACACTGAAGTAAAAGTTTCTTACACAAGAGCTGGGAAAATACAGCACATTCACTGCAAAGAAGGACGCTTTAAAAAAGGGTGGAGAACTGCATTCTCTCCTGTCTGTCATGCTTATCTGATTTCCCACACATCCTTTAAATTTTAACGTGCGTGTGTGTTTGTGTGTAGCAGGCGGAGGTGTCGGACAGCGCGTACCTGGGCTCGGAGAGCGCATACAGTGAGTGTGAGACGTTTACAGACGAGGACACGGGAGCCCTCGTACACCCTGAACTGCACGAGGATGTCGAGACGGACAGTGGCATCGAAAACACGCTCACCGAGAGCGAGGACCGCAACAGGTGAAGAAACACAAACGCACATACTAACACACAGTTAGAAATTATGTCACGTGACATATTTAATGAACATCATTGTTCCTTTCACTAAACATTGATACAATGTAGTGGAGGTCATCTATAGAGTGGCGCTGAAAACAAAAAACATCCAACGAGCAGCGGTTCTGCTGGCGGAAACGCCTTGTTGGTGGGAGAGGTCAAGCTGACAGGAAGGCTACTGTAACTCAAATAGCCACTCTATACAACCGTGGTGAGCAGAAAAGTATCTCAGAACGCATAGCATGTCGAAGCTGACAGCAAATGACCACATCGGGTTCCACTCCTGTCAGCCAAGAACAGGAATCTGATTTGGAAGAACCTTCCTGTGTAAAAAGAATCCAGTCTGAATAGGGCTTTAAATAGAGGTCTGTCAATCAAGCATGCACATTACAGTATTAGGCCACACCCACATGCTTCGCTTAGGCTAATCAGGTGTTATCTGAGCAGCATTTAATCTGCTTAATATTCTGATTTTTAAAAAAAAATCTCATAGACATTTCTAGCGTCATACACTGTATGTCTTGGGACGTTAGCTCATCTTTAGAGCCTGGCGTCGGTAACACAGATAACGCCTGAGACCTTGAACCAGATAATAAACTGTTAGAGTGATTTCGTTAACAGGCGTGAAGGCTTTCTGAAATACAGAAAGCACTTTTTTCTTTTCTCATACACACTCCAGCACCAAACAAAAAAGTAAAATCCTAATACAGCAAACTGTGAGTTCCGCCATCTTGGAATTGTGGAGATCAACAATACGTCAGCGTTTCCTGACGTTTTAAACGAGCAAATCTCCAACACCAAAAATGTCTTGGCTGAGCTACTGCTTTATACACAACTGTGTGTGTGTGTGTGTGTGTGTGTGTGTGTGTGTGTGTGTGTCTGTCTGTCTGTCTGTCTTTGCTGAGTCTGTGTTCTGTCATTAACTTGACAGTAATTTCAAGCTGACCAAAGTGTTTGCGTTTCCTCTGTGTGATTGTGTGTGTGGGTGGGTAAGTGTGTGTGTGTTATCAGCTGATATGGCTGACAGCAGTGCATCTTGATTTTCCTGCCTCTCAATAGCAGGAAGTGTGGAGGCTGCACTTTTCCTCGTCCCCCTCCCTACAGTCCATCACTCCATCTCTCTGTCTCTCTCTCTCTCTCTGCTGTTCTAACTCTTTGGTTGTTACTGTGTGTGTGTGTGTGTGTGTGTGAAGGTCGGGTCCTCAAACTTCCCGAAACCCGAAACACTTCCAGAAATTTCAGTTTTGAATTCTCACACAATGACTTCATTCAGAAATGTGTTTACGCTTAGGTCTTGTCTCTCTCTCTTTCTCAATTTGCCCATCTCTCTCTCTCTCTCTCTCTCTCTCTCTCCCCCCCTCTCTCTCTGTACCTTGTCTGTGTGTCTGTGTGTCAGTCTGTCTCATTGTGGTCTTGATTTTCCTGTTTCTCTCAGGCTTTTTTTTTTTGTCACCGTTTGTCTTTGCCTGTCTCTCTCTATCTGTCAGTCTGTCTCTCTCACTCTGTATCTGTCTCTCTGTCCCTCTCTCTCTCAGCACGACTCTTTCTCCATATCTCGGCACATCTCTGTCTTTCCCTGTCTGGATTTCTTTTTTTCTCCCTCTCTCTACCTCTGTCTCTCTGCCTCTCTGCCTTTCTCAGTATCTTTTCCAGTCTGTCCTCTTCTGTCTGCCCATCTCTCAATCTGCCGCTCTGTGTTTTTGTTTCTCTCTATCTGAACCTGTCCCTCTGTCTCTCTCTCTGTAACCCTGCTGGTCTTTATGTCTCTCAACCTGTCTCTCTCTCTCTTTTTCTCTCTCTCTCTGCCTCTGCCTCTTACTGTCTGCTTCTCTTTTTGCCTTTCTGTCTATCTGAGCTTGCCTCTTTATCATCCTGTCTATCTCTTTCTACCACTCTTCTTTATTGTTCTCTTCCTCTCTGAGCCTTTCTCTTTCTGTATCTCTTCCTGTCTTTCTTCCTGTCTCTCTTTCTCTGGTTTTCTCATTTTTCTTTCTGCCTCTCTGAGCCTGTCTCTTTCTGTATCTCTGCCTGTCCCTCTCTGTTTTTCTCGTTTTATCTTTTTGTATCTCTCTGCTTCTCTCTCTTTATCTTTCTTGTTCTCTCTTGTTCTGACCCCAAGAAACCTTCACATACGTGCCTGAGTATGTGCATGCCTCGGAGTTGTAAAGTTATTAACTTGGCTGTTAGGTTTGACAAACATTCCCTGCATTACCAGTAAACTTACTTGGCACAGAAGCAGAAAATGCGCATATGCTGTGGTCTGTAAAGATGCACGCTGCCATTTGAATGTAGAAGGTCTTGATGTCTTGACTGTGGATACAGTGCTTTCAAGCTTCATTTCGTAGCTAATTTTGTAGCTAGCATTTACCTTTTTCATTTTAAAGCAGAGATATCAAATACATAGAGATACAACTATGTCAGCTATACAGAACACATTACCTAACACCCGAACTTTACACCTATGACTTCAGCATATGACTAAAGTTCATGTTTCGTTAATATATTAACAACACTGAGTCACACCTGTGCCTTATAAAATCGGTTACGTGGATACCAGTTTGTTTTGGTGTGTGCTTTCTGTTTTTGCTAAATAAAGAAGAGAAGTTTGTCGATTATTTCATGGTATGCACTGCAATCATTCTATTTGATACGAAAGCTTTCTTTTTTTTTTTTTTTTGTGACAGGTTCTCCCTAGGCTCGGATTTGCATGGCCACGCCCTGGTAGCAGTGATTGGCGGGGAGGAAGAGCACTTTGAAGACTTCGGGGAGAACAACTCCACCTCCGATCTTTTGCTGGCCGATCAGGAGGAGGGGAGGGCAGCCCCTGAAGGAGAGGGAGACCCAGAGCCACACCCACACATTGGCAGCCCAGTGCGCCGCCCACCCATGCTGCTGTCACCCAGGTATACACACACACATAAACACAATAAGCACGGTAACAAAGCTCATGAAGTGTGTATCCATTGAAATGTTTGGAAAAAAAAACATCAGTCACTATAATGCAGATAGGGACAAAGACTTCTTTCTGTTCCTTTTGTTTATTTAAAATTAAAAAGACGAACATACAGTATCTAATGCATGGAGATATGACTACCAATTTAAATGCATTCTCATGAAGAAGAAAACTTTCATGTGTTATATAAGACTTGTTTATAGTTTTAAAGTTTGTTGGGAAATGTCATAACACCATAAAAGATGTGTGTGCGCGTGGGAAGAACATGCTTTACTTCACTACACACACAAACACACACTGCTAGAGCTCCAGTCCCTCTTCTTTGATTCTCCTCTGATGTGAAGTTTCTTCACCTCTTTTTCCTTTCCTTTCACTCATTCACTCACCCGAATGTGCTTGTGTTCTCCTTCGCTCGCTTTCCCCCATACTCCACCCTTATTATATTTTCAAATTCTTCCTTCTTGTTCTTATATTCTCTCCTCCTTCTCAACCTCCTCCTCCTCTGCTCTCCCGCTCAGCTCTGAGCCTTTCCCCTCCAGCTTCCAGAATTTCCTGCAGTCGGAATCTCTGGAGTTTTTCTGCACTCACTGTCACAAACAGATCAGCCGCCTTGAGGATCTCTCCACACGCCTGCACTTACTAGAAATGAATAGGTAACACACACACATACACACTCCCTGCTGTGTGTATCCATCTGTGTGTGTGCGTGTGGGCATTTGACAAACAAGCCTGTCCGAACACACACAGTGTTCTCCCATTGTCCTCACTGTCGGCTTGGTGGAGTGTGTTAGTGTGCAGTGGAGTGATACCATGGTGTTGGGGAGGGGTTTGGGTTTAAGGTCAGAGTTCGAGTGTGTAAAGGTGAGTATTATGAAGTGTGACTTTGTGAGTGTGTGATGTGCTACATAAGCATGCAGTAGTATCCAGATGTTCACTACCAAGGCCTTTTTTTTTAATATGTTTTTTTTTTTATCAACCAAGTGTTAACACTTTAGACTCTTAATTCCTATTTCAAATCCCCTACTTCCTGTTCTAGTGTACTACTTCCTGTTAGGTATAATGAACTTTTAACACCCGGGTGATATTGTAGATATGACGGAAAATATATTATGAAATAAGGGTTGCATTGACTATTCGGGGTGGTGGAAAAAAAAATAAATGCATGGTGGAAAAAACAGGCACATTGCTATCTAGTTCCACTCAGCTAGTTTAGATCAAGAGGTACATAACAGCTGATGGGATATGTCATTATGAATTTGGAAAAAACCCTCAGACACTGTTGTAGACAGTATATCCTCTACGCAAGGTAGCCCAGCCATTGAGCTGTAAGGATAGCTCTTTTGATGGACATGAGCTTCCATGCTGCGCACTCCCAGTTCCAATCACAGGGTGGCGTAATAGTCTGAGGAAGGTGATAGCTATCCTCTTCCACATACATGAGCTCACAGACGCCCACTATTGGCTAGTGTCTGAGAGAAGTGTCAGAGCACGGACAATTTTTGCTCCCCTGCCTTCTGTCTACAGATACCTGTGGTATTGTTGTGATTTGCATAGGCATGATAGGGCGAATGCGTAGCTTTAGAAAATCAGTCTGTAGAAGCCTCTAAGGTCTCCACTCATTCACTCATTATGAGTTTGGTTTTGTTATGTCACGATTAATGGCCTTGGTAGAGGCCTCTGACTTGTAAAGGAACTAATACATTTTGTATTGTGTTTTTGACTGTATTGTACATTGTATGGCATGCTTAATAAATAATTAAATCACAGATTCATATTTGGTTATGAATTTCCTTTAACTGGCAGGCATTGTGACAGGTTTTGACTGGTCAGACTGTACTAATCATCAGACTACATCACTTGCTGTTTTGCTGTCTGAAAACTAACTCCGAAAAACAATAGCGACTCGAAAAGAAAAGGCTGAAAATATGATTTCAGAACTGAAAGTTGAAAAAGTAGAACTATCTGCTTTTGAGAAGTAAATACAGCGTCTAAGGAGTGTTGAGGCTAAAACCTAATCCAAGCACTTGTTACTATTTTTGAGTTAGCAATCATTCATTTATTTCCTGTTATTTGTGCTGTTATTAGACTTTCATGAGTTCAGTCAGCCTTGATGAAGAGCTGACCAGTCAAAATGGCCCTCTCCTCCTGCTTGTTTTTTTCCCCGCTGTAATCACGGGTTGAGGATGAGGGGATGATCCTCAGTCTTTCCTCTATCCGTTTCTCTTCCTGACATCATTTTCCTGTTGTCCCTCTGCCTCTCATCTCCTCTTCTGTCCCACTCTCAGCTCCAGCAAGAGACTGTCCAGTAAAAAGGCAGCAAGGTGAGAATGTTAGCTTCTGAAGTTTCTAGTGCAGGTGTTTCTAAAACTGAGTAAAATTATTCAGAGTTTGTATGTTTCTGATTGTGTGTTTCAGGCAATTGTTACAGTCCAGTGGTCTGGATGGTATGAACGACCTGAGCCGCGACATCCTGGACCTCGCTGACAGTGACATTACAGATAAGGTACATGTTCTGTTTCAGGAACAGTATAAAACCAGCATTACTGGTGAAAATGATATGACAGGATGATAATAATCACTGAGCCAAATCTACTCTAATAGCCTAATCTGTGCATACGTGTGTTTGTGTGTGTTTGAAGGTGCTACTTCTGGAACGGCGCGTGTCTGAGCTGGAGAAGGACTCGGCAGCGAGTGAGGAGCAGCATGCCCGTCTGCGGCAGGAGAACCTGGCCCTGGTGCACCGCGCTAACGCCTTGGAGGAGCAGCTCAAAGAGCAGGAGCTGCACTCCGACGAGACCCTGAACACACTCGCACGCAAACACAGAGAGGCTCTGAGCAAACTGCAGCGTGAGAGAGAGCTGGAGATCGAGAACCTGCAGGCCAGGTGGGAGATCTGGCCCTGTGTTTTGCATTTGAGAGAGAAACTTTTCTATGAATCTAATATGTTTTGTATTGTGTTGCCTTCTGCTGCCGCCTTGTGGCTGCAAATAATTTCACATGGAAACAAATTCAAACATCTCTTGGGTCTGTTAAACAACCACGTTGTGTGTGTGTGTGTATGTGTGCTGTTTTTGCATGCAGGCTGCATCAGTTGGATGAAGAGAACAGTGAGTTAAGGTCATGCGTGCCCTGTCTGAGAGCTAACATTGAAAGACTGGAAGAGGTATAGAAAACACTCTGTCTCTCTCTCATGAAACTTAATATTATTATTGTGCTGCAATATATTTTATTTAAATTGTAACACAGCAGCTTAATTGTTGTTTTATATACTACAGCGCTGTTGAA
This sequence comes from Pangasianodon hypophthalmus, assembly GCF_027358585.1. Taxonomy (NCBI): domain Eukaryota; kingdom Metazoa; phylum Chordata; class Actinopteri; order Siluriformes; family Pangasiidae; genus Pangasianodon; species Pangasianodon hypophthalmus. Next base: position 12,003,983 of record NC_069710.1, on the reverse strand, counting down.
TTCTCGACTCTGTGTGGTCAGAATGTTGTCGTGTCAAATTTGGCTTTTCAGCTACTTCTTTTAATGGAATACATTTTACATATTACATATTTTACATATTTACACTATCCGTCCCGCTGCTATTGATGGATGCAACAAATCTATCATCCGGAGTACTTATTATTCCATAACTGTAAATAAATTGGTCCTTGGTAGTGGAATAAGATGCCTAGACGCTACTGTATTTGCAAATTCTTTGTCTTTTTTTTTCTCTGTAGGAGAAGAGAAAGCTCCAGGACGAAGTGGACGATGTGACTGACAGACTGAATGAAGAAATGGAGTCCCGCAGAAAGATGGCCGACAAGCTGAGCCATGAACGCCACACCAGCCAGAAAGAAAAAGAGACCACACAAGAGGTAAAGGGTTAAAGGTCACATGACCTCTGGACTCCCTCGCTCTCTTTTACTGTGTTCTTCTACTTTTATATCTATATCTCACTATATCTCACTCTCTCTCTCCATCTCTCTGTTTGCAGCTGATAGAGGACTTGAGGAAGCAGTTGGAAATGCTGCAGCTATTTAAGTTGGAGACGGAGGCTCGACGAGGCCGCTCGCCTGCCGCTGGACTGCAGGAATACAACACACACATGAGAGAGAACGAGCTGGAGCAGGAAATCCGACGACTCAAGCAGGTAAAGAACTGTACAAGGTTCACTCTGAGCATACTGAGGGACATTAAAACAGCAATAAGCAAACTGGGCATTTATTAAAATGGCTTGCCGTATTTAATGTGGTGTTCAAAGATGTTATGTAAGGAATTAAACACTTGGGGGTTTGCTGTTTTAGGAAAATAATTAATGACAGGGTGGTGTGATGCAGCCCAGTGCAATGCGGAGTTACTGTTACCACACCGAAATTGAATATTTTCCCATAACAGCATGTTTAGTGTTGTATTTCACTTCTACAACAGCAATCTGACAACACTAACATGGTTTTTATTACCTCATTTTTTTTCTCCATTTATAGTTATAGAACAAGTTAGTTCTGTAATCACTTACATTTTAGCAGTCGCTCTCTAACCAGCCTCTCATCTGTCCTGAACGCTTTCCTGTATTGGACAAATTGAAGTTACAGCTTTACCTCTGACTGTTAAGTGCTGACAGTTTAGAAAATCAAACGAAAATGAGTAGTATGGTACATAAGATATTTAAGTTATTAAGTTAGAATTGGCACTCATCTTCATTTCTTGCATTTCTTCATTTATTTGGTATTTACACTTCAGTGCATGTTCCTGATTTTAAAAGAAAATTTTTGTCATGCATGTAAGCTAATTTAATGCATCTAGTAAAAATAGCTTCTACTGACAGCCAGGTGTGTCTTTTAGCAGCCGGCGGGATTCTTTTCTTTCTCTGGTTGTTGGACAAAAGGAAAAAAAAAATGCTGGTGACCACTAAATCAGCAGCCTCAGTTATTTTTCAGGCAGCTATGAATAAAATGTTCATAGTGCAGACATCGAATCTGCTTGTTCAGTATTTTTCCAACACTTGTTTCTGACAGGCGATATAATATTCTACGCTGGGAAGTATAAATGAATTTAAAAACCTTGTAGAGTATTAAACACTTTCCCCAAATCAGATCAGTAAAAGTAAAGAAAAGTCACATCCGCATACCCAGAAGCTAATTTCAAACCAAGAAGCAAAATAGTCTCTTTCCTGTTTGCTCCATTTTCAGTTAAGAAATGGAATTTATGCTGCTTGGGAGAAATGGAGGAAAAAACAACAGAATGGAAGAAATAAGCTGTACAAGAAATAAGCTTAATTTGTTAGGACAGTTTCCAAGTACCAGATAAAAAAAAAAGAAGCAGAAATATGTAATACACACAAACATTTTATGTAGTGATTTTCTCTCTGTCTCTCTCTCTCTCTCTCTCTCTCTCTCTCTCTCTCTCTCTCCAGGATAACCGCAGTTTGAAGGAGCAGAATGATGAGTTGAACGGACAGATCATCAATCTCAGCATTCAGGGAGCCAAAAGCCTTTTCACCGAGTCTCTGTCCGAGTCGCTGGCAGCAGAGATCAACAACGTCTCTCGTGCAGAGGTGCGTGTCTACACAACACACTCATTGGTCTAGACACAGTGATCTGATCATGAATGCGTAGCATGTGACCGCGTTAAAATAAAAAAATAAAAAAATAATTGTGTGTGTGTAGCTAATGGAGGCCATCCAGAAGCAGGAGGAGATTAACTTCCGCCTGCAGGACTACATCGACCGCATCATCGTGGCCATCATGGAGTCCAACCCATCTATACTAGAGGTCAAATAATCACCATGGCGACAGACCCTGAATACACTACGGCACTGAAGCTGATCGACGTACACGTTAAAGAAGATATAGATTTCTTATTTATAAATCAGCTGCGCTTCTGCTCTCTGTCATAATGCATCATTTCAGGAAAGCGTGTGTGTGTCTGAGTGCATGTCTTCATTTATACTGTATGTTGGTTCCTGTGACTTCCCTGTTGTGTGGGATTGAGGGGCCCAATCCCTCAGGTGTGTGTGTCAATATTATATATTAGAGCCGTCTTGATTAATTTAAAACCCACATTTAAATTTAAGTTAATTGACTGTTAATATTATATTTTAAATATTAATGTCATTAATGTCACTAATGTCATTCAGTATTTTCTATCATGTTTCAGGTTATAGGGTTTGTTTTTTTTTAATCCCCAGTAAAAAATTACACTTCTATTTACGTTTTTGAAGCCCGTGGTTCTCAAAATGGAGTCCATGATGTATATCTAGGGTTCCGTGATTGCTTTTTTGAAATCACATGACATCAAGGGTGCTGTGGCTATTATTTTGTTATCATAGTTGTAAACCAAATTGACTGGTCACTTAAAAATGAGGGAGATTAAAAATTAAATCTGCGATGTGCTGCGATCATACGGAGGTCCCTGGATGCAAAATTTTGAGATCTTCTGTCTTAGGTTATATGGGATTCGAATAAATACCCGCCATCTTCTACACACCAGAAAGCTTTTGAATCCCAAATGGCTTCCTATTAACTACACATGTTCACTACATAGGGTAGTGAGCACTGTAGACCCTAAATAGTGCACTCGATTCCCAATAGAACCAAAAAATGTCCACTCCAATAAGCCAATAAGTGCCTCCTGGAAATACGACGTACATGTACTACAAGTGGTAGTAGACAAATTTTGTTTTAATTTAATTTTTTTATTCAAATAATCTGGCAGCCCTAATATATACACACACACATTCAGCTGTTATTTTGTGTTTTTTGTTTTTGTTTGACTTCAAGTTTAGCTCCACGATCAAACCCATGTGAGGGACACTGCGTGTCCTGAGAGGGTGTGTGTGTGTGTGTTGACGTCATAACTTATGAGTGTGATGATCTTTGATATCGTTAAGGTGATAACGAGGTGTGTGTGTGTGTGTGTGTGTGTGGATTTAGTTCAGTTTTATTTTCCTCTTATCTATTTATTACGATGAAGCAGAAGGCTACAGGCTGAAACAGAGAAAACTCCGGAAGCTGGAAAAGTGCTGCAGAGCCGTGGAGGCGGAGCGTTGTGATTATAAAGGGGCGTGGCCCACGTGTGCTTTCCTGCTGAGTGAACGAAGACAACATGCGAGGGACGTCCTGTACGATGAAAAGGTGTTTGTTTGTTTTGAATGACTATATATATAAATATAAATAAAAAAACATATATATATATATATTTCCTTACATTGAAGCTGAAGAAAAACGGTTGCACTCGAAAAATTTGACGGATCCCTCAGCTGGAATGATGAAAGCTTATTTTCTGATTAAATTATTTTGAACTGATGAACCAGTGGGAGAGATGGAGAGAGCAGATGGACGTGAAAGACTTGAGAGAACCTGCTGAGACACGAGCACTCATACACACTCCTCTCTCCATCTTTGAACCCAAAATAATTTTCTGCAAGCTGATTTCTCATCCTGTTTCACTTGTTATAGGTATTTTATAGATGGAAGGAATAGATTGTCTTCCGCTGTCACATGAATTGTGTGTGTGAGTGTGTATGAAGATTTCAGTAGCTCAACTGGGAGCTGATGTACAGTATTATACTGAATGTAATACCGTATTTTCCGGACTATAAGACACCCTTTAGCAGGTGCTGCAATTACTACAGCAAAAAAAAAAAAAGTGCTAAAATTTGAGCCTCCTAATAAACCTGTTTATTAGGGGTTTTAGGGTAGATGTGCTACAGACTTAGTCATTTCTGTTTTTTATTATTTGACAGAAAAAGTATATTAATATAGCATAAAAAGGCGGGTACATTAATGTAACTTACACAATACGTACCGTATATATTGTTTTGTTTTTTCTTCAGACAAACAAATCCGGAAAATACGGTCAAATGAAAGTGCTGAGATGTGTAAATTCCAGGAAAATCTTTTTTGATCATTTTTAAATTTTATAACATTTCACTTTTTTTTTTTCTTGACTATGCTTATTTCAACATTTCTGTCACATATAATGACATCAAATGGTCCAGTCCCGTGTTTCAGGTGTCTGTTCGGTGATATCCTGCTATTTCTGCTTTATTTTACACTCCAAAAAGTGAAAGCAACACCTTATTTTCTGCGTTGTGCAATCTAGCCGTTCATTAGAAATGGTCTTGAACAGTTGACTTACTTTTGCCTGTAAGAATCCTGGATGTGCTAACTAGTGTGTGCGTGACTCGTTCTTTCTCTCTCTCTCTCTGTCTCTCTCTCTCTCTCTCTCTCTCATCTTAATATGTATAAAGATACTGACTGATCTGTATATATATGCGTTCTACTTTTTGTGAATCTGCACTCGCACACTCGAAAACGTCCAAAGCAGGAGCTGGAGCTCCACTCGTCACTTAGAAAATCATGAATACTAATTTTAGCTACGAGTAGACATAACACGTTCTTGTTGTAAAAATGAAGATGAAATCTATTCTGATTATAAGGTGACATGTATAAAAGGATAAACTAAGATATCAGTATTGTCTTCTGCTGCAAGTTTTTTTTTCTTTCAGAGATGGCCCGCAAGATGTATCTCTTATTGTCTGAGGGTCCTGTAGATTTTTCGAGTAATTGTATAAAGGTGAAAATTAAAATAGGAAATGAACCTAGATGCGAATCAATAAAATGAACATATCTCTTACATGGTATGGCGTCGCCTCTCCTTTTTTTTTTACAGTGTTGTGTAAAATTCCAAGTACAGTGTATTGAATAAGTGCCCACATTTTATAGTGTTACAAGCTGGAACTGAAATGGATTTATTTTGTAGGAAATTTCACAGGAGAACCAAAGCCTTGACCTTCCACAAAGCTGGGCTTTTTATGAGGCCAAAAATGGAACTTTTCGGTGTTTGCACAAAGTGCTATATTTGCCAGAACCCCAACTCTGCACGTTTACCCTGAAAACACCATCCCAACAGTGAAGCATGGGGGTGGTAGCATTTTGGTTGCTTCTCTGACTAATGCCCTCCTTACCTGGTCACTGACTTCGGTGGAGTCGCCTAATGGCTTTAATGCTCTGTTGGATTGTTATGGAAGTATGGGCTATGTATTTTTTTAATAACCAAACCCTGATCTGAATTGTTCTTCATATACAAACAATTATTTCATGATGCCAACATCAGACTTTAGTTTAAAATGTTACCATATATTGGAGGATCATTTTATCTGATGTAGCATTCCCCACCATTTTCCACTGAATGTGTTTTTAGTCCAAATGAAGTGATGCAGTTTGCTATTTTCATTATCAGATTTAATATGGAATATCACAATTTTTCGGGGGTTATTTATCAAATGTGTATACGTCGACTAATCTTTTAAGATTCAGTTAAAAAAACATTATAACTGGGGGTTCCCTTTCAGAAAAGGTTCTCAGCTGGGTGTATAATGCTGCTAAATGCGAGTGTTCATGTAAATTATATATGAATACAAAATACTAAATTAATACATACATTTACACTATACCTTTAAACTGTATATATATTGTATATTTATATTATACATTATATACAGTATTATGTACTGGTATACGGTATATACATTACACGACATACACCTTCTGTCACATTTATCACTCTAATTAGACATGTTAGGCACACCACATATTACATACATATCTATGAGTATTGTAGCAATAGGCTTAACAGGTTTTACCCTCTAAGTGTGGCTACCTTTAATAAAACACTCATTCAGAGTCTCATGGAGATTGATTCATTACGTCTCTGTTCCTTGATTCTCTGTCTTTGCTCTTAACTGAGTCTGAAATTTCTGTAATGGTAGACTCGGGTTTGCCTTCAATGTTCTCCTGTTCAGTTGTAAACATTTGAAGGCCATGTGTGCAAATGCACTATAAACCTGTATGTGTCTCCCTATATCAATACATAGAACATTGTTCCCTTGTGCCCCGCTTCATCATGCTGTTGCAGACACATAGTTACGTGTAAAGGGCATCCTAAAAAAAGAATGATATGCTCCACTGTGGACAGTCCAGGGTGCTCCTGCTCAGTGACATGGAGAGACTGGAGAAGACTCTGTTTCGCCTGGAGCAAGGTATGGTAAAGAAAATGTTACTGCACTTCTAAAAGCGTGCTAAAGATTACTCTGGTCTTCTTTGCAACAAGTATAGTCACTAACTTGAGATTTGTTCCTTATTCTTCAGTAGTTGGGACTTTCCAAGTCATGAAATGCAAGCCTCTGGATTTGTGTGTCTTGTATTTTGCACTAGCTAAGCATATCTCAGGAGGACCAGAATATCTCGTAGTTACAGATTTAGCAGCAGGCTTTGGTTTTTGTTTACCTTTTTTGTTCCATTCCAGAGTTGCTCTGCAGGTTGTACAGTTAAACATAGATGGGGCTAAGCAAGTGTCTTTCAAGTGTAAATATATTGGAGTATGATGCTGGATTAATGATGATAAGCATCAAGTTCAGGACAGAAAATATTGTAAATTAAAAAAAAAAAAAAAAGATCCAAGATCAAATCCAAGTACTAAGCCTAAAGAGCTCATGTTCATCTTTTTTTTTCTATGATTTATGTTTCTTTGCTTCATTAAGGCTTCGAGCTCCAGTTCCGACTAGGTCCAACTTTGCAGGGGAAGAAGGTGCACGTCCACACCAATTACCCTGCACCACAACAAAAATTCAACAGTTGTGAGTTTCGTGTCCTTGAGTGGATCAACCCTAGTGGGAAAGAGGATGACTCGGACAAGTATTGCAAACTGGACCTTGAGATTGCTGGCTCCTACCAGTACTACTTTGGGTGCGGGTGGGTGTTGGATTGTCTTTGCATTTTTCTTGTATCATTTTGAATCACTTTAAGATTCCATTCCCTGAAACTATTATTTTAATGAAAGCATTCCAAGCAGTGCTGTGGTCATTTTACCATCATCTATGGTTTTGCTGTCAGGAATGAGGAGAAAACTGGTGGTGGCTATTTTGTGGTGGATCCTGTGCTACGAGTGGGCCATGAAAGGAAGGTAATCCCTTTGGACAGTATCACCTCTCAGACTTACCTGGCTAAATGCCTTGGGCCACTGGATGAATGGCTAGACCGGCTTATAGTGGCCAAGGAAACAGGTGAGGATCTCAACAGGGTATCTAGCATGAAGATGCTCAAATGATACTGATACTGAAGTACTTTTGGTAGCAGTCCTATTGGTAAAATTGTTGATATGTTGGAATGACTGCCGTGGTGGGTTTTAGCATTGAAAAACACAAAAGCACCAAAGATGTGGTATGAAAAGTGTAACAGGGAAGGTAAAATAGCTAAAATACAGTTAAAGACTGACATAGAATATCATAGCAGAGCATTATCTCGTTCCAGGTTACAATATGATCCACTTGACGCCATTGCAGAAGTTGGGTGAGTCACGTTCCTGCTACTCCATTGCTGACCAGCTGGAGCTGAATCCAGATTTCTCCCCTCCGGGAAAGAATTACACATGGATGGATGTGGGGAACCTGACAGAGAAGATCAGGAAAGAGTGGAATATGGTTTGCATCACAGATGTCGTGTACAACCATACAGGTACAAAGCTGTAGTGACTGCCTCATGGCTCAAGTATACCTTTTTTACTGTCTTAATAATTGGCTGATGTGTGGTAGAACTGGGGGGTGGGAGGGTTCATTTGATATTTGGCCTTGAGTTAGTGATACATCAGTGACACGTCCATGTACTAGATGACTCAACCTTAATAATACGAAGTATGGTTTATATTAGAAAGGATAACACACAAATGCTTAACATAGATAATAATTTGCCAACATTAATCAGAAAATAATGGCTCTGCAGCCATTGGAGCAAACTTTAAGCCATTGGAGCAGACTTGGAGGACTTAAACCTTTCATATCCTCCAAGAACCCCCCTGAGATCTGCATTTTTCCATGCAGTTGGGAAGAGTAGTAAACTATTTCTTTCCTACTCTCCCCAACTGCATGGAAAAAAATGTTTTCCACTAGGAACAAAACCCTTGACCTTTTCAACTACTGGTTAGAGGCTCTGTGCTGCCAATGCATAACCAACCTCAGAGCAGAAGAGGTGTTGCAGTGGCAGCTGTCCTGGTTACATAATTCTCATTCAACATTCCCAGCATTCTGGAGGCTTTGTTGCTGTTGATTTGTTGATATCAATTTTGGAAACTTGCTTCCTAGAGATGGAATGATGTCTTAGTTGAAAAATGGGTCAAAATGTTTGGGACCGATGTGATCTGTGATACTTTGACTATCTGGCCAGCAAACTACTAGTGCTTGACAATAGTGTGGTCTTTTGACATTTCACTGACACTGCCTGGCTCTAAAAGTAGAGCGTGGCATTATCTCTGCCATTACTGTATTTCATTCTGTCCTCTAAGTGTGCTGGGAAGATGTCAACACTCTCTTTAATCCGGAGTAACCTTAGGAAACACCCTCTTGCCTGATTGTATTGGGATCAATGAATTGTGCATTGAACAATGTCCACTATATTTTACATAAAAACTATGACTCATACCTTTTCAGCTATGATGTCCTTCCACTCATCTGAGAGACTTCATTAGTTCTAACCAAACATTAGCTATTTGGTATAGACGCGTGAAGTGTTGTTGGAGTATCACATAGAGGCTCGATAAAGTTTCTGAAGGTTAAAGGTTAAAGGTTGTCCACTATGCATACAGTATACACACATCTTTACTCTGTGAGAAGTGAGGAGTAACAATCATAACCTTTAACTGAATTGCAAAAATACACTGAGCAAACAAACCACAGCAAATAGACCTTAAGCAGGATCAAGATTCTAAAAATGGTTCCGAACTTAGTGATTAGAAAGGAAATACCCTACCTGATCTTATTGGTATCTCATTGGTAAACTGTCTTTTATGATGTCCAAAATGAATAGGAGACACACAGGACTTTTGGACTGAAGATTTTTAGTATCCAGGCCATTGCATTGTCTTGTGGTTACAACTGTAGTACATAAAGTGAGCTGGACTTGCTGTCTTAAAGAACACACCGGCAGGTGAAAACAGTCCATGCTAGTAAATTGCTATTTAATTATTTCACCTTACTTGAAAACAGACAAAATGAGTGAGTTCATTAATTCTCTGGAGCTGATAATGACTTTATAATACCTGTTGTTTTATAAAACCTGTTGATATATTGGAAAGCAGCTTTGCACACATAAAATAATAACCTTTATTTATTTATTAGATGCAGTGGTGCAATGAGATGTTAGATGCAATGCATGTTATTAATAATCTGATTGTCCAATACACACAACTTGCAACAGTTACAGATCAGCTCTATTTCTTAATTTTTTGCTGTTTGGTGCTGAACTTTGGTTGGTAGTAAATGTGTTTCTAATGAGGTTAAAAGAGGCAATATTGTAATGTTTCATCATCTTCTGATCCAGATTGCAGGGGAACTAACTAAGAGGAAATGGTCTGAATAATTTTCCCACAGCCATGGTTTGAACAGCTTTGTTTGCATGTCCTAGTAAGACCCAGGATATCTTTACATGACTATGATTATAAGGAATTAATTGCTTTATATACCATGCTGAATATTATCCTATAAGGTTAACATAGTGAACCTGTGCCAGCATCTGGATGTTTGTGGTGGTGGGAATTTGCAGAAAGTCATTATGATCTTGCAGAACATCATTAGTAAAGGAACTAGAAAACAAAATGTTTCCATATCAAATTTAAGGAAGCCATTTATCTTCAGCCCTGCTCCTAGAGGGCTACCCATCTGTTAAGTTTAATTCTAGCCTTATTTAAACACAGCTGGCCAGGCTAAATTAGGATCTTTTAAAGAAACGTTCATGCTACACCTCATAGGAGATGAATATACAGATGTTGCATACCCATAACCCTACTCTGAAGCATAAATGAACCATAAATGAAACAACTGACATTCATTAACATGTGAACAACAGATTTACACATTTACAAGGTCAATCACTTGCCCTCATCCTGAAATCCAACTCCACCAGAGATTAAAGGATATCCTATGTCTAGATCTAAAAATGGCACATGGTATATGAATGTAATTTATGCTAGCTATGTGCAAAGTGTTACGTATGTGCACAGTGCATAGACACATTCGAAGATCTAAAAAGTTCAAGATAATTAATGCTGCAATTTGATTTCAAAAGCTAGAGTTTAGCTCTGTAGCCTGCAAAATTTGTCTAGATAACTTATTGATACCTTATATAACTGGTTTGATGAAAAAAATCATTGACACAATCTTTAGTTTTACACTGGAGATTAATGTAACAAACAAGTAATTGAAGTCTATGTCAACCAAAATCTTTCCAAACCAATTTTGGCTAAACCAATTAGTTAAGGGATTGTATTATGAATGTATATATAATATACACTCACCATCCACTTTATTAGGAACACTCATACACCTGCGCATTCATGCAAGTATCCAATCAACCAATCATGTAGCAGCACAGCAATGCATAAAATCATGTAGATATAGGTCAAGAGTTTCAGTTAATGTTCACTTCAAACATCACAATGGGGAAAAATCTCAGTGATGTCAGTTACTTTTACCATGATGGGCTAGTTTTAGTATTTCAGAAACTACTGATCATATAAACAAATGACCGCTCTTTACAACAGTGGTGAACAGAAAAGCATTTCAGAATGCACAACATGTCGAACCATGAGAAAGCAGAAGACCGGGTTCCGCTCCTGTCAGCCAAGAATAGGAATATATATATATATATATATATATATATATATATACACACACACACACATACGTACATACATACGTACATACATATATATATATATATATATATATATATATATATATATATATATACAGTCAGGTCTGGAAGAAATTGGACAATGACAGAGTTTTTGTGATTTTGCCTTTATACACCACCACAATGGGTTTGAAGATGTGATGAAAGTGTAGACTTTCAGCTTTATTTTAAGAGGTTACACAAAATTATGGCATTTACCATTTAGGAATTACAGCCATTTTCAACAAAGTACCTCCATTTCAGGAAGTGAAATTATTGTAAATATAACCATACTTTTAATATTTGGATGAAAATCCTTTGCAGTCAATGAAGTCTGCCTGAAGTCTGGAGCCCATGTTCTCAAAACTCAAATTCTGAGTTTCCTCCCTGGAGATGCTTTGCCAGGCCTTCACTGCAGCCACCGTCAGTTACTGTTTGTTTGTGGGTCTTTCTGCCTTCAGTTTTGTCTTCAGTAAGTGAAAAGCATGCTCTATTGGGTTGAGATCAGGCGACTGACTTGGCCATTGAAGAATATTCCATTTCTTTGCCTTCAAAAAGTCTTGAGTTGCTTTAGCAGTATGTTTAGGGTCATTATCCACCTGCACTGTGAAGCGGTGTCCTATCAGTTTTGTAGCATTTGGCTGAATGTGAGCAGAGAGTACAGCCCTATACACCTCAGAATTCATCTTGCTACTTCTGTCAGCAGTCACATCTTCAATAAGATTCCATTGGCAGCCATACATGCCCATGCCATAACACTTCCTCCACCATGTTTGACACATGATGTGGTATACTTTGGATCGTGAGCTGTTCCTTTCTTTCACCATACTTTTCTCTTCCCAACATTCTGGTACAAGTTAATCTTGGTTTCATCAGTCCAAAGAATCTTATTCCAGAACATGGGAGGCTTTTTTAGATGTTTTCTGGCAAAGTCTAATCTGGCTTTCCTGTTCTTGAATGTTACCAGTGGTTTGCACCTTGTTGTAAACCCTCTGTATTTACATTCATGAAGGCGTCTCTTGTAGATTTTGACAGTGGTACGCCTACCTTCACCAGAGTATTCTTGACTTCTGTTGATGTTGTGAAGGGGTTTTTCTTCACCAAGGAAATGATTCTGCGATCATCCACTTTAGTTGTCTTCCATGGTCTTCCAGGCCTTTCGATGATGTTGAGCTTACCAGTGCTTTCTTTCTTTTTAAGAATGTACTCAACCGTTTTGGCCACACCTAAGGTCTCTCTTATCTATCTCTCTTATAGATTTATGTTGTTTTTTCAGCCTAATGATGGCCTCCTTCACTTGGATTGAGATCTCCTTGGACTTAATATTGGTAGCTCCAGTTGAACAGCTGCCAAATGCCAACTCAATACCTGATATCAACTCCAGACCTTTTATCTGCTTCATTTGTCTTGAAGTAACGAGGGAATGGTTAATTAACTTCTTGTCAATTAACTTCTTGTCAGTCAATTGTCCAAATACCTTTGAGCTCCTGAAAATGGAAGTACTTTGCTTAAAATTGCTGTAATTCCTAAATGGTAAATGCCATATTTTTGTGGAACCTCTTAAAATAAAGCTGAAAGTCTACACTTAGATCACATCTTGATTGTTTTATTTCAAATCCATTGTGGTGGTGTATAAAGGCAAAATCACAAAAACTCTGTCATTATCCAAATACTTCTGGACCTGACTATATTTTTACTAGATCTATACTATACTATACTAGATCTACTGTATTGTCCTGTCCATATAAGCTGCTTTTTGTTTTGTTTTTTCTTTTGAGTAGCAGTTAACAGTGAATGGCTCAGACTCCATCCTGAGTGTGGCTACAACCTGGCGAATTCTCCACATTTAAAGCCAGCCTGGATACTGGATCGAGCTCTCTGGCACTTCAGCTGTGACATTGCCAATGGAAAATACCATGACCGAGGCCTACCAGCGCTGTTTGAGGATGAGAAGCAGCTCAGTGTGAGTTTATGGGCTTGGTTATAACCTAGTATAATTATTACTGTATTATACAACCAAAGCTCTGTTCATAGAAATCTGTGAAAAATTCCAAAATCACGACAGCCGGACCACACTTTCTGTCTCCAGACACTCCGTGAACTCCTGTGGCAGGAGGTTTTTCCTCAGCTGAAGCTCTGGGAGTTTCTCCAGGTGAATTTGGAAAGAGCTGTGGAGCAGTTTAATAAACTTCTACAGGCCAGTGAGTGTCTCATCTCATTACACTTGCAATGTAAAAGTTCAGTGCGTCCTTTTGACTCGTGTTCTTGTACTGTAGGCAAATTGGCTGGGGTAGAAATGGAGAAGAAACAGAAGCTGAAGATTATACAGGATCCACAGTTCAAACGCTTTGGCAATACAGTGGACATGAAGGTGGCCCTGGACATGTTTGGCAGGCACACGTGAGTTCCAGATCCTCAAGGGTCAGTACTCAAAAAGCAATGTGATTGGCCAGATTCCCAAGGGGTCAAGGATTGTGTGTTAATATGCTTAGATGACTCTCCGGCTCTCCTTATGTCTCAGGCTCACCTTACTTGCTGCCAGTATTGGCAAAGTGAGATGAAGTTCAAGAATAGATTGCCTGAGCAACTGGTCTGCTCTGAGTAGTAGTAGTTAGTATTAGTTTCTGGTGAAGGATGAGAAGGAACTTCTTTTAAATATTACATTTGGTCTTGTTTAGACAATTCAATGATTAAGGTACAACTTTATTGTCATTGTGCAGAGTACAAGAACAGAGCTAATGAAATGCATTTTTTCACATATCCCAGCTTGTTAGGAAGCTGGGGTCAGAGATAATACAGTGGTTAAGGGCCTTGTACAAGCAACCAACAGCAGCTTGATAGTGCTGGGGTTTGAACCCCTGACCTTCCAATCAGTAACGCAGCACCTTAACCGTTCAGCCACCACTGCCCATAACTGCCCATAACTGCCCATACCTGCCAATTTAACTTTTTTTCTGATCATTCCAGCATAAACTGCTGGAACGTTATATTCATATTGTATATTGCTTCTCTCAGCCTTAAGTACACTCGCGTCCGTAAACATACTATCCGTAAACATCACAATATGATAGGCAGCATGGAATATACAAATATGTCACAGAATCATTGGTGATCCTCAACCAAGCAACAATTCATTAATAACAAAGCACTTATGAACAAGAACTAGTTGCCAGACATAGCGCAGGAGGCATGACATTATTGGTTTTATAAATTGTCCTGCTATAAATGTTGTGTAAGTAGATTACTTGGAGTAATTTAATCTATATTAACACCTATAAATCCATTAGCTTGTCCACCAGGGAGGTAGAAGCTCCAGTACGCTACCAAGTCCCAACTTTTGGTTGCCCAGAAGCTTAACAGACCAGGCTAAAAATGGTAGCTAACTGAAAGTCTGACAAGCTAGTTAATAGAGACACAAACAAGTATATAAATTATCCTTATTTTCTAAAAAGTTTTGTGCAGTTTTGTCTGCATTTCCACCAACCTGCATATTTTTGACTGTCTGTCATTTGCTCACGTCAATTAACTGAACATGAACATTCATTTTTAATTTAAATATAAAATCTCTTTACTAACTGACAGGAATGGCATATCAGCGATACAAGTGTGCTGTGATGTGTTCAAGAAGAGTTTGGAGGAGTTGAACATGGAGTGCTATAAGGAAATGCACGACCATCATGAGAAGGTCTGTCCTGGTTCACTCGTTTAAATCCATAAAAATCCTCCATGCTATGTTTAATGAACAGTACATCCTGGTGTTTTTGCTTAGGCTGTAAACTGCATAGTGGAGACTATAAGATATGAGCGTCTTGCAGCAAATGGTCCCAAACTTGGCTTGGTGACCAGAAAACATCCTTTGGTGCCGAGGTAAGGGTTTGTGATGTTTGATTTGTAGAGATATTGAACAATGCTTAGAACAAATCTTAAATGAGTCTTTTTTCCAATGCAGATATTTCACCTTCCCATTTGAGGACATGTCATTGGACAAGGAGGAACTGCTGCTTCAGAATGCAGATGATGCATGTCACCTCCAAGCTCACAACGGATGGGTGATGGCAGACGACCCTCTCAGGAACTTTGCAGAACCAGGTAGAATGCAATGTCTAGATTCACTCATAGTTTGAACCATAATTACCAAAAAGGAACCCCTAGGTAGGGCACATTTTTTGCACCCAAATACCACTTTAGCAGCTAATCAAGGCTTGGAGACCACCAATGACCAGTGGAACTGGAAAATTGTTCTAGATTGGTGTTTTCCATGTCTGGCTTGGGATATTCTATTTGAACTTGTTAATTTTCCCTTCTACCAGGCTCTAATGTCTACTTGAGGAGAGAACTAGTCTGCTGGGGTGACAGCGTGAAGCTCCGCTATGGCAATAAACCTGAGGACTGTCCCTATCTTTGGGAACACATGAAGAAGTACACAGAGATAACGGCCAAACACTTCTGTGGTGTGCGGTTGGACAATTGCCATTCCACACCTCTACATGTGGCTGAGGTGTGCTTTTATAAATTCCTGATAGTGCATACTCATACTTCTGTGAGACATTCCACATAATGTTATTTAGAGGTATTATATCTAAGGGGATGTGATGAGTAGTGCTGTGGCATCTAATGCATTTTTAAATTTGTAACTGTTGGCACATTATTTGCTATCACTTGCATAGAGTGTTATAGTACATGTTAACTTTTAATAAATGTAAAAAAAATTACTAACTTAACCAAAAATTAATGAAATTTGTAGGTTCTGAAACCAGACTTTCAGTAATTGATTCCCTGACTGATTGACTGCTAGCTAGTCCAACATGATGAGTCCAACTGTACTGTGACTAACATTGTGAACCCATTATGATGTTTCATATATTGTGTTCTAGGCAATGTTAGCTGCTGCCAGGGCAGTCAGGCCCAATCTGTACGTGATAGCTGAGCTATTTACAGGTAGCGACCAGCTCGACAATATCTTTGTTAACCGTCTGGGGATTACGAGTCTCATCAGAGGTACTGAGAAAGGCTGGAAGAGGACTTTGTCTACTTTGAATGTTAAAACTGATGTTATATCTTTCTCCATTAATACATGTGCTGGTTTCAGTTTGATTGTACTAATGCAATTGTAATGTACTGATTTGTCACCACAATTAACTCCCTAGATCCTGGGCTTACCTTTGTCCATTTTGCACACCTTCTCATGCTGATGCTCTTTGCATGCCCTTTGCCTTTCTGCTCTTATCTCCGTTCTTCTTTGCATTAACCTTACTGCCTTGACTGGCTTTATGGCTGCAGTATATGCTGAGGATAACTCGTGAGAGCAGGCTGAGCTCTTCACACAGAATCAGGACTCACCTTGGCATTACCTCCCTCATCTGGGGTAAGAGTGAAAGAGAGGAAAATGCATGGAGACCAGTGCTTTGATCTGCAAGATTCCAAGTCTGGCATGGTGTTATAGAACTAAAAGAACCATTTCTGGTCCTTATAGTGTGCATGGTGTTTGCAGTAGTGACAGAATCTCTGCAGTCATTGCAAGTACGCCCATGTAATGTACAGATAGTCCACACTGTTAACAGTTCTGAAGTTGTCTTGACCATAAGTGAATACATACAGTCTCAGTCCAGACTTTGATTAGCCTTTTCCACCAACTAGGTGGAAACTGCTGGTGTTGGTGCTGATTCTAGTGACAATGTCTAATCTCAAACTAATGCCTAATCTTGAACTCTTCCGCTATTTTGTACCACAAAAAGAACTAGTTCTCGTCTACAAAAAGTGTTTGGTCTAAACACTGGATCTGTTTCAGCTTCAAAAGTCTGATAATAAATACTGTATAATGCAGTTACCTGAGGTATGTTAGAACTAAATATCCATTAGTTTCTAACAGACTTCAGGTATGTTAGAAACTGGAACACAAGTTGTCTTTAGATTTGAAGGACTGGATTGAAACCCCCAGTGTTAACAACTTACGGCCTTGACAAATCGTCACTGACACTGTTAGATATCTACAGTACCTTCCACCAGAGTTCAGTTCCCATCTGTATCTGACACCCAATCAAGCCAGTCAGTGTGCTTACAAGGCATCGATTAGCAGGATTAGGTTGGTAAGAAGATGGCTTGAACTAAACTTTGTGGGAAGGGAAGCTCATTGTTGTAGTCATGAAATATAGGCAAGCCATAACTGAACCTTAGTTCAGCTGTGTTAGTTGGCTAGCATAAACCGTCCCCTGACTTTGACTGTGTTTTGCTCCAGAGGCAATGAGCGCTGGGGACAGTCACGAAGAAGGCAGACTGGTGTATCGCTTTGGCGGAGAACCGGTTGGTTCTTTCATCCAGCCCAACCTAAGGCCTTTGGTTCCAGGCATAGCACATGCTATGTTCCTTGATGTTAGCCATGACAATGAGTGTCCTGTCGAGGTTAGTAAATAAGGAGGTCTCACAAGGCTGGTACTGAGTACATGAATTATCTAAACACTGTAGTATCGCTAGAACTAAAGCAAAATACAGATCTGATTGTGGTGCTTTTTGTAGTGAACAGTCGTTGCATTCTTGTGTAAATGTCCACTTTATTTTCATTTATGAAAGGTTCGGTCTGTGTACGACTGCCTCCCAAGCTCTGCAATTGTGTCTATGGCGTGTTGTGCCACAGGCAGTACTAGAGGATATGACGAACTGGTTCCTCATCAGGTAATGAATATAGCACACTTTAGCTGCTAACAGTTACCCAAGCTAGCCTTGACTTGTGAATGGAGTGTTATTTTGGTCTCAAAATAAATTTGCTAATCTAAAGCTAGATCAGTATTTAGTAGATTGTCTATTCTTTGGTTAGTTAACCTTTATACGTAAATATTTTGCATCAGATTTCAGTGATCACGGAGGAGCGTCTGTACCCCAAATGGAACCCAGATGCCCTGCCTTCATCTCCTGGGGAGGTGAACCTCCAGTCAGGCATCCTGGCAGGGAAGCTGGCACTCAACAGGCTTCACCATGAGCTGGCTGAGAAGGGTTTCACACAGGTCTGCATGACACTTAAGGCCTAAATAAGCTGGGCTTTGACATTAAGTATCTTGAAATGAGAAAATTCTAGAGTTTTATTTTTGGGCATGTTTGTGTTTTGTAGGTCTACGTAGACCAGCTGGATGAAGACATTGTGGCTGTAACCAGGCATTGTCCAAGCACACACCGGTCTGTGGTGACTGTGTCTCGAACAGCTTTCAAAAACCCAAAAACACACCACTACAGAGAAAAAGTGTCTCCTTTGTTTATACCAGGTCTGCATACCATCAAACAGAATCAGACATGTTTGAGTTTTGGAATTTTAATGAATATTTATATTTATGCTAAATCATAATTATATGACATGCTGAACACACTCCTACTGCATAGGCCAGATAAATGAGGTGATCCTGGAGGCACGTACAGTGGAAAGAGATACTGGCCCCTATGTGAAAGATGAGAAGTGCATAAACGGCATGCCTGAGTACACAGTGGAGCTCAAGGAACAACTCCAGGTAACCTGAGCCTGAGTGAGCAACATGAGCTCAAGGAACAACTCCAGGTAACCTGAGCCTGAGTAACAACCCCTGGGCAGGATGCCATCAAACTGTTACATCAGCTGGAAAGAGCAACATGCTGTAATGTCTAATAAATAGCTTCAGGGGATTGAACCTGTAAACAGTAGTAAGTTATCTTAATTAGAGCTAGAAACTGCATAAAATTATATAGGACATGAATGGAGCATGAATGGAGATTTATTCAGAACCTAAAAAAAAGTGCAACACGGTGTGCAAAATTGTGCACAAAGTTTTGTTTTAGGTCCCTATTTGTCTGATTTTATATCCAGCCCCATAGATATATAATTTACAAATAAATGTAGGCTTTCACTTATATGTTGATGACACACAACTATCACTTACTTATCAGTTTGGCCAGACTTAGCAGCGCAGGTATGTAAAATGGATAGTTTCTACTGTCACATAGCCTGTAGGTTCATTTAATACCATTCCAAAAACAAACAAACAAAATACTGAACCAAGGAGGAATGGCAAAAGAATAGCAAAAGCACAGAATCACAGAGAGTCCAATAACTGTGGACGTTGTACTGATTTTGTTCTGACAGCTTAAAGACAGCCAAGTTGTGAAACAAGGAGATACCACAACAAATGGTGGCAATGAGTTTGTCCAGGAGATCGTGTTTGATCGTCTCACTCCAGGCAGCATGGTTGCTTTCAGGTAAACAAATATACATCTAACACTGATTATCTAGAGATTACTGCACCATAGGTCTGCACTATGTTCACTTGAAGTGTGAACAAAAGGCAACATTTGTTACAGGGCTTTACATTCAGATTTTGTTCTCTGAAAAAGATCTATCATCACTTCCATGTTAATTTAATCAATATCCTGTCAATGATCTGTGGCTAACCTTGTGCAGGGTGAGTCTGGACCCAAAATCTCAGAACTTGGTGGGCTTCCTGCGTACTCAGCTCTATCAGTTTAATCGCCTGTACAAATTGGGAAGTCTGACCGACCCAGATGTTCCTGGCATCCTGAAAACTTCCCTGAAATTGTAAGCATACTGAATTCATTCTGGTTTTTTCTTCATTTTGAGGAACCTCATTATTTGTGGAAGTTGACTTGGTAGATATACATTTTTTGGATTAAACTGTGATTGTTGTCTCAAAGAGTGTAATGTAATGTTCTCTATATTAAAGCCTCATCTCCAAACTGTCCTTGGCTGAGCTGAATGTCTTGCTGTTCCGCTGCAATGATGAGGAGCAGGAAGACGGGGGAGGATGCTACAATATCCCATCCTGGATGTCCCTGAAGTATGCAGGCCTTCAAGGTACTAAGGACCAGCCTACAACTTCCTTCTTTGTGAAGTAAACTATTCTTTTCTTCTGGAATGCAAGACTCTTCTTTTTTTTTACAAAGGGTTCATGTCAGTGCTTTCTGACATTCGGCCCAAGAATGACCTTGGCCACCCCTTTTGCAACAACTTGAGGCAAGGCGACTGGATGCTTGACTACATTAGCTCTCGTCTCATGAATAAAGATGGAGCTCTAAGGGAGGTAAGGCAAAAAAGCGTATTTTTCTTCACATGTCCACTATCGTATTCTTCTGAAAATGAGTGTCTATAAGATTTGGTCTTACATTCTTGGACTGTCTTAGGTAGGGAAATGGTTCCACGCCATATTCGACTACCTAAAGAGAATTCCACGCTACCTCATTCCATGTTACTTTGATGCCATCGTTGCTGGGGCATACACTACAGCTGTGGATGTTGTCTTCAACAAGATGTCTAGGTTTGTCCTGCCTACTTTTTTGTAGCTTTCTAACTTAAAAATAGTATTGTAGGGAAGACCAACATACCACTAACATTTTCAGCCATTTTTAAGATATATTTATCATACGTGCTTCATTTTTTATCTTGGCTTTTAATTTAGTTGCTTTTTCATTTGAATGTGAATATTTATTGTATTTTCAGCATTTTAAGATTTTCCTGCTTGCTTTCTATTTGTTCGTTATATTGGTCTATACTTCAGGTTTCACCAACCAAACCAACTACCAACCTTCCAAGCAGCAATCCACTCACACACCCATCCATTCATCCATCAGTCCAGCCATCCATTTACCTACCTATCTAACCATCAGTACACCCACCCAGCTGGTCTATCTAAACATCCAACTACCACTGACCCACTAACTGATCTAATCAGCCAATTCTCCCACCCACACATCAATCCACCCATTCTTCCATCCACTTGCCCACCCATCCAACCATCAGTACACCCACAAACCTAGTCAGTCACTGGTGCTTTGGGATGTCTGTGTGCTCTTTATTCTGATTGGATCTATTAAAATTACAGCTTTGTGCGGGTTGGTTCAACCCTGGTGAAGCAGTTGGCATTGGGCTCAGTGCAGATGTGTGGTGTGGGCCCCGTGCCTGCTCTCCCTGCTCTTTCTCCTGCCCTGCAGGATGTACCGCATCGCCTCAATACTATCACCAAGCAGAACGAGCAGTGCTGTGTGTCACTGGCTGCAGGTATCATGACTTAAGACTCAAAGTCAATGGAGACAAAACAGACCATGTCTGCATATTGCCAGATCATAAGCATGTTTGGTGTCCAAATTTTGCTTAGTAGTTTCCTTATAATTTTGCACTGGAGCTATGAGTCTAACAAATAATAGAACTCTGTTAACCACTTAATATTATGTATTCTGCATTTTTAAAATTTTTGTTTTCCTTATACAGGCTTACCTCATTTCTCATCTGGAATTTTCCGCTGCTGGGGCCGAGACACGTTCATAGCCCTGCGTGGCCTCATGCTGGTCACTGGAAGACATGAAGAGGCAAGGTACACTTCAACATTTAGGTTTGGAGTATGTAATATACTGTACATGCCCACCTGGAAATACTTCATTGAGAAATGTTAACATTGTTACCAATGAATCTTGAAGATTTTTCAGCTCTATAATATGCTCACCATTACCATTAGTGTTCATATTAAAATGAACATTCACAGGAACATTATCCTGGCCTTTGCTGGTACTCTGAGACACGGCTTGATCCCCAACTTACTTGGTGAGGGTACAAAGGCTCGCTACAACTGCCGGGATGCTGTGTGGTGGTGGCTGCAGTGCATCCAGGACTACTGCACTATAGTTCCCAATGGTGTGGACATCTTGTCGTGCCCTGTGTCACGCATGTACCCTACAGATGAGTCTGAACCCCAGCCTGCAGGCACTGTTGTAAGGGCAAGGGAGTTGTCGTGTATTGTAATTGTGTGATGTTTACATTTCGTATTTACAATTATTAATTCGCCAGATGGTTGTAGTCAAAGTGGTTAGGTTAGGGGCACATCAGTGGTTCTCTGTTGGCCCTGGGTTTTCAATTCTAGCTCAGAACTTTAACTAATTCCTCTCACCGACATGCCTGTGAAATGCCCTGCTACATTCTCAAATCAAATGAAAAGTGTAGCACTGGTTGGGATTTATTGGGATTTATTACAGAGAAGTACTGTAGAATAATGTTTTTTTTTTTATATTATTTGTACTTTTAAAATTATGTTATGAAATATAAACAATTTATGTTTTATTTTTTTTTCACCTCACAATAAATGTATTTCTTTAATTAAATAGTTTGTAATTATTTATATATTGAATTATATAACTATTTTAAGTTATTTAATGTAATTAGTTTTGTGCATTTTTATTAAACTACTACTGCTATGACTAATAATAATGAAAAAAAAAATTATTATTTAAAAAAATATATATATAATTTAAAAATAATAATACATATTAAATAATATATATATATATATATATATATATATATATATATATATATATATATATATATATATATATATATATATATATATATTTAAATAATATATATATTATATATATTATTTAAAAATAATAATACATTTTATTTCCCCAGGACCAGCCTCTGTACAACATCATCCAGGAGGCAATGCAGCGCCACATGCAAGGCATCAAATTCAGAGAGCGGAACGCCGGGCCACAGATCGACTGCAACATGAGAGATGAAGGTCAGCCAAGTTCTTAAAATTATTTAAATGGCCTTGTAAAGCTGCCAGATTAGTAAGGATTGAAACAATTGGGAGCATGCTGTTATAGGAAAATAATCAACAATGAAGTAGGTAATTTTTCTATAACAGCATGTCCCGAAATGTTTGAATCTTTTTCTACTACAGCAATTTGCCAGCGATTACAATATTTATTAATTCAAGAACATATCTTACTTTTTATCAGTTTATATAGTTTATTTAATTTCAAACAAGTTAGTTCCCATTATCACTTATGTTCACCAGCCTCTGTTATTACTTTCTTGAAGTTAATAAGACAAAAAACTTTAAATTCACAGCGTTACCTCAACGGACACAAAGTGCTGACACTGGGGACTCCTTACAAAAATACTAAATGCACCTCTCCTCATAGTAAACTTTGCTTGCACCCAGAAGCACTGTTAGAACTGATATAGAAAATGAATCAATACCTTCTGACCAATCACAATTGAACTGAGAATTCAACAACACTTTGGAATATTACAAAGCAGTATCTACTGGAAAAAATAAAAATGAATAGTGAAAACTATTTTACAATTTTCTACAGTGGAATATAAATTAATTTTATATTTTTATTGCTCCTTTACTATCAATTTATTATTTCCAGGATTTAATGTTGATGCGAAAGTAGACCCAGAAACAGGCTTTGTATATGGGGGAAATCGATTCAACTGTGGGACATGGATGGACAAAATGGGTGAGAGCGACAAAGCAGGGAATCGTGGGATACCGGCAACGCCCAGGTACTGCAGCTGTTCTTCTTTCCTTTCATGAAGTCCAACAAATAATGAAATGAAATTAAAGGGGGGTCAATAAAAGACAGAAAGCAAGTGGCCTGTTATTTATTTATTTTTTATTTCAGAGACGGCTCTGCAGTGGAGATTGTGGGTCTTTGTAAGTCCACTGTGCGCTGGTTGACCCAGTTGAATCAAAGCGGTCACTTCCCTTACTCTTCCGTCAGTGTCCAGAGAGATGGTTTGTCTTTTCTCATATTATGTCCTGAAACACTTGAACACTCTGATAAGTATGAGATTCACCATGAATCATTGTTGACACCATAATGGACACTTCATTATGCCTTACCACCACTGTTTTTTTTCTTCAGGTGTAACTCAC
Organism: Pangasianodon hypophthalmus; assembly: GCF_027358585.1. NCBI lineage: Eukaryota > Metazoa > Chordata > Actinopteri > Siluriformes > Pangasiidae > Pangasianodon > Pangasianodon hypophthalmus. The sequence continues at coordinate 11,980,045 of NC_069710.1, read as the reverse complement.
ACTGTGTCGTATGAGGAGTGGAACCGCAGGATCCAGGATAACTTTGAGAAGATGTTCTATGTGTCTCCTGATCCAGAGGAAAAACATGAAAAACATCCAGAGCTAGTGCACAAAAGAGGCATTTACAAAGACACCTACGGTGCCTCCAGTCCCTGGTGTGACTATCAGCTCCGGCCCAATTTCACCATTGCCATGGTGGTGGTAAGCACATACAGTGGGCTTTGAGTTCGCTAAGAAAAGCTGTTAATTTCTTCATACCTAAGAAATAACAAACTTGGTGGGTGTGCTGTTATAGGAAATTAGTCAGTGATAGGTGTGGTATGGGCCGATATGGGCAGAGTAACTGTTACACACTGAAATTGATCATTTTCCGCTAATAGCATGTCCCAATTTACCAACAATTACAATTTTTCATTTATTAATGAATGACACCATTGTTTTTTTTATCCATTTATAGTTAATGTTGTGGAATGTCAGTGAAACAGGTTAGTTTATGTTTCTTTCTATTGAAGTTAAATAAAAAAACAAAAAAACAAGCAGACAAACAAAAAAATACTGCTTGTCTGATTAACAAGTCTTCCGTCCTAAAGACTTTCTCGTGATGGAAAACTGTTTAACCAAGTTAACAAAGCACTGACACTGGAGACTCCTTCCATAAGTGTTGCATCATCTAAGAGAAAAAAAATTTCAAAAAAATTAACATTTTTTAAAAATATATTTTTATTATGATTTAGATTATATAGAGCGTTCACATATGGATGACCCGTTACTATAGAAACATATAAGATAGACGCATTAATATAAAGCTGTCATTTGAATTACAGCTGGAACTTCTGTCATAGAAAATGAATCAACACCTTCTGACCAGAGCTGTGTTATAACAAACAACTACTGCTCAGATTCAACTACTGAATGGTGGTTGATTGGTGGATGGATGGTGGAATGGATGGATTGATGAATGAATGGATATATGGAAGGATGGTAAAATGGATGGATGAATGCTTGAATGGATTGATGGATGAATGGTGAAATGGATGGACTGTGTAATGGATGGATGGATGGTAGAATGGATGGATGAATGGATTGATGGATGAATGGTGAAATGGATGGATTGATGAATGAATGGATATATGGAAGGATGGTAAAATGGATGGATGAATGGTTGAATGGATTGATGGATGAATGGTGAAATGGATGGATTGTGTAATGAATGGTGGATGGTAGAATGGATGGTTGGATTGTTGTATGGATGGATAGATGGTTGAATGGAAGAATGGATGGAATTGAAACCCATCTGCAGTCTCAGTTCATGTGGCCCTCTGTGCAATATGTTTGATCATTCTGACTGCTTTTGGTAAATAAGAACAATAACAACTTGTCTGAATTCTGTTACAAAAAGCTGCTCATTCTAATTCTTGATAGTTGAACCAGACTTTTGGCCCCACTGGAGACATAGTGCTGGTTGTACAAGCTGTTTACAGTAGATTCTGTGTTTCAGGCTCCTGAACTGTTTACACTGGATAGAGCATGGGCAGCTTTAGAGATTGCTGAAAAGAAACTGCTTGGGCCACTGGGAATGAAGACTTTAGATCCAGAGTGAGTATATTTAACGTTTTTGACAAATAAAATGTTATAATATGGCCACCTTGAGTCACTGGAACAGCTTCAGTGCACCTTAGCATCGATTCTCTGGAACTGTACTGCAAGGATGAACACCCTTCTTCCAAAAGATTAGTTTTTAATAAATGTAACACCCTGGACAACCACTTTAAAAAATACAGTATATGCTTTTTCTGAGAGTTGTTTTTATCTCATGGCTAATAAACTAAGTAAACAAAATTATTAGAGATTTAGATTAAATGTTTCATGCATCTTATGTATCAGGATTTCTATTTACATATTAAATTGTATTTCTATTGCTAGGCTCAGTGTATACATTTCTGAAAATTTTCTCTTTCATTTTTCACATTTCACAGTGACATGGTTTATTGTGGCATCTATGACAACGCCCTGGACAACAACAACTACAATGTCGCCAAGGGCTTCAATTACCACCAAGGACCTGTACGTCCCCTTCCCACCACCTTTAACAGCATATGAGATAGAAATTATCGATGATAAAAGTACTTATCGTCCTTCCTTCTTGTGTTTTGTCCTTCCTTACCAGGAGTGGCTTTGGCTGGTCAGTTACTTCCTCAGAGCCAAACTGTACTTGGCCAAGCAGATGGGCCAGGACGTGTACAATCAGACTGTGATTCTGGTCAAAAACATTCTCTCCAGGCATAACATCCACTTGGAAAGGTACACCAAGAGAGCTCTAAAACATATTTCTCAAGCAGTTTAGGAAAAGTTGAATGTTTGAATAGTCTTTTTTCGTGTATTCTAGATCTCCTTGGAAAGGTTTACCTGAGCTGACCAATGAGAATGGACAACACTGCCCTTTCAGTTGTGAGACACAAGCCTGGTCCATTGGCACGATTCTGGAAGTCCTGTATGACCTTTACGATCCTGAGACCTTGTAGATTCACTGTTTTTCATTAACAGCAGGATGGTTGTCCTGTACAAGCCACAAACGGGCCTTGAACTCATTTCCTATTCTTTAACTTCCTCATCTCTTGCTTAAGGAACTATCTGTATATATCTAGGCATCAGTAAAAGGAATAGTTTGGTGAAAAGTCCCATTTATATACTGAAGACATGTCTGCTCTCCAACAATTGCTTCAAAGAATGGACGTCTATCCCTACCAAACCACCCATCAAGCCATAAATTTCCATAATTTCTTGCCATGCATTGCTCCAAAAACCTAGTCAGCACATGCCACCAAATATGTCTTGGCTGATTACTTTTGAGGAAGTGGAAAATTGTGCAAATTTAATTTTTCACTCTATATTACCGTTAATTAGGATGCTTCTCGTATAGATCTATATATTACACCACCATAAAGCAGCTGATGATGATATGGCTCCTAAACTTCCTGAAGCCTATCAGTGCAAACAGAAGAGTGTGTATATGCTGTTCGTTTTCCTGGGTAAAATCTAAAGCCATACTCTTTCATTCTCAAAAGGTTGGGCAGGATGTTATGGCATAGTGATTCTTGAAATCAATTTCCTTTAGATGCCTGAAACCTTTTTATAACCAGTATATGGTAGTTGTGAGTAGATTTTTTTTAATCTCTTTTTTATTACAAACTGTGTAGACAAAATTATTAGAGCTTCAGCTTAAGGATTTTCTGCTCAGATCTATGTAGCTCACTTTTTCTTAAGCTCAATTGCTAAAGTTTGCTAAAAGAAAATGAAAAACATAATGCAAAATATAATGCCTCTAATATCACTAGATTTTTCTTGAGTAGAAGAGTCAGAGACAGAGTTTTTTAATAGCGTCTAGACTACCACAACATGTGTATTTAAATTAGAGAAAATGCAGACTGAAGAAGTAGATCAAAGATAACATAAACGCAAGAGCCATTTAAAAATAAACATATAAAACAAGAATTCAAATAACCATCTACTAAGAGTCTAATATATTTCTACATGAATAGTCCTACTTGTTTTAATTGAACAATAGGGTCTCCACGCTCATTATTTGGGAAAGCTTATAAAATAGCACTTGATGCAGCACATCCTGTTTTTGCACTAGAAATAGTTAAATATCTACTATTAATTCATGTCTGTACATTGTAGCCACAGGATCCCAAATCGAGGTCCTGAAATCATAATGTGTGCATGGGATATAGGCAATTTTGTTGTGCCTTTAATTGACTATTTTGGCGTTGAATTAATAAAATGCCGATGTTCGCGGATAACTAATTACAAGGTTTCAGCATTAAATACTGCTTGATAATGATGTCTTCAAATGATGCACGCAGTAGTCTCGTTTTTAGAGAAGTGCCATTTTAGAGGCAATACAAACATAATGCTTGATGATTAGAGTGTAAAAAGTCTGTTTTTCACAAAGAATTTCATCTCCTGGGAAAACAAAACTGGTCCATGATATTGCTTAATTATTTGTGGTTTGTGGTGAGGATTTTGTTTTATTTTATTTTTTGCATGGTATTTGCCTTTTTGCTGTCTGTTGAATCACTACATAAACTTTTTTTTTTTTTTCTAGTTGTGTGATAATAAACAGTCCACACTTCCTAGTCCACTAATAATTTGGAATAAAAATCTGATGCAAACTCATGCATCTGCTAATGCCAAATTGTTGTCTGGTTAATACTAAAAATCTATTTCTGATTTCTATTTCTGACTGATTTCTCATGCCTTACATAAGACCACTGAGTATCGTTCATAATGTTACAGTTCCAAGCTGTTCATGCTCATGGCAAATATTTATTCTTGTCCTTTTGTCAAGAACACATATTATGCTCTGTGTGGACGCCTGTGTGATAGAACACACCACTATTCTGAGTTAATTAAAGGTGGTCCTGTAGTCTCTGTTTGCTGAACGAAACCTCTGAAATTAATATTTAAGCATGTACTTGATAAATGAGGCCTTTATTATGCTTTATGAGAGCGAGACACAGTTCCTGTGAGAGCAGTGTTGCATACAGAGCATCCGATCTCTGATACAAGGTATGTAAATACGCTTGAATTTATGTTTACTGTATAGTAATTGATAGATTTTCTCTCGGATTTAATGCAAGATTATGGAATTTGTTGATGCACCCAGGCTCTCTATGGTCAGTATATATTTTTATGTCTAAGTAACAATAAGTGACAATGAGACAAAAAATACATTTTGTTAGAGTGGAATTCTAGTGTAAGTTTCTTTGTAAATGTCTCAGTTTTAACATACAACTGGTTGGTACATTAATTGATGGATATTTTTTATATTAAATTTATTATAGAATTATAATCACTTCATAATTAGTATAATGTTGTAAGGCTACATGACATAGACACAATGACTTCATGACAATTATTATTATTATTATTATTATTATTATTATTATTATTATTGATTGTTACATTTAAGAGGGTGGATGTATTCTCCTCTGTTTAATATTTCACCACAGCACTGTTAGATTCTCGCTTCTGATTGCTTAGAAATTACATTATTTTTTTCAATAGTAAGAGCTATTGTAACAGTCAGTATGTTTTCCAGCACAGGAAAGTCTTCAGGACATTTTTTTTCTCCCTGTAACATGACAAGCTGTAATTTTTATGGCTTATTAACTCCAAGAGACAGAAAAAAGAAAGGCTGTTGAGAGAACGATAACATGAACTAACTTTATTCCACAAGGTTAAATGTGACTATAAATGGATAAAAAGTAATTCTTTAACCCTTTCATACTTTGTGTCCACACTTATGGACAGTCAATTTATGGATCTTTTTTTTATATTTTAGGGAAATATAAATATGTAAATCACCTTCAAATCACTGGAGCATTACTGTAAATTGACAAAAGCTTCCCTTTTTGTTTAGACTATTTGTCTTTCTTAATTTTTACTAACTTTCTACATAAAATAAAAAAAGAAATGACAAAAAAATTAGAGTAAAAAATGTTTTTTGCCTAGGAGTTTTTTTTTAAACTATTGTTGTTTTGGGGTAGAGGGTCATGCAGCAGTTCTAAACTCTTTTTTGAGTAAATTTTCAGAAATTATATTTTCCAAAAAAAATTTTGTCTTCAACACTACCAAGCAATTTAAAGCAAAAAAAAAAAAAAAGAAAAAAGAAAATATGAAAGTATCTGGATATGTATTAAAATTATACATGAAATGGTTAAATAATAATAAAAAATGTAATTGTTGGCAAATTACTGTTGTATAGGAGGAATAAAACACTCTGATCCCAAATGTGCTGTTATTGGAAAATAACAACTTAAACACTAACAGTAAGAGTAACTCTGCTTCGCGTTGGGCCACATCACACCACCAGTTATTTTCCTATAACAGAATGCCCCCAAGTGTTTTATTCCTAATTTAACTCTCACTTGTAATGCACCTAGAATAATGTCACTCTGACATACCAGAGGTTCACTGACTTGCATTCAATTGTACTAACATTCTTATATACATTCATATTAATTAAAACACCCATCATATTAATTAAAGATTGTGTGAATAGGAAATGGAATTATAGTAATCACATCCTTTATACAAGCCTTAACTCTCTTGTAGATGCCTGTATTTTCTCTTCTCTTCACCTCTCTTACCCTGCTGCTCCGATGCTGCAATTCAGTGAGTATCTATAGACATTCTTCTCAAAGTTGAAACATCCGTCTACGTTATAACTGTTCACTGATATCACACACTGTATTCATTCATATGGTGTATTTATACTTTCTGTTGCAGATAGTCATATCTAGTGCCGGATGTGGGACTCGTAAAGTGTGCTTCAGTAAACCCGACGGTTGTGACCCGGCTAAAGACGCGAACTGCTACTTCATGTCGGCCGTGCCGTCGCCTGGTATTTGGGAAATCGCGTTTGAGATCCATGGACTTGCAGAAGGATTTGTCTCCTTTGGCTTTTCAGATGACCAGCTTATGGTATTATTCCTCATGCTCTGATTTTTCTTCAAAAGTTTCCTTCATGTTTGGAGTATATTTTAAGGGTATTTCTGGCATACAAATTAGTCAGAAGATGTTGATTAATTTTCTATCACATCAGGTCTGACAGTAGTTCCAGCTGCAAGACCATACACCAAGATCATTGGAGTATATTAATGTGCTCGTTATAGCATGAAGAAAAGCATATAATCATTGATATGGTGTAAGGAGATATTTAATGTTGGTGGAAGAAGTCTCCAAATTCAGCACTTTGTAACAGTCAGTAAGTTTTCCAATATGTGAAAGTCCTTAGGGCAGAGGAGTTTACACTTTTCGGTTTCTTGTTAACATGAGCTGCTTTTTTTTTTGTCTACTAACTTCAACAGAGTTCAAAAGAGAGGCTGCTGTTAGCTGTTATGATGTAAGCGATAATAGGAACTAGCTTGTCTTACAGACATTCCACAACATTACATGCACAACATGTTGCTCTTTAAATTAGAATAGATTCAAAATTGTAACTGTTGTCAAATTGCTGTGGTATAAGAGGAATAAAACACTTCTGAACATACTAAATATACAGCACTGTGCAAAAAGTCTTAGGCACTCTAGTTTTTTCAGTACAAACTTTGTTATAGATTTTTATTTTATGACTTCTACATTATTGATTCAGTACAAAACCATTTTAGATTTCCAAACATTAGTTTTTCAGCGCAAAATTAAATTTTTTAGAAAAATGTTTGTATGTCAGGAAAGAAAGCAGCATATTACATAAGAAACACTTTTCAGACAAAAAACATAAAGAGGGCTGCTGGGTTTTGCTGCAAAAATAAGAAGCAAGTGCGACAGTCAAAGTCTCCAGAAGAACTGTGACTGGTTCTGCAAGATGCTCAGTAACACTTACAGCTCATTTCCTTATAAAACTGCACACACTGTACCTGAGACTACTATTTTTTTTAAAAGTGAAGGATCGTCACACCAAATATTGACTTTGTTTCATTTATTACTGTTTATTGCTCTTTATAGTATTTTTTTTAATGTCGAAACATTTAGTTTCATTATTTTTGAAGGCATCTTTGCTCTACAGCATTTCTTTGCATTTGCCTAAGGCTTTTGCACAGTACTGTACATACTATACAAAACCTTAGCAGTTGACTGAAACAGAATAAATGTTGAATAAATGTTTGGTATCACGTTTGAATACTTTTTTTTTTCAGGGTAATGATGACATCTACATTTGCGTCCTGGACAGTAATGGTAGCACCAATGTCCGTCATGCCTTCTCTACTGGGAGAAGCAGACCAAAGAATGTTCCACTGGTAAAGATGCCTTCCAACGCATGAATAAAGTTACACTTAACTCCTGTGTACTCAGAAAGGTTTCCTAATCTTTTATAGGGCAATGTTTCACATATAAGGACCTCAGTGATGGATGGAGCCATCAGCTGCTCCTTTATATCGCGAAACCCCATCAGTACTACAAGAATCTCAGGAATGAATAGCAGTCATTATCTATTGTTTGCCTATGGATCAAGTGTTGATGGTACGTGAGTTAAGTTTCAGGGTTTTTCCTTCATATTATGAAAAAGAGTGTACAGTAGTTGACGTCTCTAAGGTTTCCAAACCTTTCTTGAGTAGAAATGCCCAATACATTTTTTAAAAAGTATTGTCTAAACCCACAGCTTTAATCACAAGCACTTGAAAAAAAAAAATCAGGGATTTTTGCACTGAAGAAGGAAATGATTTTTTTTCTTTGCTTTTATGTCATATGATGTAACATAAAAAGCAAAAGACAGTTTTAAAAAGTCTAATATGATGATATATGAACAAGACAATAACAAGCATTAAAATAAATATAATAGGACTCTAGTGTACTGACAATATATTGCTTCATGAGTAGTCCTAGTTGTCATTATTTACTGCAAATTTGGTTTAATTTAACAATATGGCACTTGATACAGCACATCCCATTTTTCTTTTTAAATTTGCCACCACATTTATAACACTTTTAATTCGCTGTTTTGATTTGTCGAATTTATATGCCAATTTTCCTTTTGTAATTCAATGGTCTCTGCTGTAATGAAAATATTCCCACAGTTTGAAGGATATTTCGGTATTTCGGTATTAAATCCTCAGTGCACACATGTAACTCACATGTTTTCAGAAATCACTGTTTGAAATCAATGTCATTTTTTTCCAGGGAGGTTTATATTGTATAAGAACCAACAATAATTTCTGAAATTACTAATTGTGTACATTTACTTTTTCAGGTAGTAAATAAAATAGAACAGTGAAGCAGCTTTTTATGTTGGCAGGTGAAATCCTGTTTCATGGACAAAATCAATTTGTTAGTGCTGCCCCAGTGGATATATTCAATCCACAGATTACCAGAAATATGCAGCTGCCTGTGATCATTAAAGCCCATGGTTTGTGCTACTTCTGTGTCCACTTGTTGTATCCATGCTGTTTACCTGTTGCGATCCTTCTAAATAAGACTTCCTGATTCAGGTTCTCTTATGCTTATTGCCTGGATGTGTACTGCCAGCACGGGCATGATGATTGCACGCTATTTGAAGGCAGTCATGGGAAAAGGTTGCTGTCGCAATGACCTCTGGTTTGTGGTAGGCCTTTTCCCTTTATTTATTGAAAGTGAATACAAATATCCAATCCAAGTAGACTGTTTAGCGTTGAGAGTTTTTCTTAAGTGACCATCCAACAATCACGGAAACTCAAAACCTTCTTTTTTGTCTCTTTTTTCAGGCTCATGTGTCTTTAATGTCCGTCTCTGTTGCTGTGACCATCACTGCAATTGTTCTTTTGTTTGCACATGTTAGGGGCTGGAGTGGGGTAGGTGCTTACTTTTAAGATCTTGATATCCTAATGGGGAGCTGCAACTTTAGCTATCTTAACATCTAGACAAGCATGGAAATTAAACAAAGTGTAACAACTGGGTTTGTCATGTTAAGCCATATCAAAAATCCATCCACCTTTTTTCTTACTTGCATGGAGCAATTGAAGCTACTGACCACAATAGTTTAATGGACAGGCATGAAACCATGGTTCATTTTAAACAAACATGCCTAGTTTAGAACATCCGTGACATTCCTGGTGGGGGTAATGGTGGGATCCCCAGATGTTCCCAAGCCAACGGTGAGCCCACAAGATGCCTCCATGTCACTATTTCAGGCTCACTCACCTGGGGACACCACCCCCATGTATGGGGGAATGAAGATTCTTCAGAATTGGAAAAAGTGCACAAAAAAGTTATTTTATACATTGAGCAGCCATGACATTAAAACCACTGACAGTTGAAGTGATTGACATTGGTTATCTTATTACAGTGGCACCTGTCAAGGGGTGGAATATATTAGACACCAAGTGAACAGTCGGTTCTCAAAGTTGATGTGTTGGAAGCAGGAAACATGGGCAAGCATAAGGATCTGAGCGACTTTGACAAGGGCCAAATTGTGATGGCTAGAAGACTGGGTGAGAGCATCTCCAGAACGGCAGGTCTTGTGGGATGTTCCCAGTATGCAGTGGTTAGTACCTACCAAAAGAGGTCCAAGGAAGGACAACTGGTGGACCAGTGACAGGGTCATGGGCGTCCAAGGCTCACTGACACGTGTGGGGAGCGAAGGCTCACCCATCTGGTCCGATCCCACAGAAGAGCTACTGCAGCACACATTGCTGAAAAAGTTAATGCTGGCTATGATAGAAAGGTGTCAGAACACACAGTGAATCTCAGATTGCTGCGTATGGGGCTGCGTAGCTGCAGACCGGTCAGAGTGCCCATGCTGACTCCTGTCCACTGCCGAAAGCACCTACAGTGGGCACGTGAACATCAGAACTGGACCATGGGACAATGGAAGAAGGTGGCCTGGTCTGAGGAATCATGTTTTCTTTTGCATCATGTCGACGGCTGGGTATGTGTGCATTGATTACTTGGGAAAGGGATAGCACTAGTATGCACTATGGAAAGAAGGCAAGCCGGTGGAGGAAGTGTGATGCTCTGGGCAATGCTCTGCTGGGAAACCTTGGGTCCTGGCATTCACGTGGATGTTACTTTGTCACATACCACCTACCTAAACGTTGTTGCAGACCAAGTACACCTCTTTGCATGATATAAATGCTACTGCGATTAAACTGCTTGAGGCAGTGACCTCTTTCAGCAGGATAATGCACCCTGCCAGACTACAAAAATTGTTCAGGAATGGTTTGAAGAACATGACAGAGAGTTCAACGTGTTGACTTGGCCTCTAAATTCCCCACATCTCAGATGAGCATCTGTGGGATGGATCTGGTGCTAAAGTCTTCGTGCCAGATACCACAGCACACCTTCAAAGGTCTTGTGGAGTCCATGCTTCAACGGGTCAGAGCAGTTTTGGCAGCACAAGGGGGACCTACACAATATTAGGCAGGTGGTTTTAATGTTATGTCTGATCAGTGTATCTTGCATCATGGAATAATTTCCAAACACAATGTTGGCTCTCACTTCTACACTTATTACATGATTATACTTATTACTTTGGGAAGCACAGCTGTGCAAAATGGATGACTGTGTCTAAGGTATAAAAACTAAAATCCAGAATGAATAAAAAACTTCATTCTTCTAAAATTCTGATAAAAACAGAAATACTGATATTGGGTATTAAGCCTGCCAGCAGTGTCTGTTCTGTGAAAACAAAAGCCACTGATTCCTGTAAATAACCTGTTTCTGGCTGGCATGCAAGACTAATGATGGTGAAATATATAAAAGATGCTATATGATGATATTTACTCCTCTGTGTGTTTTAGGGGCTTCATCCTATATTGGGAACTTCGGTGCTGATCCTCAGCCTGATTCAACCACTCGCAGCTGCTTTTCGCTGCGCACCTGAACATGAACGGTAGAGGCTTAGCATTGTACTTTGTTCATACTGTAGCCACTCAGTTAAAGCAGAAGTCCACTGTTTCAATGTGACACAATGAGGCACTGTTTGGTATTGTCATACCTTATTAGTGTATAATTTGACATATGTCACATGTTGGATGTTTTTTTTTTTTCTTTGCTTCCTTTGTAACTTGTAAAGAGTTTCTGAATTTTGAAAACATGCATAAAAAATATCCATACCTTCAAACTTTTGTTGTTGCAGGCGATACATTTTCAGTTGGCTGCATGATATAAATGCTGCTGCCATTAAAGTGCTTGCAGGTAGGAACACAGAGTAATCTTACACACATCAGTTCATTCCACTGATTCTCTATTGCTACATAAAGCACTGACATGATGTTTATTTCGCTTTGGCAGTGGCAGCCATATTCACCGGCCTGTCGCTAATCTGCAACTCAGACCGATCTCTTCTTGAGGTGATGGGTGGATTCGTGGGCTGGGAGGGACTCTTTTTTCTTCTCCAAGAGCTTCACATGCACTTAAGAAAAACGGGTAAATACACAAATGCTTTCACAGTCTTGGCCTAATGGATGTGAGAGTCGGACTTGCAAACCTGAAGGTGAACCTGAAGGTTGTGGGTTCGAGTCTCGGGTCCTGCAGGGATTGTAGGTGGGGGGAGTGAATGACCAGCGCTCTCTCCCACCCTCAATACCACGACTGAGGTGAGACCCTTGAGCAAGGCGCCGAACCCCCAACCAAAAAGGCTGCCCACTGCTCCGGGTCTGTGTTCATGGTGTGTGTGTGTGTGTTCACTACTGTGTGTGTGCACTTGGATGGGTTAAATGCAGAGCACAAATTCCGAGTATAGGTCACCATACTTGGCCACAAGTCACTTCACTTCACTTTCCATACATGTTCCATACAGTACTGTACAGATACTGGACATTTTGGACGAGAATAATATTTCCTAAATAAATCACGTGCAAAGAAAACAACAATGAACCTAAGACAAATACTTCTGGTACTCAATAACTGACTTGTTTTTCTTGGCGATTTTTGGTCAAGCTACTCTTCTCTAATATTCAAGGGAATATTATGGTCTGTAGTGTCAAAAACTGATGATAAAGATATAATTACATCATTTGTTAATATAATAAGCACTTTTTCTGTTCTGTGGTGTGGGGTCTACATCCTGAATTTTGGTGTTTTTAATTCAAGAACAACAGCAGAAGGAATTAGCTTGCCTATTTGTCTACTATTTGCTGCCACCTTGTGGGAATGCAAATACATGACTTCGGGCAAAGATTTATTTATTTTTTTTTCAATACGTGTATTCTGCAAGAGGCAGGTATACTAATCCGCTTTTGTTATTGTAACAGATTGTAATTGTAACAGACATATTATTAAGGAAGGCCCAGGTTCTGCTTGCTTCATTACTAGTTCATTAATAATGAATGACTAATTCATTAGTAATGAATAAGTTCACTTAAAATGTTTGGTATCACTTTTCCTACACGGCTGCTTATTTTTTTTGCCCAAAGATGAAAAGACTACTACTAGGTTTCTTTTAACATACCCCTTTGTCAGTTATAGCACTACTACTTTTTCATTGCAATATAAAATGCACCAAGGTATATGAAGCAGAAACAAGCAGTACAAGTCATCTGATAAAAATCCAGAAGCTGAGGAGAGACAGAAACAGAACAGAACAGTCTTTATATCTACTTGAATATTTTGACAAAATAAATGAATTATATTGAAAATAAATATGTATCAGCACAGAAAACACAACAGTCTGTTTTCTGACATGGGAAGGTCTTCAGGACAAAGGACTTTTGCGCTTTCTGGTCTCTTGGCTAGTACAAGTAGCGCTAAAATTAATTTAAAAAGTGTTAGTGTACTTCAGGGAGGTAAACATTTTTTTACATTTGTATAGACAATATTATAGACAAAAGTATCAATGATAGTGATAGAAACATTAGGAAGTAAACTAATATGTAGCTGTTTAAAAATTTCACCTTGCTAATATAATTTATTTATTTATTTTTTTTTTTACAGATGATGAAGAAAATGGTTTTGAACTGGTAAGTGTGCCAAAGCCACAACCAAGAACCACTATTTATTTCATTTTTTTTTTAGAATTTCTCAACTCAATAAATTTTGTGAAATTGCCATAAAGGATTTCTTGTAAAGGATTTCAGAATTTGTCACTAATACTAGTGGAAAAAAGTTTTTTTTTTTTTTTTTAAAGTTGATTGAAAGGACAGTACGGAGTCAGTATTATGTTAAAGCTATGTGTTACAAGTGTATATGTGCGACCAATGACGAAATCGATTTGACTCAGTTTTAAATGTATCCAGTAAGTATCACTGAAGTACAACTGTGTGTTACTATTTCTTTTCTGATGCATGATAAAATAAAAAGGGTTCTTGGTTGTGGAATTAGATTTTATAATGGCTGTTTAAACGGCTCTTTTCAAATATAGCATAAGTGCACTACCTGTCAAAAAATTTGGACACATATAGAACTTTTGAAAATGACATTTAAATAGTTAATTTATTAAAATTATTCAATTAATTTCTGAACCAAAATGTATTTTTAATAAGCAGTTATTGCTTACAATGAAGTAGTAACTAGTTTTCAGTTAGAAGCAATGAGTAGCACATGCTGAAGTTCTTTTTTCCTTTTGTTTGCCTTTTGTTTGCATTAGATCAGTGCAGAAACAACTCTCATGATCCTGTACTTGCTTGGAAACCTGATGTTCTTGGTGACACTTTTGGCTGGAATTAGCATGATGTAGAATTTATATTATTTTAATGTAAATTAAAGTAAACAAAGTATATACACAAAATATAATATGTTGTAGTTAGCACCATTTATTTATATAAATGTTTGATAATTTAAGAAAAAAAAATGTACTGAACTATCTCCTGAGAAAAAGTCTGAAGTGCTAGTAAGTGGAAGGTTGTAAGTTCAAGTCACAGCCTTGCCAGAGATCTGACAACTTTCAAGAAGACTGTTGAGCAAGACCCACAACTGGTCAGCTGTTCACCTGGCCTGGATTTACCTTCACTTCTAAAATGTTTTTAATGCTACATGATTACTAATGCTAATTTCCGGAGTAGTACAACAGAGGGTCTGGGGGTACAACTATGTTTGAATACTTACTGTTTGGCTCAGGAAAAAGGAAACTAATTAGCTTAGCTTGCACATTTTTTTCCCTTGCTAATGTTGTTACTGTTAAATGGCAATGGCAGGTGTTGCTAGTAGGGTGTGTGCACACCCTGAGGCACTTGTCCAACGCACATTTTCTCCCTGCAAAGAGGGAAATTGTAATGTCAGAAGGCTGGAAGAGCAAGAGGAAAATCTTTATAGTAAATGAAAGGTTCTCAAAATTCTCAATGGAAGCTATGTGGCTAATGATGCAACATTTTCAGGAACCCTCAGCACTGACCCACAACACCATGGTGGAGTTTTAAATCAACCACCAAGACAGCACAAAATTGCAAGGCAATGCTTCTGTCCTTTGAGCAACTGAAGTGCAGTATCAGCATTATTTATGAGTGCTGTCTGTTAGCCTTTGAAATCATTTAATACACAGCCTGAAGGAAAACACCCTGGAGATCCAGAATAAAAGAAATATCGAAGTTTACATATGTGAATGATTGTGACAGATAAATGCAAAAAAAGCCTTGTCTTCAGTCAGCAACAGTGGCTCATGAAGAAGTGCATGTGTTCTACTAATAACACTATTATTGCTGTTACTATATATGGCACTTTATCACTACTACGTTGGAATAATCACATTTACTACATAGTGTTTTTTTTTTTTTTTTTTGCACAATTACACAATTAACAAGAAATCTCAGTTAATAAATAATTAAGATTTAACACACATTAGCATAACACCTGCATTTCTTTGCATTGTGACAGATAAATCATTCATAGGGGGAAAAAAACAGAAGAAGGTGAGAGTTGAACCACTGAGTTGAGGAACAACGGTAGTAGTGTTATATATACACACAGCAAGTAAATATATAGTAGCAAAAATAAAATATAAAGCATGTAAAACAACAGCAATAATTACACAAGCACCTACATGTATATAGCCAAGAGCAGCATAACCCCTCCTTCCACCTCTCCAGGAGCCCCAGGTGGGACATACTGGCTTTCACTCTCTTTCTCTCACTTTGCCAGATTTAGTGCCCCACCTGGTTCCAGCACCTTCAGCTCGCCTGCAGGCAGTCTTGATCCTGTGTGGTATTGCACCACAGAGGGACTCACCCTTAGACATCTGAGCCACCAGTACCTTCTGAAACTCTACTTCTTTTTTGGGGGGTTTATCTTTTACTTTACATCACCCACACACTCATAAAGAAAACTCTTACATTCCAGTTAACCCAAAGCTTGAACCCCGATCATGAGAAAGAAGTCACTAGCCTAGTGAGCCACCAGTGCCTTTGGATAATGGTAGCCATCTTTTTGGGGGGTTTATCTTTTACTTTACATCACCTATGCACTTATAAAGAAAACGCATGCATTCCAGCTGAGCCGAGGCTTGAACCCCGATCATGAGTTACAAATAAAATGGTCATGGACCTCTCCATGGATACATAACATTATCAAATGGTGTAACTATTTCTTCTACAATTCTTGTGTGCACTACCAATATTTTAATCAAAATGTTTGGTCTACTCCAGTCTGTCTCCAGCGGGATTTTAACACAATATATTAGCCTGAGCATGACATTACAAGGTTACTACCGAGACAGGAAGCAGATTGGTGGTTTTACCCCCAGGCGGCTGTTTGGAGCCAAATGTTACAGCTGTCTGTTCTCATCATGATGCTCAGGATAAATGAGAGTGGACAGGTTCAAGAAGTACAGCAGATTCAGGTTAGTGCACCCAGATCTGGCCATATATATACATATCTGGCAAATATTGAGCCTTGCCTGTAATACAATTCCACCACCAAAAATTGCTTGGAGTTCTTTTTTCATACAGTTTTTCAATTCATACAAGTAAGATTTCCCAAGTAAGATTCCAAACAAATTTATCCCAGTATATCCTTCAACAAATAACTAATTAAATAAATGAATAAATTTACCAAGATAAAGAATATGAAATATGTATATTCAGTGTATGTGTGTATGCATGTATGTATGCATGTATGCTCACTGAAACTGGGTGAGCCTGTGCCCACTGTAGCCTCAGATTCCTGTTCTTGGCTGACAGCAGTGGAACTTGGTGTTGTCTTCTGCTGTTGTAGAAAAGTATGGAGAATGAAAGGAACAGCTCATGATCCAGAGTATACCACATCATGTGTCAAACATGGCTGTGTTATGACATGGGCATGTATGGCTGCCAATGGAACGGGCTCACTGGTGATTATTGATGATGTGACTGCTGACAGAAGTAGCAAGATGAATTCTGAGGTGTATAGGGCTATACTCTCTGCTCACATTCAGCCAAATGCTACAAAACTGATAGGACGCCGCTTCACAGTGCAGGTGGATAATGACCCTAAACATACTGCGAAAGCAACTCAAGACTTTTTGAAGGCAAAGAAATGGAATATTCTTCAATGGCCAAGTCAGTCGCCTGATCTCAACCCAGTAGAGCATGCTTTTCACTTACTGAAGACAAGACTGAAGGCAGAAAGACCCACAAACAAGCAGTAACTGAAGGTGGCTGCAGTGAAGGCCTGGCAAAGCATCTCCAGGGAGGAAACTCAGAATTGTTTGAGAACATGGGGTCCAGACTTCAGGCAGTCATTGACTGCAAAGGATTTTCGTCCAAATACCTTTGAGCCCCTGAAAATGGAGGTACTTTGTTGAAAATGGCTGTAATTGGCTGTAAATGGTAAATGCTATAATTTTGTGGAACCTCTTAAAATAAAGCTGAAAGTCTACACTTCAATCACATCTTGATTGTTTTATTTCAAATCCATTGTGGTGGTGTATAAAGGCAAAATCACAAAAGCTCTGTCATTGTCCAAATACTTCCGGACCTGACTGTATGTCTGTGTATATATGTATGTATTCATTTATTTAGGAACATATTGATGGATTTATTGACATATATTCTATATAGATATATATTAAGTCACTGCACTTTCCATATCACAAGGTAATAGTGTATGAAAAGAATATTCCAATAGACTTCCATTTTAAACAGGGATTTTTTGAAAAATTCCTAAAAATTAATGTGACCCAATTCCAAATAATGCAGTCTTGAATAATAAATGTTTTTTTTTTAAAATGTTTTTGTGACCATGCACCAATATTTTATAAATATAGCACATTTCATGGATGAATTGTGGAAAAATGAAGGAATAATGTGATAATATTCATTCATTTATTTCAGAAGTCACTGCAGAACCCAAATCATGTCCCATTAGATTAAAGCAAGTAGCTTTAAGTCTGAACCTTTTCAATGCCAAAATCTCAAGATGATGAGTAACAATAACAGTGTTTGTGCACATTGGTAAGCCAGATAACAACAAAAATCCAACACCAGGCTACAATACATAATAACACAATGACAGAATGACACCCAAAACACTTCCTTTATACTTTGTTCCATTAACTACCACCAATAAAACCTCATTCTGATTTTAGATATATTTCTAAAATCGACCAATAATTCGTTACAGACACATATATACGCTTTAGGAAAATATAGGCAAGTCCACTATCAAGAACTGGTTTCATTTCATCAGTATTATAATTCTGTCTAAGTAGATTTCGAACAAATGCAGCAAGAAATCAGGCATCGTCGTGATTTTGGAGTGAACACAGTGATAACATTAGGTAGCTAGTTTATTTGGTTTTTTTTAGGAAATATAAGGAAGAAGCAATATTGAGAAATCAGTGAGGCATAAGTCCAAATTGAGTAGTACATTTTAGTTTTTTTTAAGAATTCCACCATTTTGGATTTTAGAAAGAATAAACTCTTGTTTTCTAAAAACACTTTAGGGGTGTGGTGGTATAAGAAAATGATCAATGGGAGTTACTGTCAGTACCCTAAAGTTCATTATTTTCCATTTATATCACTTCTTAAAAGTGTTTTATTCCTTTTATAGCACAGCAATTATAATTTTTAATTTATTACAGACACGTTATACTTTTTATCCATATATAACCACTTTGCAGACAACGACAGATCTCACACACATATAAACACGCAGAAAGATGAGAAAGAATTGCAGCAGCAGGATGTGTGTAAGAGAGAATGATTAGCGAGAACAGTGCTGTGCCCGGTGCTCAGTGTTGGTTCTCACAGAGAAGCCCGGATGCCAGCTGAGTGATGTGAGTCCAGGCCTCATGAATGTGCCGTGACTCGGTGGTGCGAGCGCACACAACCAAGCGCAACACAAACACACCCGCCAACTGGCACGGCACCAGGTGAATCCTGCGACCGCTGTTGATCCTCTTCAGCAGGGTTTCATTCAGGTCGTTCGAGCCCTGAGCCGTACGCATGAGAAAAAAACAAACTATCTTTAAGTACTTTCTAGACTATATTTTCTACACTTTCTATATTTTCATATATGTAAATAAATATTTCGGTGTAGAATGTCTTACATATTTTTATTTTTGTATGTGTTTTAATGTGTATTTACACTCAAGGATTACGTTACTGGAACACCCTTACACCTGCTCATTCTTGCAATTATCCATGTAGTCTTTTTCTAATTATCCAATGGAAGCTTGAAAAAAGACCTGTGCCCATTGTAGCCTCAGATTCCTGTTCTTAGCTGACAGGAGTGGAACCTGATGTGGTCTTCTGCTGTTGTAGCCATTCTGCCTCAAGTTTTAACATGTTGAGCATTCTGACATACTTTTCTGCTCACCACAGTTGTACAGAGTGGTTGTTTGAGTTACTGTTTAGTTGCGATTCCTGTCAGCTCAAACCAGTCTAGCCATTCTCCTCTGAGCTCTCTCATCAACAAGGCAGATCTGCCTACAGAACTGCCACTCACTGGATGTTTTTTGCTTTTCGCACCATTCTGTGTAAACTCTAGAGACTGTTGTGCATGAAAATCCCAGGAGATCAGCAGCTTCTGAAAACCTTAATCTGGTACAAATAACCATGCCACAGTCACTGAGATCACACTGACTTTGACTGTGGCATGGTTATTGGTGCCAGAGATCTGATGTTTGAAATTAAGATTGACTAAAGCTCTTGATTTGTATCTGCATGATTTTACGTATTGTGCTGCTGCCACATGATTGGCTGATTGGTTAATTGCATGAATGATCAGGTGTACAGGTGTTCCTTATTAAGTGGGTGCACATATATATATATATATATATATATATATATATATAGTGTGTGTGTTATTGCATGCCAGTGCCATGAAATGTAAAACTCAGAGAATTGAATCTTTGTAATTCCCACCTTTAATCTGAAGCAGACCAGGCCAAGCACCACTTCAGCACAGATCTCAAAGCGTTCATCTGCTAACAGCAAACTCTCAAACTCCTTAGCCAGTGCAACTTGCTGGAAAAATGACATCATGCATGTTTTTTTTTTCATCTCACATTTGCAAATTTGTAACTATAGACACAAATCAATTTGTATTAAAAGTTACATGGTTAAGTATTAATTTTCATTTACACTCAGGTAAAGTATAAACATGATACCTTTTATATCCTAAGAAAGGAAAACTAGTGAAGCAAGCTATAATATTATTAAAGATATACTCTATATATAAGTACAATAATTTGTTTTTACACTGGCTAACCAGATGTATTTCACAGAATTGAATTGTTTTAAGGCATCTAAAACCGAATTGTCTAAAAATTTAAATGTATGCGTGAACATTTTAAGGATCAACACTGTAGCTTCTCAAAAAACTGGATAAAAAGAGGATGCAAGTGTATTTGATTTTAATGTGAGTGTCTGAACCATAATTATACATTTTGCATTGAAATTTTTTGTATAACAACTTCATCACTGTATCTTTATAAAGCAAATATAGAAGAAAGTCATATTGTTGAATAATAATAATGAATACTACACTGCCTGGCCAAAAAAAAAATTTGCACAATGTAATATTTTGTTGCACTGCATTTAGCTTTGATTACGGCACGCATTCGTCCTGGCATTGTTTCAGCAACCTTATGCAACTTCGCAACATCTATTTCCATCCAGAGTTGCATTAATTTTTGGCTGAGATCTTGCATTGAGGACAGGAGAGTCTAACCACTCCAT
Organism: Pangasianodon hypophthalmus; assembly: GCF_027358585.1. Taxonomy (NCBI): domain Eukaryota; kingdom Metazoa; phylum Chordata; class Actinopteri; order Siluriformes; family Pangasiidae; genus Pangasianodon; species Pangasianodon hypophthalmus. Next base: position 11,959,475 of record NC_069710.1, on the reverse strand, counting down.
AAAGTCTTCTCCAGCACATCCCAAAGACTTTCAATGGGGTTAAGGTCAGGACTCTGTGGTGGCCAATTCATGTGTGAAAATGATTTCTCATGCTCTCTGAACGACTCTTTCACAAGTTAAGCCTGATGAATCAGCATTTTTATCCTGGAATATGCCTGTGCCGTCAGGGAAGAAAAAGTCCGTTGACAGGATAACCTGGTCATTCAGTACATTCAGGTGCTCAGCTGACTTCATTTTATTGCCACACAATGAGGCTGAGCCTCGACCTGACCAGCTGATGCAACCCCAGATCATAACACTGCCTCCAGAGGCTTGTACAGTAGGCACTATGCATGACGGGTGAATCACTTCATGCATTTCCCTTCTTACCCTGACACGCCCATTGCTTTGGAATTGGGTAAATCTGATTTTATCAGACCACGTGACCTTTTTCCATTGCTCCACAGTCCAGTCTTTATGCTCCCTAGCAAATTGAAGTCATTTTTTCCGATTAGCCTCACTAACAAATAGCTTTCTTGTGGCCACACAGCTGTTTAGTCCCAATCCTGTAAGTTCTTATCACATTGTGCGTGTGGAAATGCTCTTACTTTCACTATTAAACATAGCCGTGAGTTCTCCTGTCGATTTTTTTACAATGTGACATCACCAAGCGTTTTAAAGATCTCCGATCAAGATTTTTTTCCTACTACATTTCTGCTGTAAAGTTGACGGTTCACCACTATCCTTCCAGGCTTTAATAATGCACTGGACATTTCATAATCCAGTTCCAGTGATTTCAGCAAACTCCTTAGTTGTTTTCTTTGCTTGATGCAGGCCAACAATTTCCCCCTTCAGTAACATCTTTTCCACAACCATGGGATACGTAATCTGCCATGGATGTTTAAGAAATGAGAAGCTACACACTGCATCAGTTAAGGTTAAAAGAATTGTTGCCAGCTGAAACATATTAATCACTGCAGTAATGATCCAATCATAGGCTCTTAAGTATTTGCTTATTTAAACCCAAACAGCGACCTTTTTTTGGCCAGGCAGTGTATATAAGTATTTTTTGGAGGTGGGGAGACAGATGCCAAACAACGCCTTCATTTATTGGTGTGTCCAAACTCCTACGGTGTTTGTTCCACTGAAATGTGTTGTGTCTCCTTAATCATATTTTCCTATAATGTCCTAGTAAATGTTTACAATTAAATTACTACTTCTATAAACCTAATCAGGGCCAATCAGCTATTTAATGAAGAGCTTCTTACAGATTCAGACTTGTCCAGCAGGTAGCAGTCTTGTCCTTTGGTTCTCTTTTCTCTTAAAAAGGTTGCACAGCTGTTAACTCAGTACCTCAGATCGTCACAACTGCCGCAAAAGGGTTTTTCCAAAAGCATAAACTCAGCCGTGCTAACGATATTAACGTGACTAAGAACAGCCATCCAAAGTGGACAAAGTGTTTCCTTAATCTCAGCCAAACACTTCATTATAATGACTCTGCTGTGGCCAAATACACTCTATTTTTAAATCCAGATAAAAAAAAAACCTCATTACTCTGGGAGCTCAAGAAAACAGTGGTGATTTCTAAAAGCCTCAAAAGGTATAACACTAGTCAAAAAATCTGCACTTTCACTAAAGTTATATACTAAAGGTACTTAAGATATACCACCTCACTGACAAACATACGCATTCTGAAAGCAGCAGTCTTGGCCTTATGAGAAAAAAACTTTAGCCCTCTTCTGCTTAGCTTGGTTAGGATGAAAACCATTTGCCAAATGTACAAAAATATACTCTGGTATGTGATACCCTTTTTTCCCCTGTCATATTTATATTAATTTACTTTCTTTTCCTTTTCTGATTTCTAAAAGAATTTTTATTAAATTGAATGATATACAAAACTAATACCTTTTTTTTTTAATTCATTTTGGTAAGTTCATTCTACCCCTTTTTATTATTTTAAATATAATACAGTACAGTGTTAAGATGGATAAATCCATTCATATATCATGGAAAGAAGACTTTAAGTGCCATAAAACTATAGCAGGCATGTGAATACTAAATCATTTAGTATGAGGAATTGCTAGAACTTTTAAAAGAATCATTACGCCTTAAAAGTTAAATTGCATTTTCTCATTTCTTTATGATTTCCCCATTACCAAAAATATTGTCTAACAGCTAAGACATCTTAGGTTTAGTTGTTTAGTTTTGTCCTCAAGCTACAAGGCTCGCACTCAAAATTCATTCCACCTCCCCTTTAATTTTAAATAGGGACTCTCCCTTCTATTTTACTATATAGTTTATTTTACAACAATAAAAATCTTAATAATATAAATGAAGATTTGGACAGGAAAAAAGTGGAAATTTAATATTACCTGGAAATAACGTATTTATAGCATTATTACATATACCAGTATATGGTATATATATGGTATATATATTATGTGCATTTATTCAGTACATATCTTTTCGATAATACTCAAAGAAGGACAGAAAATAAATCTGCCATATCAAATAAGGCATGTAAATGCATTTTCTCTAGACGCTCATACAATGATCATCTAGAATCTGACAGGAAATGGGCTCGGGCTCAGACTCAGAGAGGGCATACGGTGGAGCTGATTTGATTGACAGGTCAGCTTTGAGTGATTACCTTGCGGATGTGCTGCTGCAGACCTCGGAGTCCATACATGCGCAACACGAACCACAACTTCAGCGAGCGGAACCTCCGACCCAGTGGGATCTGCCAGTGCTGGGAGGAGACGAGATCAGAGATGACACAAACACACATGGGCAAAAGGTTCTCCATTGAACATGACCGTGAAAACCAGATCATGTCCCTAAGCAGCTCGTGTCCTGCCCTGAACAAATCCAATACTGCATTATGCTACCTGACAGAGTGGGTACATCATGCACAAATGAAATCCTTAGTCTGATGTCAGTTAGGTACTAGAAACTCTGTAGTGTGTTGTTTTTTTTTTTATTAGCAATTAAGGACAAATCATTAGCCTGGGCTCAGGGACAAAATTTATATATATATATATATATATGTATATGTGTGTGTGTGTGTGTATGTATGTATGTATGTATGTATATGTAGCAAAAAGTGTTTCACAGTAAAGTGACGCACCTTGATGCTACAACTATAAACTAATGCCATTCGTTCTGATTCATTATTGTGCACAAATCAGGGTTGCCAGGGGCAAGTCTGTGGGTGGCGTTTTTGTTTGGGATACTTTAGTAGTCTGGGTAATAGTCCGTGTTCACCAAGATCTTGTTTTAATTAAATCTAATTAATTTCCATATAAAAAAGGCTATAACAAACAAAGGAAAAGTACAAGTGCAGATAGTGTGTCTAGGATGTACAGAACCGTTTCTGTTGTTGTAAAGATTAGGGAGATTATGGGAGGGATAATGGAGTGTTGTTACATCAGAAATGCATCTGCACCACGTGGACCATGCAAAAGGCTGAGAAAAAGAAGAAAATCTATCTCCCTTTTCCAACACTCAAACTTGTTGGGCTAGTTTCAGGTGCTCTGTGTGGGTTTTTGAGATGTAGTTGGATGGGAGATTTTGCTGAAACCTGGCAACCCTGCGTAACACAGGTATGTGATAACACTGAGAAAAACGAAGAAGAAGAAGAAGAAGAAGAAGAAGAAGAAGAAGAAGAAGAAGAAGAAAGCGCAGCAAAAAAAATCTGTTGTAGCAAAACACACAGTCACCAGACAGTTCAACATATTACCACAGAAAATCAGATAAACGTATTGAAAACTCACATCCAAATATGCAACACAGAATAAATACACTCAAGTACTTACTCTATAATCCGTCACTAATCCTGCAAACAAACAGAACAAGATGACGGTAAATGGATCAAATCAAAGTCAACATCCAGCATGATTTTTCTTTTTTTTTCATGTTTAATAAATTCTAGCACCCTAGTGCATTCGGTTTGACTCTCTAGAGGAACTCTTGCGAGAACAAATAGCTTTGTTTTCAGAATAAGTTCCACATGTAAAATTCTTAGCTTCCTCAAAGTTTCCTCAATAGAGCTTTGGATGATTATGCCTTGTGGCTCTCTGAATTCTATTTCTGAAAGGAAAACCTTGGACAAAAACTCTTTAAGATGTTAGATGCCGAATGTAGTTTTGTGAAACCTCCATTAATATATAAATAATTTATTACAGAGATATCTTTAAGTATGTTTGAGGTGACATTCTGATTTTTTTTTTATATATTTGAAGCTTTAAATTACAAATTATATTATCATTTTAGATCAAATCCATCGAAGTGTCATCTGAACACATGCTTCAAAAGAAGAGATTAGGCATGAGGAAAATCTGTCCTTTTGTACAAAGCAGTTAACATGATCAATATCACAAAGTTGCTTACATTTAAATAGGGACCTAGAAATAGTGCAGAATCTAGAATATTCAAGATACTGAACATTGACTTTCTTTGTTTTAAGTATTTCAAAATTCTAAAATCTTATGTTAATTTCCAATTTTATATGAAAAAAAAAACAAACAAACAGATTTTCAATGTGGTCTCAGACTTTTGGACCCCACTGTATGTCTCATGAATATGACTATGTTTAATATCATATGAAAGATATATGTAAATAGAATGAACCATCCAAAGATCATTATGAGCAATTATCAAACGAGCTGCGTGTTATATCATTGAGATGTAAACTGTGCACATTTTACCGATGTTTGTGTTCAATCTGAGAAACTGTAACCAGACACAGATTTACAGAAAAGATACGGATATATGGCCTGTATGTGGATGCTGATGATGTCACGGCCATTACACTCCTTATAAAGGCAGAAAAGCCTGGAGCGGTGCAGTGTAACTTCATTAGGCTCTTGTTGTTTGAGGTGGGGGCAGGCTTTGTGCGCAAGCTATGGATAGGCCTGTGAAGTGTGTGTGCATGTGTGCGTGTGTGTGTGTGTGTCTGCATGTGCATGTGTGTGCTTGAACAGATACGGCCACCCCTTTTGTCTTGCTGTCAGCGCAATTAGAGGCCGGCTGCAGCTGCACAGCTGTGTTGCTCACCAAGCTGCTATTGTGCTCAGAATGGGAGATGAGCAAAAGGCAGAGCGGAGCATGATGGGTAATTAGAGTGTGCCATTTCATGGAGGTGGTGGGTGATGGACAGCGGGGAGAGATCTGGCTGTGAACTTCATACTAGTTTTTCTTTAGATAATATCATTGAATGCTTTCTAACAACGCAGCTATTTCATTATTATTACTTAAAACATTAGTCAGAGAGGAAAAAAATACTAATGTGAATCAGTAATATTTATCATTTTAAATCCACCTGGCTTTGCTCTTAGCTTTGAGTAGAAAATACAATGTAGAAATACCAGGTTTGGTTGTAATTGTTGTTGTGAAAGCAGCCAAGTGAGAATTAATGTTAGACAATTAGCATTAGAGTCTTCGTTCTACTTTCTACTTGAAATGTTTCAGCTTGGTGCATTTGATCTACAGTTGGGGGGGCATATACAACAAGCTAGCAAGCTAATATGAGTGTATGATGCCATTTACTTTCAGCATTTACTGACGTGTCTATGTTGGTGGATCTAAAATAAATACTACTATAAACTCATTTAAAGTGTCAGTTTAAACTTGTCTGTGTGAGCGGCCATGTTGGCCTGACATCATATGCTGAACGTTGGTTTGAGGACACTTTCCTAACTTTCTGAGTATGAATTCCATGTTGAGTGGGTGTTTTTCTTTGTTTTTTCCTAGCCTGAGGTTGACAAGCTTTAAGCGAACACAGCATTACACCCTACTAGTAACTGTAGCACTACTGTTTTGTCAAGATACCTGAATAAGAAATAGATTATGTGTTAAGATAATTTTACATTAGCACTCACTCCAAAAAAATGACAAGTGAAAATATCTTGAATATAGTCAAATTTATCTAGTATTTCCTATTACAATACTAGAATTCTACTGACAGATAATTTTGCTTCTTTCTAGAAATAAATGCTTAATATTATCAAAACCATCTGTCAATAGAACAAGACTTGAAATTTCAAACTTGAAATTAATAAAGATGTCGAGAAATAGGTTTAATAATCATATATTGTTGTAATGTTATAATAAATAATGCTAAATAAATTTGACTATATTTAAGATATTGTGACTGGCTAAGATTTTTTTTTTTTTAGTGTTGTATGGGTGATGCAGAAATACCTGACTCTTGGTGGTCATGCTTCAGATAAAGTGGGTCCATCTTAAACGCCCCAATAATATCAGCCCTTTTCTTCACCCTAAATGACATTTGCAACATTTTGCAACATCAGTTTCAGGCATGGTTTTGTTAGAAAAGCCACAAAATATTTTTTTAGGACTTAACAGAAATTTAGAGTTGGACTGGTCAGAACAATGCAATCAGGAATGTGGGTTGGACTGAATTTCCCAGTGAATTACATCTGATCATCTATATTTACACTATATGGCCAGATGTTTGTGGATATATTTCTATGGCATGTTTGGTATCATTTTAACACATATTTCATGGGAAACAATGTTGGTGACTTGAATAAGAGCATTCAAGAAATAGAATTTCCAGAATGTTATCTGCTGTATAAATTGATGACGAAGTATTGCCACTCCGCCTCCATCCTATTCTTGCTTACACACTGTTTGCATATATACATACATATACATACTTACATACATACATACATACATATGGTACATGCTTAAAGATAAATAAAAGCCTGTAAGACTGCTTGCATAGTATATGTGCAAACATAAATAAAACCTTGGAGGCTATATGCTTAGAAATAACAGAAACTTGAAGTTAGTTAGTTATAGATTTGCATAAAAATTCTTTCCCTCACCAACCTCTCTTATTAACATCATGAGAGAGAGAAAATAAGAAAAAACCTTGCAGCTTATCATGTTACAGAGAAAACACAATGCCTACTGTTTCATTTCTTCTTCAAAATTTAATGGAACAGCTTTACTAAAGCACTGAAACTGGAGACTCCTTCCATAAAACAGTAAATAAACGTCTCCTCAGAGAAAACGCCACCATACACCTGTGATTAATTTGTTTCTATAGAAATGCTAACATATTAGGACAAGTGCATGAACTGCTGTTATAGAAAATGAATCGACGCCTTCTGACCAATCAGAATTGAGAATTCAGCAGCACTGTAGTGCAAATAAATGTTTCAATGCCATGGTTAGTGACTGTATGTAAAACGTCACTGTTTCATTATATAAATAAATCCACCATATCGGATTACTTACTTTAACTTCAGTATTAGATTATCATATAAAATAGCTATACTAGCAGTGTTTCAAAATGATATGAAGGTAGCCATATTATTAAAATCTAATACGCCTTCTCATGCACTCTGTCCCTGTCTGTCTCATATCCTGTTTGACTGGCGCTGACAGAGACAGCAGCTGGATTTGTCTTCCTGCTCTTTCTATTTCCACATGGATAGGAAAGACTAATAAGAGTCTCTGGAATCTGCTTGGTGAAATGGGTCTCCATATGAAACTGAGAAAGTATGAAAATATGAAAAGAAAAAAAAAAACATACACAGAACACCACAAACTCACCACATCGTGGAGCAGTCGAAGTTCACTAGCAGCCATTTGTGAGGATTAAAGTTGAAGGAGTCAGCAAACTGAAAAACAAATATATACCTAGTAAATATTATCATTTAACAAAAAAATTTATCCCATGAATTGTTTCTTTGCCAGTACACAGTAGTTACACTTAAACGGACAAAACTCAGTCCCTTTATGTATTGTTCTCACAGATCCTGAATAAATACACATTGCGGTCCATAAAAAACTGTGAATCGTTTGTTCAGTGTAAATATGTTTGTTCAAAGTAAATACTCCTCAGTCATTGTATAGAGTAGTGGTAGTTCAGAGGTTACAGCTTTGCAGAAGGTTGTGTGCTCAAATTTGAAGATGTAATGTCCTCGAAGTACCAAAAGAACCTAAATTCTTGGCCACTTCTATGGTCACTGTAGTGCGCACGCATTTCTGTTGTACAAATTATTATCCACTCCATGATCTATTTTTTTCCTTTTCCCAACCTTTGATTTCAGTAGAATTCTATCTTACAACAGACACACTGTTTGTACTTACACTTTGCAGAAATTTGTTTGTTGTTTGTTTGCAGAAATTTATTAGCTTTATATCAGATTATTTGCTATAAAAAAGATTTTGGTGGGCTGCAGAGTGTTTTCAAACTAGCCCAATTTGGTATACAAAAATGTGACCCTGGCAACACTGTCTTTACCAGTTCTGTCTGCTGATCCTCCCTAGGAATCATGGGGCAGCATGATTTCTATTAGTGCTTTTTCTATTAGCTCTAAAGTTTCTATTAGCTCTAAAGTTCCATTTTTGCGCAACATTTAGAAAGGTATGCCAATCGGCCTATATATTTGAATAGCAACATTTTTAAAAAAATTGTTGGTCACACTAGAGGCAATTAGCCTACAACAGAATCTGAAAGGTATGGAGTGGTGAATGAGGACTTTATTAACATTAACATTTGTTGAACAGCTGTTGTATATGGACCCTAACCTGACACATCCAGTTGTGTCCCTTTAACAACTAGAAAAGGGAAAATCATTCCCAACTTGAAAAACTTCATATTTTAACAAACCACTATGTAGTCCACCAAGACACAGTTGTTTGTAATCCTTAAGCAACAGAACAGCCTTTTACTCTCTCTTGTATTGATGCCATAGCTTGTTTGCTAAAATAAAAATGTAGCATATGATATTTATGTATCAAAACACACACAGACATTTTAATTGATATGACCTAATGCATATTTAACATATTGCTAATTTATTTTATCATTGTAATACAGTAAGTTGTTGATTGCAGAAGGTTATAATTAAAAATGATATGCACGCAGGTCAAGCGTTGTCAAAACGCTTCCTCCTGGCTACCACTATAAAACCAGTTGTCCCTCATGCATATAAATAGACGCAATATTGGTTTAAAACTTTAATCAGCTGTCACACCTGCCAACTAACAGGTTCTCTGTCTATCTGTCTTCTGATCTATTTGCCCAGGCGTCTCTTGCTCAATATCCTCTCCATCTGCTGCAATGATGCTAGACTGTGGGTCCGAGAATAAAACCGTAGATGCTATATGGAACGTATGATTGTTGCCATGGGAGCTACTATATCCTATTCGCTTCCTGGCAACAGGTCGCAATACAGGAAACGGCATTGTGCTGTCATTCGAGCGTTTGATAAAGACCAGGGTCTTTTCAGCCATCCATGGCCTGAACAGTATTGTTTGAACTGGTGCTTATAAACAGGGAGATTTTGTTATGGAGGGAAAAGGAGGGGCTTATCTAAAGGTCTGTATGCGCCTCAGGAAATTACTTTACCCTTATCTCCAGAATACTCAGCTGGGTGCCAGGGCAACTCAAAGGCTCTCTAATTTCCAGACAATTTCTCCACATATAACTCACTCCAGCGCACATCAGTTTTGACATTTGAATACTTTTGTGCACACCACACACACACACAAACATACACACACAAATCAGCACACGTTGAAGAATGTATTGGTCTGACCTTTGCTTGATGGGCTTCAATAGGTAAGTACGGCAAAAGGATTTGAAGCCATAAACCACCATTCATATGCATTTGGAGATGATTTGGATAATGAGGTGGGTATTGGCAATGCCTAGCTTACAAACTGCTGGTAACCAGCTAAAAGAAACATGGCAAGCAAAAACAAACTAGCAAGAAAAAGCTAACAAGCAAAAAGCACACAAAAAGCTAAAAAGAACACAGAAACAAATTAGTGAGCCAAAGCAAACTAGCAAGAAAAAACTAACTATGAAACAAAAGAAAACTAGCAAGAAAAACCCAAAAGCAAACGTATTGGCCTGATGGGCAAATCTGTTTGTACCACTATTCACATGTGTTTGGAGGAGACTTTGATATTGAAGCAGTAAATGGAATCCAGCTAGCCAACAAAATGCTAGAAATTAGCTTAAAAGGCTAATTAACTAGCAAAAACAAACTAGCAAGAAAAAGCAAACTTGTGAGTGAAAGCAAACTATCTAGCAAAAGCAAATTAGCAAACTATTTAAGAAAACACAAACTAGCAAGCAAAACCAAACTAGCTGCAAACTAATTGGCCTGACATTTCCTTTTATACCACAGCTGTTTTGCCCAAGGATTATAATTTTTTAGTTATTAGTGAACATGTTGTACCTTTTAAACAATTAATGTTGTGGAACATCTAGGACACAAGTTACCCAGGTAGCAAACTGATGTTGGGTCAAGGTCGGGTGCCAACATTCTGCCAACATCATTTTGTCCTTTGGCTAGTTCTGCTTATCACTTACGTTATAGCAGCTATAAACACTTTTCTCTCATCAAACTCTTTTCACTCTCTCTTGAAGTTAATAAAACAAAACAAACAAAAAAATACCCCAAGACAATGGAAAGTGCAAAGACCTGAAGACTTTCCCATGGAGGAAAAACTACTGACAAAGTTACAAAGTGCTGACATTTCAGACTCCTTGTATAACTGTTTAAAAAAACAAACAAAAACGTCTCCATATCTCACCTCCACGCCATCCAAGAGAGGTCGGAACTCAGGACAGATGAATGCACTTCCTGCGTAGGCAGCGTCAATGTGCATCCATATCCCCTCTGCGTTACCTGTGGCAAAAAAGTCCCTAATCACTGTGACTGCAACATTATTTAAGTGTATGTAGTATAAAATCAAAGGAAAGGACAAACAGAAGGGAACTTTTACTCACATATGGGTCCGAGCTCAGTGATGCAGTCAAATGCACACGATGGAGTCGTTCCCAGTGTGGCACAAAACTGGAGGAAAGGAATTTTATAAAGCATTAAAGAATATGTGGGGAAGCCCCGGGGGGAAACACTGTGTGGAAACATAGGGTGAAATCTGTCCATTTTCATTTTACTATATAAACTGAGCTGAAATATTTTTCTCTCTTCCTTTTTAAATTTTTTTTATTATTATGAAGCATTTTAATGTCTGGTTACCATTAAAGGTAAACAAAAAGCAGAGTTAAATGCATTTCAAATTTCCATTCCAATTTCACTGACAGGCGTCAAACACATTAGTTGTCTAAAACTAACTAGAATTTATTTATTTAATTTGCATTTAAATAAATATATTATGAAAATAACAAATATAACCATATCCAATCGAAAAGAAGTAATCATTTTGATCATAAGCATCGTTCATGCCAGTCTCTCTAGTCTAATCTCCTGAGGTAAATGTCAGTCAGGGTATTTGACTAATCCCTCTTCACTCAACTGATCACTGCTCACTGAAATTAATCACTGAAGAATCATTTTCTTCTCTTGGCTAACTTTTCCATTTTATTTAATAGCGTACAAAAATGGATAGATTTATTTATATCATTTACAATCTGAATCTATTAGATTTATGTCCATTTCGCCATTTCGTTAAATTATCATTAAATTATAAGCTTTACTGCGTTAGAAAAGCTCTTAGCTAGCACTAGCACATTCGCAACTGAAATTCGCATCTTACACAGTGTTTTTACAGCCACATTTCTGAAACAGGCTCCTTATTTACAAAACATGATCTCTGCAGGCGGAATGCTTATAGATTATAAAGTACAAATGGCAAGTTCTATGTTTTCTATCTATAAAAAAATCCTTGATAATTCAGTAACACTGCAAGTGAATTGACCTGACTTGCTTATCCATCCATTCCCTATACTGCTTATCCTACACGGGGTCACAGGGAGACTGGAGCCTATCCCAGGGGACTCGGGGCACATCCTGGACGGGGTGCTAGTCCATCACAGGACACAATCACACACCCATTCACACACTACAGACAATTTGGAAATGCCAATCAAGCTACAATGCATGTCTTTGGACTGGGGGAGGAAACCGTTGAAGCACGGGGAGAACATGTAAGCTCCGCACACACAGGGTGGAGGCAGGAATCAAACCACCAACCCTGGAGGTGCGAGGCAACAGTGCTAACCACTAAGCCACCATGCCCCCTGATGTGCTTATAAATTTGCACAAATGTCGTAGTTCAGACATTTTTTAAATTATTGTCTCTTATATGGCTTGATTTGTACTGGATTGCTATTTTGGAAGCTGCAACTGTCCTGAATATTTAGTTTTCGCACTTTGTCTAACCTTTGTCCACTCTTTTCAAGACATTTGTGCAAACACAATGTGGTCTGGGAAGACCCAGGGGTCCATGAAGGATAGATTATTTATTTATTTTAATTTGATTACAGTGTTGGAAATCTCAATCCACCATTATCAATGTACCTGTAAATAATGTTTATAATGACTATTTTAATAAAAAAAAAAATGTGTGGATAATTCAAGAAAAAAACACTCCAGCTTCAATAATTAGACAGAATATTATTGTACACATTTAAATAAAATGCCTAAAATGCATTTTTGAATAAAATAACTGCACTGAGAGGGGCGGTGAGGATTTATTTATTTTTGACTGTAAAAAGCTTGAAATCCCCTGCTCTATAGAAAGTGAATGCTTGCGTATGCTCTCTCTCTCTCTCTCTCTCTCTCATATATATATATATATATATATATATATATATATATATATATATATATATATTATATATATATGTGTGTGTGTGTGTGTGTGTGTGTGTGTACATGTGTGTACACTTACGTAGAAGGGAATGAGACCTGCTGCTTTGTCCTCCTCAATGGCTTTCCTCAGTGCCTCTCCCCTCACGGCAAACTTGCTGTCAGTGGGAAGTTTTTTCATTCTCACGCCTCCTATTAGCCCTGCTCTCTCAACGGATGAATGAGCCTGTGGGGTGTAGAACATTAAAAATATAACTTTCCCAGCCATTAAAGAATATACCCCTGACCAGAGTCCCTGACAAAGATGCACACACGTGTACTGTGTTATGAAAAATCTTTTCTATCAAAATGTTCAAAACGTGCATGATTCAGTTCAACACGGATATATATCTTTATGTAGAATGATAATGTATCTTTACATAGAATTACATGTTAATAAACCATCCTGGTTTAGCCTTTGTGAGGAAAGGGTGTGGTCAGGGTGGAGTTCACACACGAGGGAGGTAAACAAACCGAACCAGGAAGTCACCAGGAAGCTTCTGGGATGTACTGTGTAATTCTTTCTATATGTTAATTCACATAGACTCTGACCTGGTTTGAAGCGTAAGCTACTAGTTTAGACATGATGTACACTTCGGTCCACTCAGGATGATCAGCTTGAACGTGTTTCACGCTTCTGGAGCGAGCGGCGAGAAGTGCTACTAAAGACGCTTCACTAGCAGTTCCCTGAAATACAAAATTAAAAACAAAATGTAAAAAAAAAAAAGCAGAGAAAACCAATCATAGTATTATCATTCATACTGTTAATTCATACAAAATGAAAGAATACTGAAATGACAGAGCTAACACAGCTACATGTCAGGATTATTATTATTCCCAGAAATGATAGCACTGCTAACCATGAAGGAGAGCTAACTACATGGTGTCGAGTAGCTTGCGTTCATTGATACTTTAAATACTAAGTGATACATCATAAAGTCCTGAATAAGAAGATAGAACTTTTAGAAATGTATAAATGACAAAATGGCTGCATTATTCAAAAATGCTACAAAGGGTGGATTAGCATCACATGATCCTGATCATATCTGATAGAAATGATACTTACTTAAGAGATATGTTGACTTTATGCAGTCATGAATATCATAAAGTTTCATTTAAATTCTCATGTGCAATTTAGGCCCTTCATATTTCATGTTTCACACATTTTCACATGTGGCTTTTTATTATCCCGCATAAGATTCCCCCCTCCCGCCACACACACATTTTTCATTTATTTTGTAATGACTCATTTATTTTTGTGATTTTTCATGATTCATTTTAACTAACTTCGCATTATTTTTTTTTAACGATTTGTTTATTTCCATGTAAACTTTTTCATGATTCTTTTTTACTCACCATGATTCTCACAATTCACATTTATTTATTTATTTATTTATTTATTTATTACAAACAATTCAGTAATTTTCCAGTGATTCTCTCTCTCTGTTTTTTTAAATTTTATTTCTATTTTTTTTTACACATAAGTAATGTGTGATTAAATTGTGATTTTTAACACAATTAATTTTCCACATGACTTTTAACATGATTAATTTATTTTCATATATTTTTTTTTTAACGCTTGATTTATTTACAAATGTGATTCTTTACACATTTCCACATATCTTTTTGGAACCTGATTTATCAATTTTTCACGTGTAATTTTTTTTGCACCTGATTCATTTTGTACACAATTAATTTATTTTCTAATTTTTTTCATGAGTCATTTCATTTCACATGGGTTTAATTTATTTTCTCATGTGATTCTTTTTTAACACATGATTATTTTATTGTCATGACATTTTACATGATTTTTTTCACAAATAATTTTTTTTCCTACATTAATTTTTTTATATACTTTTTTTTTTTACACAATTCATTTATTTCTACATTTTCAAACATGTAACCACATGGTAACCACATTCAGCCATGATTTATAAATTATTCAATATATACACACAATGTCAAGTGAAAAAAAGAAATATGAGGATGTAATATGTGATTTTTTTTTTTGCATAAGGTTGCCCATGTTAGCACTTATGGTTAATCCAGATGGTAGCCATTTGGTGCAATAAGCAAAATTGATGATAATTGTTTTACTATGTATTTTATCTATTATTATTATTTTTTAACTTGCAGGAATATTTAAGGCTGTATGATTACACAGTAGATTTGTTGATGTTGGACAGAATTTTGAGACTGTGCTTCAAGCCTAATCGAGAATCATAAACTATACATTGATTACATCATTATTTTTATTGGAATTTCTCATTTCCTGGTATTGATCGTTGATGTTTAAGCAAGACCATTACAAAAGCACCAATGAAGTAGGTGAGTGGGTTGTTGCCACCATTATAGTCACTCACACACACTCACACAGAACACAACACAAAACAACACAATTCTCCATCGGTAAGTAGGGAGCTGCACCAATTCAAGCACCACTGACACATATTGAATCAGCTGTGAGCCAGACCTTTTCTTTGATCCCTCTCTTTGGCAAAAAGCACACACACACACACACACACACACAGACACACACAGAGCCTCATTACCACAGCAGAAGATGAGATGAGCACTGCTTCGTGACACTCTATACAATTATGCAGATATTTCTGAGAAAAAAAAACCTGACGACGACTTTTAACAACCTATAATCAAAGTGCTTTGTTTACTAAAGGTGCAATTGAAGATGTTTAATGCCAGCTTCAGTTTCATCTCGCACACACATACTGCGAAGCAACATCGTACAGGTATAGACCTCGGCTACTTTTGACTTCAGGTGAAATCAAAATATGCAAAATAAATAAATAAATAAATAAATCACCTATTATAACTGTAGTTGAATAATATGTTGAATTTTTGATTTTGATTGGTCAGAAGGTGTTGATTAATTTTCTATCATTACCTCAGACAGTAGTTCCAGCTGTAATTCAGATCACAGCTTTATATTAAAATGCTAGCTCTAATACATCATCATTTCAGCTCGTTCGCAGGGACTTGTATGGTGGACGTTCCACTGCTGTGGTATAAGAGTAATAAAACACTGTGGAACATGCTATTATTGGAAAATAATCAACTTCGTGGTGGTAAAATTGTTTTTATTTTTATTTGATTATTTGCCTATAAAAGCATACTAATTACAAAAGTAAGCCACCTTTGTTGAATGCATGCATCAGTTGACGTGCATCAGTGAATTGGTTTGTTCATTAACAGAGATTTCCTCATGGCAGTGTTTTGTATGTAAATTGTACATACAGTTTTAGGACCTTAAAGGTAAGGAACATTATCTAAATCTTTATCTGGATTTCTGTAAAGCTGCTTTGTGGCAATGTCCATTGTTAAAAGTGCTATTATAAATAAAACTGGATTTAATTGCAGGTTTAATATGACTTAATTAAAAATGGGCTTGTTCCATTGTTCATAATTACAGGTTTGCTTTCACAACCGTGGGTCAATTGCACAATCCCATATGTCACTTTTTAAATCAGTAGGCACTAAGTTAATCCTGTTTTTTTTTTTTTTATTTATTTAAATTGTGCACTCAAGCTGTGAGGAACAGTGCTTTCTGGATGCATGGCATGCCATTGTGCAGGAATACTTACAAACACTTGGCTATTCTAATATAAGAAGATTTTTGCCGCAAGACATGCATTTTTCACGATGCTCTCATTGCAAGCACAGTACTAATTACACTACTTACACTAATTACAGGGCTCTACTCCTATGAAAGTCTGGTTTTATATGTCAATAACCATAATAACACTTTCTTCGGCTTTCCCAAAAGTAGAAACAGGAACAAATCACTAAGCTGCTGCATTATTCTTATGAAGTTCCTAAGCTCATCCCTATTCATATTAACAAATCAATATCATGGCACATACAACAAAAAAGTTCCATATAACCAATCATGTATCAGTCTAACCTGAGATCTAATATTCATAAAATGATAAATAATTCATGTATATACAAAGTACATAAAATAATCGGGGAAGAATAAAACCATGAGAAGGTCATCATTTAACAGTTAACATGGAGGCACACAAAACACTGAATGCAGCAAATAACACATTGGCCTAGCATTATTTTAAATGTAAATTTAATCACCACTTCTGCCTCTCTCTGTCCATCTCTGTTATCAAGCATCATTTACAGCACCAACCCCCTCAATCACACGGGCAGGAAGTGAGAGCTGTTTGTTACCATAGTGAGCATCACTGCAAAGGACAAAACAGAAGCTGGAGGAGGAGACACACTCACGCGCACGCACCTAAAAAAAAAGTCCTACAATGAAAAGATCAGTCATCCACATGGATCCAGCTGCATGACGTCTAACTCGGACATTAAGGTAAATTGCGCTCATCTCATGCCGCCGTGACTTGTCTACAGCTGACGCAGTAAAAGCCAATTTCCAGCTGACGGGCCACATAAACACAATTCGATGAGCAACAAATTGTCGTTTGATTGAGCAGACACCGTTTTCCAGCATGCACTCTTGATGGATTTCTTCAGGGTGGTTAAAATGAGATCGTCTGCTGGGTCCTTGGTGTTAAAACCAAATAAGGTGGCAAGGGAAAGTGGCTCAAGGTGAAATAGAATTGATTTTGACATTAGGAATAAAACACTTGGGGGGCATGCTGTTCTAGGAAAATAATCAATGACAGGGTGGTGTGATGCAAAGCAAATGTTACCTCCGCAAAGTTGATTATTTTCCAACCTCAGCACGTTCTTGTTTATAGAAGAATGACAAATACGTGTCAAAAATCTGGTTAGTGTCTGTTTAATGTTTAACAAAAAACAAGTTATGTTATAAACAGCTATAAACAGTCGTTACCTGACTAGCCTCTCTCTCTCTCTCTCTCTCGATCTCTCTCTCTCTCGATGTTACTAAGACAAAATAAGTGCAGCTAACTCTGATTGTTACAAAGCAGTGATACTGGAGACTCCTTGCAGGAATGTGGAATAAACTTCTCCTTCACCATATCAACAACTACACAAACAACACATTTTTTAAAAATCTGTTTATGTGGAGCGTCCGCTGTAAAAGTCCCTGTATAAGTAGTTACTAAAGAAACAATAACGTATTAGAATGAGTGCATTAATATAAACCTGTGATTTACTTTGCAGTCAGAACTACTGTCACAGCTGCTGTTATAGAAAATTAATCAACAGCTTCTGACCAGTCAGACTTGAGAATTCAACAGAGCTGTGTAGTTCACACAAACAGGTTTACACACTGAAGGCAAAAGGGTCAATGAAAGAATGAATGAACGAAAGCTTAAAATCAAAGCCTTGCCTCTGACTGCTACTCCATAAAACTTCATAAAACATAAACTTTGGCCTCAAGTGGAACCAAGTCTGTGTCATGCAAGTGTACAAATGACTTTAGATTATTTGGTGCGCCTACCATATAAGTCCCTGTAAATGAGTTGCTATTATAGAAACGAGAACATATTAGAATAAGTGCATGAATATAAACCTCTGATTTGCCTTGCAGCTGGACCTACTGTCATTGCTCCTGTTAATTAATTAACACCTTCTGGCCAACCAGGATCGAGAATTTGCTGTGGAATACATATTTATTTCGGAGATCAGTGAGTTGAAGATGGGGAAAAAACCTCGCCTGATCTTTTTCCATTCTTCAACTGTCTAGTTACGGTGAGCTTATGCCCACTGTAGCCTGAGATCCTTGGTTATTGGTCAATAGGAGTTGTTGTAGCCCATCCCCCACAAGATACGATGTGTTGTGTGCTCTGAGATGCTTTTCTGCTCACTACAGTTCTAAAGAGTGATTAATTGATTTACCATAGCCTTTCCGTCAGCTTGAAACAGTCTGGCCATTCAGATTTTTATATTCTGTACATTTACTATGTAATGTAACTATGTTCACAATAGCTTTAAAGTTTTGAGTCCTCGTTGAGAAAAACTTCAATATCATTTCTCTGTATAATAAACCTTAATGTTTTGGGAGCTCACCTGAATCACACCTCCTCCTTTGCCCTCCGTTCCTGCTAGAAACTCCTCGGGCAGCTTCAGCATTTTTCCCAGCCAGTCGAGCATCACTGTCTCCAGCTCAGTACAGGCCGGACTCGCAGCCTGAGACACAACAGACCACACATCAGCAAAGGAAGGAAAGGATGAAGTAAGAAAAAAGTGATAGAAGTATGGATGGATGGCTGTCATAAAATAAGAAAAGCCAATACAACTCATGAACATTTGCGGAGAAGCCAAATATGTGAAAGAAAGAAAGAAAGAAAGAAAGAAAGAAAGAAAAAAGAAGACAAAGAATGAAACCATGGATAGATGGATGATAGTGGAAAAGTTAAATACCCAGGAGAAGCCAACGCAGCCGATTCCCCCCGACAGCATGTCTGCTAGTAATGCAGGGAAGGAGTTGGCACTGGGGAAGTAGGCATAGAAGTATGGGCTGTGCCAGTGGGTGATCTGAAAGAAAAAAAGAAGGTAAAGTCATTCCATTGACACAGTGACATTCTGATATATTACAAAATACGAAATCTGTTCATCATTTGGAAACAAAATTTGAGTCACGTGTATTTTACATATTTGCCATACATATAAAAACCCTGAAAATAAACTTCCCATTCTGCAACAAAACACAAAGAATTCTTCACAACATTACATGAAGAATGAATACATTTTATTTGTTTTTAAATAACGGATGCTGGAGGGATGGATGGAGGAATCTATGGATAGGTGGGTGAATGGATGGATTGATGGATGAATGGATGGATGGATTTATGCAACAAAAGACTGATGGAAAGAGGGGTGGATGGATGGACTGATGAATGGAAGGATTCATTTTTAAATGGATGGCAAAAGCATAACCATCAAAAGACTTTGTGGCCAATTGTTTGTGTGAGAAAGAAAGAAAGATGGACAGATGGATAGATAGATAGATAGATAGATAGATAGATAGATAGATAGATAGACTGAAGGAAGGATGGGTGGATGGATAGCTGAACAGGTGGGTGGATAGATTGATGGAATGATAATTTATTAGATTCATGGAAGGATGGACAGATGGATTTATTGAAGGACTGATGATGGATGGATAGACAGATAGATGGATGGATTTCTAGATGGATGGCAAAGACAGCCAAGAAAGGTCATTGTAGCTCCTTGTTTATTTGAGAAAGAAAGAAAGGAAGGAAGGAAGAAAGATGGATTGAAGGAAGGTTGGATGTATGGATTTCTATGTGGGTGGTTGAAGAATAACCAAGGGGAAATCAATCCATCCTTCCATCAATCTATCCATCCTTCCATCAAGAAAGAAAGAAAGAAAGAAAGAAGATAGTTGGTTGATAATACATAGACTAATAGAAATCTTATTATTGTATTCTTCTTAAGCTTCTTTAGTTTAGTTGCCACTGCTTCACTCTTCATGTCACGAAATGCTAATATTAAAATCTTCAAAAGAATGACATCATTCTTTTTTCCTTGTTTAAAAGTAATTCCTTGCGTGTGAGAGAAGGGCAGCATGGGTGCATACAGGAATTTCCCAATATGAGTCATTAATAAGGTTTAATGTGCACTAAGTAATAAGGTACCTGAAACAGGTCCAAGGGAAACACAGAATTTTTTATAATTAGGACTAAATGGAAAGCTAACACTACTAAAACTAACTGAAGTAGTGTGTAAAATCCCCCATACTGTGTTTATTGTCTTAAAGTGATTTAATATTTCACTGAAACTGTAGTTTTGAACATTGTTCACTTGCGTTATTTGCACTGTGCCACTATGTGTGTAGTGTCTTTTATGTTGCTAATTCAGTGTGTATGACAATGAAAATTGACTGGACTGTCATTTTTTTTCCATAAGACAGCACTTTCTCGAAACTTTGTTTCTCGAAACGTTGTTTCGAAACGTTGTTTCGTTTCACTATGTACTTGTATATGGCTGAAATGACAATAAACTCCACTTGAACTTGAACTTTATTCGAACCAAGTCCATGAAAGGATTAAGTGTTCCGAGTGAATTTACTCAAATTCAAAGAGAAGAAATACTAAAAGCTATACAATTTACAAAAGCATATAATCTCTTTAGCTGTCTATACTGTTCCTAATAGCTGAAAAATATCCTCCTATCCTATATGACTCAGAGCTGTATTCAGAGTTGGCGATATAAGGTTCTAAAGTCACGTCGATATTTATGTTGTGGAAAGTTATGTGTATTCAGAGTTGGGTTACGCAACTGCTAAATGTGAATTTCTGGACTTCCATTCAGATTATTAAAACTACCTGCATGTTATCATTATACGTTGCTGATAACATCCTGCTGCAGAAAAGAAAATGATACTAAATGAGGCTTAGTCAGTGGTTGATGATTAAAAAAACAAGTATTTCTCAAAACCTGTGGAAATATAAATCCTTATAAATGTAGTATATAATTCTACTTTACACCAAAATGCTAACATGGCCAACACTAAACACAAACTAAATGGGACCAATGATCATGACTCATTAGCAGCAATAAAAAAAGGCACCATACTCACCCCTGGCATGATGACCCGCTCGATGTCCTTAATCACATCTTCATACGTCTCTGGCTCATCAGGAGCCACCTCAGGAATAAGTGCTCGTAGGTAGCCGGGCTCCACTCCAGGGTAAACCTGCCTTTTCTCAATGTTCTCCAGGTAATCAGCTATATAGTCCACCATCTCCTTCCCTCGCTTGCGGAACTCTGCGATGTCCATCTTCACACCTGGAGAGATGGAGTGTGAGATTTTGTAAACATAGGCTTTCATACAGGATTTATGCTAACTGTAATCATAGACATTTGTAGCTTTTCTTTCAAACACAGGACTCTCAGGAGACACATCACCATGTAACATATCCCAGGCTATACAGTAAGTGTAAATAAATGTGGGAATAGTTCACCTTGTTGTTGATCTTTGATCTAAAATGTCCTGTTTCTGAGGAAACTGTACAATTTCTGAACGTTTTCTACAGATATTTCTGATCATGACCAATATGACTGATTTAACAGAACAAGCTAATTGTGAGTTTACAAAAACACACTGACAATTTGTTTACTCTTTCTTATAGGTATAGCACAAAGATAAATACATCTTCCTTTCAAATTAGTAAGACTTGTAATTTTTTTTTAAGCACGCAAATTGTTTCATCATGGCTACTATGACAACAATAAAAATGTTCAAAATGCTGGGAGATGGAGAGAGATGCTGGGAGATCAGTCAAGACACTCTAGGTAGAAATGGCAATATTGGTCACATGAATAATTTTTCTGCTTTTTTGATAAATTGCATCTATAACATGTCTTCTCTTAAACTGTAGTAATCAAAATATAAAACTATAGAGAAGAAAATGTATTTCACAGTTTTTGGGCCCCGTGTAATCTGAAACTTAAGCATCATTGTATTTTTATTGTACTGTATTTTTAAAAATCTTTTTCTCCAAATATTTTTTACATATTCAGAACAACAATAAAAATCTTTTTCTAACTGACCTGCATTCATGAAATTTTACATTTTCATTCCAATCCCAAATTAGAAGGATACTAATTTCTCAAAATTTACATTAGATTTTACTGAAAAAATGGCATACATTTTTGTAATTTTTTGATATTTTCTTGATGAAAAAATAAAGAAATGTTTTACCAACAAAAAGTCTTTCTCTTGAGAGCATCTTCATCGTGTAATAAATATTTTAAATCTAACACCATCAAAAGTGTGTATATATACATTAATCTAATATAAATAATATAAATCCTTGATAAACTACCCAGAAGTACCAGGCAACATCCATTAGATGGAATTAGATGTTGATGTCTTTCCAACATCTAATGGTAATCTCTTAAATCCTATTCATAATCCACATGTACATTACAGTAGCACTTTATTTAACAGTATGCTATGTGCTAACTAAAAGTACTTTCTAGTATAAGTTGCATATTTGATTAGTACACAGCCACTTATGTTAAAACTACAAGGTCCATACACCAGAACTTGGTGCCACAATGCAGTACTTACTAAGAATTTATAATATAAATATGTAGTAGAATGTAGATAATACCTGGAGTTTTACATATAGACTTTGTAACTTTCTAAGCTGTTAAAGTTTGTAAGTTGAATGCGTATCTAATGTGAAAAAATACTAGCCATACAGTAGCACTTAATACGAATAATTAAACTAATAGCAGTAGGCCCTACCAAACCGATTTTGTAAATACATACATTAAATTAATTAAATACTGATATTAGCTTTTGTCGTATATTCATGTAGCAGGCATTTTAGTAAGGATATACAATATTATACAGTATACTTATACTCTGTGCCATTTTCAACATGCCACCTAGTGAAAGTAAATGGAAATTTCAAGAAAATATTTCAATTTTAAATATTTTATGCTATGACAAACACAGGGAAAAAAAACACAAAAAAATTAAGCGTAATACTTTAAAAAAAAAAAAAACATATTTCTCCCTCAACATGCATTAACACACTTATAAGACAAGAGAAGTAAAAGTGAAGTGGTATCATAAGTAATTCTAAGAACTCCACTGTAGTATTTAATGATCTAAGGCAAATTAAAGAAAATGATAGGAAAATATCTCAATTTTAAATATTGGTGCTACATATCAGGTACATGAAATGCCAAATGATATAAAATCCTAAAAGTTAAAGACAAAAATGACATATTCTTAGTGGAACCACTAAATATCGAAATTAGGTTCAAGTGCTGTCATGTACTAGACATTTTCACTATATACATGTTACTGTATACTTTTATTTCCAACATACAAAGTAGGCAATGAATATTAATTCTAAGAACTTTAGCCATGAAGGTCTGAGTAATTACTATTATTATTAGTGCTGCATACACCTAGTAGTTTTCACATTTCACACAAGTTACTATATACTTGAATATCAAACAGCTAATGCAACTACTAGAATTGTAATTCCTACCTATTTACCTACTTGAGATATCAGAATTATAATTCTAGAATTAAAATCAATGCAGAGAATTTCAGAAGGTTAATCATAAAAATGCATGTGCATCCTGACAATTCTTAAATTCTTCAACTCCAGACTGTGACAGTCTTATCTGAATTCCACTCACCTCTCAAGATGCTTTATCCCACACCTCTAAACTACATCTCACTATATATATACACACACACACACAGACACACAGACACACACACAGTCCCCCAGCCAAACCTTATTGGTTCAAGCACCTCATATGATTTATTTCACTAAGTATACATATTTTACATAGTTTTGATCCAGTTACTTCATTGGTTAGGACCAAAGACAAAGATATTTTATAAGAAAATGTATTACAAAATGCTTCTAAATATAATTGTAGAACAACTATCACAAAAAAGTAAAAAAAAACAAGAACATGACCTTTTGTCTCCTTCTCAGCTGTGCAAGATGTTTCTAACTTTAAATCCACAGGGTTGGGGAAAGCTTTGACTAAAAGTCCTTCAACATCTCCTTGTGGGTTAATGTGGATCCTGCTACACCTTGATTCACATACATATTCATACCCACAAACACAGCTCAAAGTGTTTAGATTTTTAGCTCCGTTAGCTCTAAGGTTGGTTCTGACTTGTGGTTAGGGTTGCTCTGTGTAATTAGGCTGCAGGTTATGGAGTTAAAAAAAAAAAAAAAAAAGAGGTGGTTCATTCAGTGGTAAAATGGTTGGGCAAAGCATTCCAGGTGAGCTCATTTTCTTAGTTGCATATTCTTTCTTATGCTTCTTAATAAAAAACATTCCTGATTTTTTACTCCTTATATTTTTTATTTTGACCATCAAAATACTTTTTACCAAATCTCAAACCACATGAGATCTCTCTCTCTCTCTCTTCTATTTATTTCCTACTATTCCTTTTTTTACTAGTAAAAAATATCCCGCTTTATTTAGCATTTGTGGAAGGAGGTAAAGCTGTAAGTTTTCTGACACTGCAAAGTCTTCAGGGCAGAGGGCTTTGTAGGATTTACTATTTCTTGGAAACATGACAAACTGAAAGAAAGGTTGGTGAGGAAGTTAATTTTTTTTTGCTGCTTATGTGCTTTAAAAATCTAATATCGGTCTTTAAAATTCACCATCAAATCTAAAGGAGTATATTACAGTAAACTAGCTGGTTGCAAATTTGCTTGTTAAATTAGCTAGATAGTTAAGTTTTGTAAATCAGTTTAAATTAGCTGGTAAATTGTCATGGTTTGGCCATATCTTTTGGGTGTTTCCCTGTGTTCCACTTTTTCCTCTCTCTCTCTCTGTTTTGTGTGTGTGTCTGGGCGTAGCACTCTACTTTCGTGTCGCTATTGATTGCAGCACACCTGTTCCTCATCTGCTCACCCAATCAAGCAGTGTATATAAACGCCCATATATAGCACACCCAGGTTCTCCTCAACTAACCTGCAAATTTGCAACTCACTCCCCAATCTGCCTGGTTTCCTTGCTATGCCTTGAATCCTACACATAGTGGTTAGATTTGATCTCTGTAATTTGGCTGCAGGTTACCTGTTGATGAAGCACACCCAGGCTCTCCTCACCTAACCTGAAATCCTGTAACTAAACGATCCTTTATTTTTGAGTCATTAGTGTCGACAGATAATGTCTTGATCAATTTCACCTAATAAAACACCCCATTGTGGTAGCACAGAATGTCTTCAAGTCTTTTTTTTTTTTCCTCTGATACCATAGAATAGTTGCCTAACAAGTTTATTAAAGAACAACATGCTGTGCTTTTTAATTGTTTACATTTAATAGGCCTCACCTTTCAATCTTTTAATAAAACCAAACAACAATTTTCCATGGGATTTACAAAAGTTTCAGAAACGCTGGTTTTCTTTGTACTAACGTGTGTATGTTGATGAATGCCAATTACCCATAAATTACCAGGTGCATGCACAGCAGAGCTGACTTGCATTTAGTGGCGCCATCAAAACTCCATAAAATGACAAGCAAATAGCAAAAAAATGATTTGCCATCAAATCTAAAGAAGAATGTTAACAACTATAAGTCTGGTAAATTAGCAGGTTAAGTTTTGTAAAATTGGTATAATAAATTAGTTATCTAGTTAGGTTTCATTTTTGTTGCTAATGGCAAGGCAAATTATAGTTTTTTCCTTATGTTTTCCAGTCATATCTTCCTTACAACTAGTTTTAGTTGAGTAGGATTTTGACACAGTACCCATACTTTTACTAAAAACTATTAATAATTCTTCAAACTGGTGATGAGTTATTGTAATCGTATTAACATCACATAAAAAGCTGGTCATTCCTGAAGCTTTCATGCATGTGTAATTTCCAGCTTTATATCCAGCTTTATTTAGCATTTGTGGAAGGAGTCTCCAGTGGCAGCACTTTGTAACAGTCAGAGGTAAAGCTGTAAGTTTTCTGACACTGCAAATTCTTCAGGGCGGAGGGCTTTGTAGGATTTACTATTTCTCGGAAACATGACAAGCTGAATTTCTTTGTCTTATTAACTTCGAGAGAGAGAAAAAAGAGAGGCTGGTAAGGAAATTCATAGCTCATAGTTCATAGCGAGTTATTTATTATTATTATTATTATTATTATTATTATTATTATCATTATTATCATTTTTCTGCTAATGTGACGTAAAAATCTAATATCTGTCTTTAAAATTCACCATCAAATCTAAAGGAGTATGTTATGGTAAACTAGCTGGTTGCAAATTTGCAAATCACTCCCCAATCTGCCTGGTTTCCTTGCTATTGTTAAAGTATAAGAAAAGGGACTGGGGGGAAAAAGCCTGACTTAAATCCACAGGGTTGGGGAAAACTTTGACTAAAAATCCTTTAACAACTCCTTGTGGGAAAATGTGGATCCTTCTATGCCTTGATTCCCACACATATTCATACACAAACAGAGCCCCAAAGTGTTTAGATTTTTAGCTTCATTAGAGGTTGTTTTTACTTGTGGTTAGATTTGATCTCTGTAACTTGGCTGCAGGTTACCAGTTGATGAAGCACACCCAGGTTCTCCTTTAACCTGAAACCTTATAACTAAAGGAACCTTTATTTTTGAGTCATTAGTGTCAACAGATAATGTCTTGATCAGTGTCACCTAATAAAACACCCCATTGTGGTAGCACAGAATGTTTTGAAGTGTTTTTTTCCCTCTGATACCACAAAATAATTGCCTAACACTTGATGTTTATTAAAGAACAACATGCTGTGCTTTTTATCTGTTTACATTTAATAGGCCTCATCCTCATCTAGGATCACGTCCCCGCAAATCTGCACTGCCTCCCCCTTGGCTCACAGTGTAAACACTTGATTCTCATTCTACCATCACGCATTCAAGCCCTGGCCTCACCAACTATTCAAGTCCACTCATGTTCATCCTTGCAGCCCCTCTACCATACAGACTAAACGCTTGACTCTCACACTGGTGACCCGTGTTTGAATCCTGACCTTAGCTGACACTGATACCACACTCCCACCTCTTTAAGCTATCAATAAAACTTGTTTACCCTGCTTTCTGTGTCATTCTTGTGACAGAGGAATCCAGCCATTATAGACCCAGAGCCCCCGCATTCAGCCCTATCCTACCACGGTGTGCTCCTTGGCCAGCATTAGCAACAGCTTCATGCACACCAAGCCATTCTGAACCAGCTTGGGTTCCTCAACCAGCAACTCAGTATCGGGCTTCCCCATCTAGACCAGCCATCTCCAGCTGCCCAGCCCAGTCAACTCTACCCCTTTGGCTCCCTCTGCTCCCTCTCCCAGTTCTCCACAGTGTGAAGCCCATTTCCCAGACCCTGAACCCTATGCAGGGGACCTCAAGACGTGTAGATCCTTCCTTCCTCCTTCAGTGCACCCTTGCGTTTGCCTAGCGTCCATCACCCTACACCACCAAGGAGGCTAAGGTGGCCTACACCATGGGGCTGGAACAAGCAGCTTGCTCTGTGGTCCTCCCTCACCTCTTTCACTGCTGAATATTGAAGGGTTTTCAACTATCCTCTCCAAGAGAAGGAGCCACCAGACACCTGCTCTCTCCGCTAGGGGTCCCGCAGTATGGCAGAATGCTCAGTGGACTTTCGGGTCCTGGCCGCTGAGTCCGGCTGGAATGAGGAGGCACTCCAGGGAGTGTTTGTGAGCAGACTCAGCGAGCAGATTCTACTGGGCCTTGCCAGTAGAAGATAGCTGAAGGTAGCTTCCTGGATAGGGAGCTAGCATCCCGGTCTGGCCTCCCTATCGAGTCACTGGACCCCCCCATTTCTGTCAATGCCCTGGATGGGAGATTCCTGACCTGGGTCAGCTGAACCTCATTTCCTCTCCGTGTACCCCACTTGTGCTAGGCTATTCTTGGTTGAAGAAACACAACCACCCATTGTGGCTACATCTGCCAAACATCTAAACTCTCGCCAGATATACTGGACCCTGTTCTTTGGGTGGTTCAATATCACTATCATCTATCATCCCGGCTCTAAGTACGCTAAATCAGATGCCCTCTCCTGCCATTTTGCCCCTGAAGCCCCAAGCCCCGACACATCATCCCTCCTTCCTGCATGGTGGGGATCATCATGTGGGAGATTGAGTAAGTGGTCAGGAGAGCTCAACACACCCAAGCAGATCCAGGTAATGGTCCTCACGGTCATTTGTTTGTCCCTGACTCTGTGTTCCCAGGTCCTCCAATGAGGTCACTGTTCCCGATTCGCCTCCCACCCCAGCTCCAGTCGCACTCTAGGCCTGCTGAAGCGATGCTTTTGGTGGCCGACTATGGAAGCTGACACCCAGGCCTTCATCGCTGTCTGTGCTGTGTGCACAAGAAACAAAGCCTCATGCTGCCCGCCTGCCAGCCTGCTGCGACCCCTGCCTGTTCCCAGCTGCCCCTGGTCCAGTGCCTTAGACTTTGTCACCGGTTTGCCTCCTTTGCAAGGTAAAACCACCATCCTCACCATCATAGATCGCTTCTCTAAGGCAGTACATTTTGTTGCTCTCCCCGAGCTTGTGTCTCAACTTAAGCCTGTTCACGACAACCCACCCCTGCTCTGTCACCACCTGCTCTGCCTCCCCGTGGCTCACAGAGTAAACACTCAATTCTTGTGGTGTTGGCCCAAGTTCAAGCCCCGGCCTCGCCCACTACTCAAGCTCACTCATGCACAGCCTTGCTCCCTCTCCCCTGTGGTGCTTTGACTGAGCATCTGCATCTCCCACTATTGACCCATGTTCAAATCCTGACCTTGACTGACACCAAGCTCCCTTCCCACACACTCCCACCTCTTCGAACTATCAATAAAACCCCTTTACCCTGCCGTCTGTGTTCTGCTACTGGGTCCCCTTATTCTTGTGACAGTAAATGATAACAGGAGCATGATTCATGGCTATTCCACAGCACTGAACATAACCATAAACAGATTAAAAGGTACTACACATTACTTATATATTGATTATTTTGGGAATACATTGATTATTTTCCTATAACAGAACACCCCATTATATTATTTTCTTATAATTTCTTTTATTATTCTTATATAATTTATTATATTGTCACTCAAAAGTCAATGCTTTTCTTGAAGTCATTGCTTAAACAATTGTGAAACATCCCTAAGAAGCACTGAATATTCTGAAGGAGTGATGACGCTGGTAAATAATCTCTCAAGCTCTGCTGTCTCCACTACTCTTGAGTAAACTCTTTCTAATCCACTTTAATACAGACTAATGCAGGTGTGTGTGTGTGTGTGCGTGTGTGTATGTGAGAGAGAGAGAGAGGTGATCAGCTCACCCACAGGGCTACAGGTCTATTTGATTACATGATGGCAAATAAAGTTAACGCTCTTAAACCCCTCCGCTCTCACTCAGAAGGACCCGTGAGTCCACAGTTCACACGTATATACACGTATACACACATTTCCTATGACCGAATGAGCACTAATCTTGTAGGGTATATATTCACCTTAAATCAAGGAGTTGTTTTTCTCTTTCTGTGAAGCCCATAGTGTTTATAAAGCTTTAGGACTATGCTTCTAATAATTATTAGTAGCATATGAAAGCCTTATACTTTATAAAGACTTTATAAAGTATAAACACTTTATAAAGCATTTTGTTTTAGAGATTACAGAAGTACAATGTATTGTTAGTGAAGAATTATAAGCTCTGTTATAATAAATTATGCATATAGGCTTCATAGGAAGTGTTGCTGAGTAATGTTTATAGCCATATACAGATGTTTACACAAAAAAGCACACACGTGGACACATACACACACACACACACAAAAAAGATTAAAAAGCACATTTTGCTCAAAGGAGGCACGAAAGGCAAACCAATAAATTCAGCAGATCACCTTTTTTTTTTGTACTGAGCTCTTTTCTACACTGCAATTGAACTTTGCTTTCTGACCTCATCATTCAACAAGTGTAATCTCACGTACACACACACACGCTGTCTCATATGAATGGAGGTTTGCCTTTGGTGCACTCGACCAGGCAACAGTGTACTTACAGTGTCAGTCAAAAAAAGGCAGTCCTCCTCTTCCTCCTCCTCCTCCTCCTCTGTGTTCACTCACACCCTTTTTTCAGTATGGAAAATACACACACACACACACATATACACACACAAACACACACTCAACCAGAGCAGAGCGGCACACAGGAGCCCGCGTCTTTATCTGCTGAGCGCACCTTTCACTCAGCCAATGGGAGCACAGCACTGCACAGCAGGAAGAGCTGATTCACAAGGAGTTAACGAGATCCTACTCACTTTCCATCCGCATACATATAAACACAAAATTTTATTTCATTCCTTATTTTATTTTTCGTAGTAGCTGTGAGGATGTGTTTGTGGTCATTTGTGGAAAGATTTTTTTTTCATTCTATGGAAGCAAAAAACATACATAATGAAAAAATAAATATAAAAAATAATGAATTAATAATAATTCTTAATACTTAATTATTATAAATTAATAATGGTAAAATGATAAATTCATAGCAAATAAATATAACAATAAAATGACAATTTATTTTTTTCCCTCAAAACTGGAAATATTACTGGTGAAGATTTTCAAGATTTTAGACAAAAATAATTTTCCATAATAGAAATGATTTAACAGACGTTTGCCAGCATTAAAAAATACTACAAAACATGAAATCGTCCAACAAAACCTAAATTTTAAAAAAACCATCAAATTCTTAGTAATGAATTCATAGCATTGAAATAACTCACTTCGAAAACCACACACCTGTATCACACATCTGTATTTATTAGTTTAAATTGAACATCCTTGGAATTCAAAATAGTTCATTTCAGAGAATCACACTGTAATTCAAATAGTTTTGTTTTTCAGTGTTTACAAATACAGATGTGTTTTTTAATGTAATATATGTCAATGTGATGAAATCACTGGTGTTTAAATTTCATTATTATGAATTCAAATTAAAATAATTTCTATGGTAATAATTTTCTCTTATTAGCTTTTTGATTAGCATCATTCAAAATTAGGATGTACAAAATGATCTAAGATAAAAATAGTGCCTTGTCTTTGGAGCTCCATTTTTTCATAATTGTTGAAAAAAAAATTTTTTTTTGTTCATCGTTTAGAAAAAATGTATTGCTATTCATGTATAAATACTGTTTTCTCCAATTTTTACACCATTTTACAAATGCTGTAGCATATTTCTAGTTATATTTTTCTGTAATATATGAATAATAATTATCTGTCTCAGTATGCATTACTCAGTATATCTCTAATGGCATGCTTTTATTTTTTTTACTTATTTTGGCACTCTTAAGCCAGAAATGTAATTTTCTTCATATATTCACTCTCAGGAACAGCTGTAGTAGGATCCTTGTAGCCTAAACTCAAGACAATTTGGTGGAATATCTATAGTTTGATTCTGTCATGTGTTGAAATCAAGCCATTTAAGCCACTAAATGCTAGGATGACTCCTTAGATGACTTGATTTCAAAGTAACCCTAGTTTCCTATTCCTGTTGCTAATTTCAGTTTGTAGGATGTAAATCCCTCTCCCTGATTTTTCTGTCCTAGTTTATCAGCTAGAAATAAGCCTTTCATGCGTTTGTGCTGGGAGTGCAGAGGACTTTGTTCTAGTAATTGTCTGCCACCTAGTGGCCAAGGCTGAGCCTTACACCAACCACAAGCAACTGTTTTAAAAAAGTATTAATTATATAATATAAATAATAATAATTAAATAATATTAATAATTACCCATTCTAATATATTATGATTTTTATAGTAACAGCACACAGGAACTTGTATGGTGGATGCTCCACATAATCTAAGACTAATACTAAACAAATTTTAAAATGTGTTCTTTAACCGAGAAAAACATATGATCATTAATATGGGAGAGATTTTTATTTAACATTATGGAAGGAGTCTCCAGTGGCAGTGCTTTGTAACACTCAGTATGTTATTGTTTTGTCCTATTAGCCTTGGTGAGGGTGGTGAGGAAACATTAAATATACCTATAAATGCATAAGAATTACAATGTCCATTAATACATTATATACGTGGAAGAAACAACTCAAGATGTGCAGTTATAGAAAGAAGAATCCAATTTGGGGTGGCAACAGTAACTCCACTTTGTGTTGGGCCACATGACACCACCCCGTCATTGAATTATTTTCCTATGACACCAACTAACATACTGTATGTCAGTAAAAGAGATGGCTCACTTCTTTCTCAGATGTTCACCTAGCAACAGTAAGTAACCAGATAGGCAAATGTCCAGTATGGTGAGCTGCTTATTATTAAGTAGTACTCTAGTTTACCAACCAAAGAGACCACAGTCCTGTCCACTTGGTTCCTATCAGCTCTCAAGACTGAGATTTGCCAATTCACAGGTCATACTACACACAGATGAAGTTTCTGTGAAGCAAAAGTAACTGCTACTGGAAGAAAACAGACGTCAATCACACCCCATGACCTTTCCCCTTCAGTGAATTGCCTTTTCCAGTAGTCCCCCATATTACTAAAGCAAGGGACCAAAAATTTAAAATGCTACAGCAGAACCATAGACATTGGCACATCTGCTCACTGATAGTACTGTGGCATTGGGTGTGAGCACACTTGTTTACCCATTGTCAAATGTACTGCTTTATGTGTTCCCACACATAAGCCTCATATTGCCTTCTTCCAGAGAAAGCAGTCTGTCTTCACTTCACATCGTCCCACAGGTAGAACATTGAGGCACTGGTAATTGAGGATAATGGAATTGACCAATGAAGTGAGCAAGCTTCACACATTGTGATGCGCCCCTAATGTATACACTTTAGCTCAGGTAATATGAAGATGATTTCGCTACCGAACTACTAACCCATCTTACAGATTTGATAACCTTTCGTTCTCCTACAGCTTTTTATGTCTTGACCTATTCTTCATTAGGAAAAGCCTATTTTGTCCAAACACTTGCCCCATTGGATGGTAGAAGTTCAGCATTTGTTTTAAGTTGGGGTTTACAGCTATCAATGGCCTGATGGCATATTTTACATAAGGCATGTCTACTTCATAAGCCTTTCCCATCTTGACAATTGCTCCACACACATTTATTATCTTCAGTAATTGCTTTATCCTGGTTCACTGGTTCCCATCCCTGGTCCTGTAGCAACCCTGGTCCTTCACAATTTAGAATTTTCCTCTCTAACATGCCCACTTTAACCTAGGAATGCTGATTAGTTGTATCAGGTGTGTTGGGAGCAGGAAAGACTAAAATGTGCATGACAGGGGGTTCTCTGGGACCAGAGTTGGGAACCTGCATCCTAGTGGATCTGGAGTCTGTCCCAGGAACATTGGTTGTGTGGTGGAAATACACCTTGGAAGGGATGCCAGTCCATTTTAGCTGGGACATACAATAGTCATTCATCGTCTGTAACCACTTCATCCTGGTCAGGGTCACAGTGGATCTGGAGACAATCCTTGCAACACTGGCCACAAGGTGGGAGAATGCATCAGGGATGGGCCACCAGTCCATCAGAGGGCACAAGTCACACATTCAATCACACCTAAGGGCAATATAGCATCATCACTCCACCTAGGCAGTGGTGGCTCAGTGGTTAAAGCTCTGGATTACTGAACAGAAGGTGGGTGGGTTCAAGCCCCAGCACTGCCAAGTTGCCCCTGTAGCTCAAGGGCCTTTGACCAAAGCTCTTAACTCTCTCTACTCCAGACTGACCCTGTGATCTGACCCTGACTTCCTAACAAGCTGGGATATATGAAGAAAAGAATTTCACTGTGCTGTAATGTATATGACAAACAGCAGCTTCCTCATTTGGAGGAGAACCCATTTGGACACAGGGAGAACATGGAGCAAAAGTAACTGCAACCAGAAGAAAATGGATGTCTCACAGCCATTTCCACCAGTCTCCCATATATTGCCACAACAAGGGGACAAAAATTGTAAATGCTATGGCTAAACTGTAGACATTGGGACCTCTGTTCATAGATAGTAATGTGGCATTGGGTGTGAGCACACTTTCTTACCCATGGGCAAATGTGCTGCATTATGTGTTTCCACCCATAACCCTCAAATTGCCTTCATTCAGAAAAAGCAACCTGTCTTCATTTCTCATTGCCACACAGAGAGGACAGTTAGGCATTGGTAATTGAAAATAATCAAGGGAGGCACCCTGGCAGCTCCTGTTGTTCAGGAACTTCTTGTCCCAGGCTCACATGCAAATATTTCATCACAATTTACAGGACTTGTTTACCATTACTGCATACACTGCAGAGTTTATCAGTTTATCTTCTGTCTTTCAGTAACCTCCTATGCTACTTTATAAACGTGAATGTCTCAGGTTTTGGATGTGCTCTTGATATCACTCAGAGTGTTAATTTGAAAATTACTCGAAACTTGGTAATTACTTGCTCTAGAATCGACCAATCAAGTGAGAAAGCTTCACACATTTTTGTCAAACCCCTGATGTATGCACTTTAGCTCAGGTATTATGAAGATTACTTTGCTTTCGAACTACTAATTGGATTACAGAGTTGATGACTTTTCATTCTCCAACAGCTTTTTGTGTCTTGACCTATTGCCTCATTAGATGGTAGAAGTTTAGGGTTTGGTTTAGGTTGGGGTTTACAGCTTCCAGTGGCCCTATCTGCTCATTCTTATATAACGTATACAGTGTCTATTCACCTTAAATCCTAGATGTATTTATAAAGCATTATGACTACACTTATAATAATTATTAATAGTATATGAATGGTTTACATTTTTACAGTTTATAGAAGTAAAGTGCATGGTCAGTGAAGAATTATAAGCACTAGTATAAAAAATTATGCAAACAGGCTTCATAAGAAGTGTTGCTGAGTAATTTTTATAGCCATACACAGATGTTTCCACAAAAAAACACACAAATAAAAGAAGAAAACGTACATAAAGAAAAGATGAAAAACCAATAAATTCAGTACATAGGTAACTTTTTTTTAGCTGAGCTCTTTTCCAAATTGCAATTGAACCTTGCTCTCTCATCTGCTCTCAGCTGATTCACAAGCTGATTCACTCACTTTCCATCCACATACATATAAACACAAAATTTTATTTCATTCCTTGTTTTATTTTATTTTTACATTGTAGGCTTTCATAGTAGCTGTGAGGGTCATTTGTGGAATTTTTTTCCATTCAGAATATGTAAAAAACAAACAAACAAAAAACAAACAAAAAAAAGATTTGAATCTTAAAATCCATTTCTAAATAATGACATTTAAATCCTTTATAAAATTCACAGCTTAGAAATGTAGGCAAGAACAACAACAACAACAAAAATCAACACATTTTTTTCTGAAAACTGCAAATATTGCAGGTGCACCTCCAGGAATTGGGTGCTATTTTCATGATCATAGATAAAAGAAATTTACCACAGCAGAAATTATTTAACAGACTGTGACATTCTCCCAAGTTCGGGGAGAAATGAGGAAGCCGGAGGCAGGCTTGGAACAACTCAAAAGGCACTTTATTTTACTATTAGTTTTCAGCTTTTTTAATCACATACATGCACATGTGCATACACACAGCTCCATGCTGGCTGCTCTCTCGAGGCACTCGTCTCTCTCTCTTTTATCCTCACCTCCGCTCACTGCAACATAAAACACTCATTAATTGAATTCCCCACAGGTGTGCATTCCTCGTCACTCACCTACTCTGGCTCTGCTGTCCATTCACAAACTGGCACTTGAGCACGCCCTGCCTCACTTTTTAGTGAGATCAGTCAGTGAGCTGGTGACGTCCAAATAATTATACACAAACTTTCGATAATAGCCAGCCAGCCCCAGAAACTCTCTCACCTCCATCCAATCGCCCACTTTTTGGGTTTGCCGTGAGTCCCAATTGTCTCAGCAATCTCAGAACTGCCTTCAGGCATAAGCTGCATGTGGATGGAGGATTCTATCCATGAGTCGCTGGAACGCTGCAGGGGCCCCAAACAACCCAAAAGAAAGGGTCACGAATTAAGGCCTTTTTTTTGCGGGATATCGGAGTCAAGGGGATCTGCCAATATCCCTTCGTCAAATCCAGTGTTGAATAAAACTGAGCCGCACCTAACTGATCAAGCAGTTTGTCAGTGTGAGGCATTGGGTATGCATCGAATTTAGACACTGCATTGGCTTTTCTAAAGTTCACACAAAACCGGACAGTCCCATAGGCTTTGAGCACCAAAACCACCAGGCTGCTCCAGTCACTGTGGGACTCCCCGAGTACCCCATGTCGTGCATAGCTTTGAGTTCCTCCCAAACCACTTTTTTTTTTTTTTTTTGTGCAGGCAGCTGATAGGGGCAGCTGCGTACCACCAACCCTGGGGCTGTCTCAATGTGGTGCTCTATGAGTTTAGTGTGACCAGGGAGAGGCACCTGCAATTTAGCAATGTCCATGAATTGGGATAGGGAGTTGTGGTCTCCATAAGGGACTGGGATGGATTGAGTTGGTGTTTTTAGATTCACCTCCGGTCCTAGCTCCTCCCTCTCTGGGACGACCATCGGCAAAGCCACTGGAACCGCCTCCCTCCATGGTTTGAGGAGGTTAAGGTGGTAAACCTGCTGCTCCTCTGCAACATTACGTGCGAAAATGCTGTGGAGAGGCACTGCTTCCAGGTATTACGTTGCGTAGTCCACTAGAACTAACACAAAGCAATGCCCTCGTAGTTCCAGCCAATGGCTTGATGAGGTCCATACCAATTCTTTCGAAGGAGACCTCGATTAATGGGAGTGGACGCAAAGGCGCTTTTGGGGTGGCTGGCGGATTCACCACCTGACATTCGCAACACGCCGTGCACCGCCTGTGAACATCACTGCGAATTCCCGGCCAATAGAAGTGGGTCGCAAGATGGTTCAGTGTTTTATCCTGTCCTAAGTGCCCTGCCATTGGATTATGGTGAGCCGCCTGGAAAAACAATCCCCTATGGCTCTTCAGAACCAACAGTTGGGTCGTTTCAATATAACCTATCCTAAATAATTGAGAATTAGGGGTGGGACAGCGCAACATTAGGCTGAATTGGCTGACCATCAATTACTTTCACTTGATTGAAGGTGTGCCTAAGGGTCTCATCGCACGACTGCTCCAAGGGGAGATCCCCACCGCTTGATGTCCCCCTGCCGTAGAGCTGACATTGATAGCCCCAGCACCACCCCCCCAGCCAACGCTGCACACATTTCACACCATTTGTCACTACTGCAGGACAAACATGCAGGACAAACCATCCACAAACATTTCTCTCAGTAACGCTCGAAACCCCAGCCAATTTGTCCCCAGGCTTAGTGGATGGTGAGGCGAGAACTAACTGCCACCTCTGATATATTTTTTGCCCCCGAAATTTGGTACCAGTGGATATTTGAGAACATCCCCATGCACACACCTCACCTTCAACAAATGCCTCACCTTGAACCAAGCATTGGCGAATTGAGGTCTGGTTACAGCCTGAATCCACCAATGCATCGTTTGTACCCCCTTGAACACTCACTGGCATGCAGTACATCCTTGCTCGATCGGGGACGGCCTATGGCACATCAGGGATCCGGACCAACGCTTCCACCTCCATCAAGTGGCACTGGTCCTGGAAATGGCCAGGCTCCCCGCAACGCCAGCACACTGGCCCAGGCTTTACTCCCACACCCCTAGATTCACCACCTGGGGTAGGGAGGAGACAGACACAGGAGGAAAGAAAGGAGGAGGGAAACCATGGGTTCGGGGAACTGGTTTCGGGGGAATTGGCCCCCATTTCCATGGAGCAGGGACAGGGAAAGGGCGGGGAGGAGGGGGAGAGACACGAGTGAGAGAGATAGAGAGAGAGAGAGGGCCGCATCCCACCTCCAGCAGATGTCCCTGAGCTTCTGGGCAAGCTTCCGGAAGATGAGCAAATGGAAGTGCTGACGGTGCTGTTCTGGGGTGCGGCTGACCCTTTGCAAAAGGCGACCGGTAGCTGTTGGGCAGTGAGTTGGGCTTTGTGGCAACAGGCAGGCCGCCCACTGAACCTTGGGCCAGCCCCGTGCCAGTGCACTAGTACAGCTCCAAAAAGGCTTCTGGGTCTTCCTGCGGTCCCATGTTATGGGGCCTGGAGCACCTGTCAATCTGCTGCCTGGGCGTCGAACAGGTCCTGAATTAGCAGCTCCTGATCTCGGCACAGCTTGAGGAGCGACTGGTGTTGGGTCAGGTGGAGGTTGGCGAGGGATGTGATGTCGGCCAGTGGTGAGGACTCCGTGACGGCATCTTCCTCAAAAATCACAGGTTTCTGCACCAGTGTGACACTCTCCCAAGTTCGGGCAGAAATGAGGAAGCTGGAGGCAGGCTTGGAACAACTCAAAAGACACTTTAGTTTACTTTCACTTTTCAGCTTTTTTAATCACACACACATGCAAGCACGCACACACATACCCACATGCACATGCTCCGTGCTGGTTACTCTCTCTCGAGGTGCCTCATCTCTCTCTTTTTTATCCTTGACTCTGCTCACTGCAAAACAAACCACTCATTAATCGAATTCCCCACAGGTGTGTATTCCTCACCACTCACCTTCTCAGGCTCTGCCCTCCATTCACAAACTGGCACTCGAGCATGCCCCCGCTTCCACACAGGCATTTACCAAATCAAAAAATCCCACAAAGACAAGAGAAATCATCTAACAAAAATTGAACACAGCAAAGACAAAGATTTTAATTGTAAAAGCTATTCATTTTTGACTTCATCACGTTAAAATATAGTCCTTGAAATTCAAAATAGTTTTATTTCTACACCGATAAGCCATAACATTAAAACCACCTGTCTAATATTGTGTAGGTCCCCCTTGTGGCCACAAAACAGCTCTGACCCGTCAAGGCATGGACTCCACAAGTCCTCTGAAGGTGTGCTGTGGTATCTGGCACCAAGACGTTAGCAGCAGATCCTTTACGTCCTGTAAGTTAAGAGGTGGGGCCTCCTTGGATTGGACTTGTTTGTCCAGCACATCCCACAGATGCGTGATCGGACGGAGATCTGGGGACTCCCCTTTGTCGTGGTCTTCAAACTCTTTGTCGTGGTCTTCAAACCATTCCTGAACAATTGTTGCAGTGTAGCAGGACGCATTATCCTGCTGAAAGAGGCCAATGCTATTAGGAAATACCATTGCCATGAATAGGTGTACTTGGTCTGCAACATGTTTAGGTAAGTGGTATGCATTAAAGTAACATTCACATGAATGTCAGGACCCAGTTTCCCAGCAGAACATCTTGCCTTCTTCCCATAATGCATCCTGGTGCCATCTCTTCCCCAGGGTAAGCACACACACACACACACACACACACACACACACCTGGCCGTCCACATGATGTAAAAGAAAATATGATTCATCAGACCAGGCCACCTTCTTCCATTGCTCCATGGTCCAGTTCTGATGCTCAATGCATTCAATGTGCCCATTGTAGGTGCTTTTGGCTCCATATGCAGTAAGCTGTGATGCACTGTGTGTTCTGACACCATTCTATCATAGCCAGCATTAACTTTTTCAGCAATTTGTACTACAGTAGCTCTTCTGTGGGATTGGCTCAGCCTTCAAACCCCAGGCGCATCAATAAGCCTTGGGTGCCCATGACCCTGTCGCTGGTTCACTGGTTGTCCTTCCTTGGACCACTTGGTAGGTACTAATCATTGCATATCGAGAACACCTCCACAAGACCAGCCGTTTTGGAGATGCTCTGACCCAGTTGTCTAGCCATCATAATTTGGCCCTTATCAAAGTCAATAAGATCCTTACGCTTGCCCATTTTTCCTGCTTCCAACACATCAACTTTGAGAACTGACTGTTCATTTACTGCCTAATATATCCCACCCCTTGACAGGTGCCACTGTAATGAGATAATCAAAGTTATTCACTTCACCAGTCAGTGGTTTTGATGCTATGGCTGATTGCTGTATATTCAAATAATTTTGTTTTTCAAATGTTCAAAAATTCAGAGGTATAGTTTTCAAAGGTGCATTTTTAAAAAATATTTCAATGCTATTAAGTGTAATGGTGTTTAAATTTCATCATTAAGAATGGCCTTTAAAATAATTTAGTAAATTTGATAAACGTATTAGATTTCTCTTGTTAGTTCCACACACTTATCAGCATGCAAAATTATGATGATCTAACATCATAAAAATAACACCTTGTCTCTGGAGCTCCATCTGTGATATTTTTAATTTTCAGAAAAATAATTTACTTGTTTTTGTTCATTAGTTTTTCCAAATGTCCTGCTATTTATAAATATTGTTTTCTCTATTCCTTACACTGCAATTTTAGAAATCTTGTAGCATTTTTCTAGTGACATTTTTTTCTGTAATATAATTATCTGTCTCAGTATGCCACAACCTTAAAGTCATGACTATTTCAGATTCCATTACCACAATATTTTCTTCAATTTGATAAGTGCTGTAGTGCAAACAGGACTCTGTTCTAGTAATTGCCTGCCACCTAGTGGCCAAGGCTTAGACATACACCAGAAGGCAGGAACCACACAAGCAGGAGCCACACTTGGTAGTCCATTGAAATTCAAGACCAACTGATTAAACATGTGGAATCAGGTGAGGCTCCTGATTGGTTGAAATGAAAACCTGCACCCACATCAGCCCTTTGTGAATAAGACTGGACACCCCTGACTAACACCAAATGTTTCATGGAAGGCAGTGGTGCCCTTAGGAAATCGGTGAACATTTAGATTTGTTAGGAATTTAGATCAATTCCTTGTTGCTGTCTGATGCCAAAAAAGAACAATCAGAATAATTACATTTTCACTTCACAGAATATATTTATAAATATTGATAAACAATGATGCATTTGAAAATGTAGTGAGTAGAAAAGAGCTTTTTTCCTCTCAAGTGTAAGGAGTAAAAGAAAGAAAAACTGTAGTACAGAAACAAAGTAATTGTTACTTCACACGGCTGCTAGTGAGTAATATTTTGGATCTGATTAGTAACTTGCTTAAAGTGTTTGTAGTATGTCATCAGCTAAATATCAAATGACAACAACCACAAAAATAGTGAAAAGTTTATATTTAAAAAAAAAAAAAAAAAAAAAAAAAAAACTCACAGTGATTGTCCATGTGTGTTTACAATCAAATTCTAATTGGCATAAAAAGATTAAACACCTGTAAATAAATAAAAGTCAACACGAAAACCTGCAGGGATACAGGGATACTTTGACTCTGACCTGCCCTCTGTTGGATGTTATTTTTAATCCTTTGGATTTCTCCTGTTTCCTCCAACCCCACAAAAACATGCTGGTAGGCAGACTGGCTGCACTAAACATGCCGTGAGGTGAAGAAAATGGATGTCTCTCACGTCCCATTACCTTTCCCCTTCAGTGAATTGCATTTTCCAACAGTATCCCATATCACCGCAGCGAAGGGCCAAAAATTGTAAATACTACGGCTAAACCACTGACATCGGCACCTCTGCTCACAGATAGAGATGAGGCATTGGGTGTGAGTACACCCACAGGCAAATGTGCTGCTTTGTGTTCCCATGCACTGCTCTCTTCCAGAGAAAGCAGCCTGTCTTCAATTCCCATTGCCTTGCAGGGAGAACAGTGAGGTGTTGGTTATTGAAAATAATCAGGGGAGCCACACTGGCAGTGCCCACTGTTTAGGAACCTGTTGTTTCAGGTTCATGTGCAAATATTTAATCACCATTTACAGGATTTGTTTGCCATTGCTGCATGCCTTGTAGTTTGACAGGACTTTTGAGCATTTGATCTCATTGGGGGATCAATCCGAGGTTTTGGATGTGTTCTTGATGTGCTCTTAGAATATTAATTTGAAAATTACCCAAGACTTTATATACACTTGCTCTGAAATCAACCAATCAAGTAAGCAAGCTTCAAACATTTTTGGTGAACCCCTAATGTATGCACTTTAACTTGGGGCATAAGAACATTACTTTGCTACCAAACTACTAACTCATCT
Source organism: Pangasianodon hypophthalmus (assembly GCF_027358585.1). Lineage (NCBI taxonomy): Eukaryota > Metazoa > Chordata > Actinopteri > Siluriformes > Pangasiidae > Pangasianodon > Pangasianodon hypophthalmus. Next base: position 11,917,469 of record NC_069710.1, on the reverse strand, counting down.
TACAGAGTTGATGATGTTTCATTCTCCTCCAGCTTTTTGTGTCTTGACCTATTCCTCATTAGGAAAAGACTATTTTGTTTCAATACTTGCCCAATTTGTTTCAATACTTGTTTGGTTTAGGTTGGGGTTTGAAGTTGCCTGTGACTAAACATCACCTCAGTCACCTCGCTTGCTAAGATGACTCATTCCACATAAGCCTTGTTTAAGTCTCCTAAGCCTTTCCCATCTTGACATTTGCTCCACACATATTTATTGTCTTCAGTAATTGCTCTGGACCACCCCTAGTCCTTCACAATTTAGGTGTTCTAACACACCCATTTGAACTCAGGCATGCTGATTAGCTGAATCAGGTGTGTTGGGAGCAGTAATGACCAAAATGTGCAGGATAAAGGGGTCTCTTGGACCAGAGTTGGGACCTGCCGCTTGGTGGATCTTGAGCCTGTCCCGAAAATACTGCGTGTGTGGAAGAAATACACCTTGGAAGGGATGCCAGTCCATTGTAGCTAGCACACACAATACAGTCATTCATCCTCTGTAACTACTTCATCCTGGTCAGGGTCACGGTGGATTTGGAGACAATCCTGGCAACACTGGGCCCAAAGTGGAACAATTCCCCCAGATGGGCCACCAGTCCATCAGAGGGCACAATTCACACACTCATTCACACCTAGGGGCAATTTAACACAGGCAATTCAACTACCTGCATGTTTTTTTTGAGGAAAACTGAAAACCTCAGAGGGACCCAATCGAACACAGGGAGAACATGAAACTGTACATAGACAGTAACCCGAGCTCAGGATCAAACCAGGAACCCTGGAACTGTAAACAAGACACAATACCTGCTGCACAACCATGTCGCCTTTGTTGTCTTATTTTTCGACTGAAATTTTCAATGCTGAACCTCACTTGCTAAGATAAGATGAGCCCAGGCAAAGTTATAGCAATGTATTAATGTTTTATTCTACTTACAATAAACAGAATATAGCAGACCCTTATTTGTACAAAAATACCTGAAAAGGTTACAGTTAGCATAAGCCATTCAGCTATTTACAAGACCAAGCAAAGCACATTATCAATACAGGACCTTCAAAAAAAAAAAAAAAAGCTTTTTTTCCTTGCTTTTTGTTTTCATTCCCTGAAAAACATATATTTATGTATATATCTATATGTATGTACAGTCACACTTTTTTGCACGGTGACAGGAGGAGCAAAGACACGTATGTTACTGTTACTAAAGAAAGGGGCTTACGCACTGCAGGTCATTAATATCCAGTGCCCACACAGATTACATCTGGTGTACACCTGTGGACACCTAACCTGGATGTTTTAGGTGTCTCAGATTAAGACTGCTGCCCTATTGTCCATATAGATATGAAAGACAGAAACCGATCCTAGCCATCTAATATATACAAAAATCTGGTTAGTGTGTTTGTGTAAATGGAGACAAGGGTGGAGGTCTGAGGCACCTGCTGGATTTTATGCTTCATAAAACAAAGTAAAGCTAAAACCAATAAGAAACTCTAACATTTTAGCACTGTTTCACGTTCTATATATGGTTGAATGGTATGAAAAACAACACAAAAACTAGAAAAGATGGGTATATCCTAAAACTCAATGATAACACCATGAGTTGTCAAAGGTAAAAGACTAGGAAAGTATAGAGAAAATTCTAGAAACGGCACCAGTCCTGGGGACCAGGTGTCATCAGGCTCCACATCAACCCTGAGCAACCCAGTTACATTCATTTCTTTTAAATATTAAAAAAAATCTATATTTATTTAATTCGCTGATGTACTCTCAACAGTTCACACATGCTGTAAATGATTCACAATACCAGCTCATCTGAACATCAGGACATTATGCTTAAGCTTTCACTGTGTATAAACAAAAACACACTGTCCAAGAATGCTAGGTTAGCATTTTCAAAGTGTATTCTGTGGAAAAAACTTTTAGCTTAATAGTTACTGTGACCACAAGAAGTTCACCCCATACTCCAGTTTCTTTTTTTTACCAGCTTAATTTAAATGTTAGATGACCTTGAACACTGAGAAACAGAATAAAACAACATATTTACACACACAAAAAACCAACCAAACAACCCCAAAAAACAAAACACCCCCCCCCAAAAAAAAACAAAACAAACAAACAAACAAATAAACAAACATAACAAAAACTACAGGTCAAGTTTCTTCATTTTGTAAGCCATCATGAAAAAAACAACAAGAACAACAACAACAAAAAAAAAACACACACACACAAAACACGAATATACCTAGTAAACCTAAATAAACCTAAATAAACCTAATATACAGTGTCAAATCTATAGGCTTTTTAAGTTTTTATTGTGTAGACATACAGAAAAATTATTAGTTTGTTTAGTATTAATTTGTTAGTGTTGTGAAGGTGACAGAAATGAATTTGAGCTGGAGCTTTCAGATTCAGAATGCGGATCATTTTAATGAGGACAAAAGCAGCACAAAAATGTTACTGGATGAAACTAGACGATGAAATTTTAGATGAAATGGTATTGCTACAAATTAAACTAGGGCTGCAATGCTGTACTATAACAAGGAAATCTCAAAATGTTAGGGGATGAGACAGGGCATTTTTTTTTTTCAGGTTTGCACCAAGCAACAGTAAGAAAACTGCGAGGCTAAAGTACGATGTGACTATTACTTAATAATTAGCAGTGCCTCCATTTTTTCTGGCCCATTTGTTTTCTACTAGCTCATATGCACGAGGTTTGTAAAATTATAGGTCAAAGTTCAACTAGGTAAAGGCGGATAACCATCACCAGAAGCAAATGCATCTCTTTCATGCCCTTTCCCCTTCAGTGAAATGCCTTTTCTGCTGGGTGAATTTTGTTTGGTTTGACTGCTGCTTTTTTCTGAGAAAAAAAAAAAAAGAACAGAGTAATATACAACACATCACAGCAAGGGTTCAAAAACCGTAAATGCTATGACTAAACTGCCCATGTTGGTGCCTCTGCACCAAGCAGCCCTAAAGTGAGAATTCTTCAATTTTCCCAACTGAAGGAAGCATTGAAAGTTTTTCATCAAATCCTACAACTGAGGATTTCCTTTTTTTAGTGGAGTAAAGCTTTAAAGCAAGATAGTTTACTAAAGAATGGACCAGGATAAAAGCAGAGAAAACCTGAACAAAAAGGCTGTAACTTCTGTGTGAATCTTTGCTTTTACTATGATTTTGCACACAAAAAGGGATATCAGGTTGTCCATTCAGAAAAAACCTGTAAATTGTAACTAAACTGTATCTTTTCTTGTTGCTGGGTTCGTACCCTCAAGGGTACATCTTTCGTACCTTTTGTGTTTTACCTGGAAAGATGCATGTAAATTATACTCTGAAAGCTAATTAAAAAGTATGACAGGTCCTTAAGGTTCAGTGTGGCATGTCATCCTCAAATCTTTTACACTCCATTCAAATTACCATGTGAAAGATAAAAAAGATGTACCCTGAGAGTTCCACCCCAGTGACAAGGAAAGGCATGGTTTAGTACTTTTTTTTTCTGCGAGAGTATGATTATTCTATGAATGTTGCAAGCCATTTTCACATGACATCTTTGATCTGTAATAGGTCTTCTACAATGATAGAGAGGGTCAGGGAAAGGAAGGCTCCAAGCAATCAACATCTAATATGAATCAAAACCCCTCGAACTGCTGATATAGTGGAGTTTTCTTCAGCTAGATGTTCCTTTTAGGATGCGTTTAGGCTCTAATCCAAACACAAACAATGCCCCGCGAGTGTGCCTTAGGGCTGTGATTGGACAGTTATTGCATTTCAGCGTGGCAGGACTGCAACACCCTGATTAAAGTGAAATGCAACGCAACACATCAAATGCAAAGTCAGCATTCAATTGTTAAAAAGCAATCCCCTGCTGAGCAATGAGCAATGCAATGAAGGTTTTGCTTTTCAGTGTGGCATGTCATCCTCATGTCACAATGAAAAGCAATGCTGTCTGTGTATTGTGTTTCACGTTTCTGTCTGGCCCGGAATCTTCTCCATGGATGTTAAAAAAAAAAAAAAGGAATAAAAAGTGCTAATACAAGAGAAATTACATTGAAAAAAGTCTGCTTTTGTTTCCTCACAAGACAGTGGGGTTGTTGTGGACCAATTTCTGGCCACCCACAGTCTTCAGCACAAAAACCAAGCAAAAATGAGCTAAAAAACTCATCCAATTTTCATCAGTGTAATAATGTGCAAATCTTAGAAAAATTCATTAGTATGAGTCTTTTCCTTTTTCATGAAAGACTAAATAAAATCAGTGAGCAAAGGGGAAATATGGTGACAACTACAAATTACAAAACGTTTGTATTTGTGAACATAATGGTGATGATAACAAGGCCAGAAGTATAATGCAACAATACAGCAGATAATTGTGACGAGCTCAATAAAACAGGGTTAGTATAACAAATTTCTGATATTAGGTGAAATAAAATACATGAGGCTCAATATGTTTGCAAAAAATTGTCAAAGAGCAGTACAGAACAGCGCTGAGAATTCACTAAATTTCAAGTAATCATTCAGATCCAGATAAATAAATAGATCCACGGAAACAACACTTAAAAATGATTGCATCATTTGCATTTATATCTGTGTAATCATGATCACTCAACAGAGCTCGTAGACACTGCGGCCAGGCCTTTTCCATCTAGCTTAATATGTTATTAAGTAAATACTAAAGATGGCTCTTCCATAAAGTCACAATTTGAAAATATTGTTGCAAATCCATCCATATATCGTGCTACTACTGAACAAGGCAGTAAAGGAAACAGAGCCCCAGCTGTTCTGGAAGTTTCACAGTGCACTGTCCTATTGATCTACCAATACACTGAAAGGACAAACAAGAAGATCTGGTGATTCCTGCCCCTTGATTTCATCTCAAAATAAAAAGATGGCATCCGTTGTAACGGAGCTCCCTGCAGTTTGCCATTTTTCAGGGGATCGTAGTGGTTATTCTTCCACTGTTTTTCCAATTTTTGTCCTCTTCAAGGTGCCTGGTCTAATGGTGGCAGTTGTGAAGCTGATCCAAGCACCCACTTCAGGTTGTATTACCCTGGATGGCCAGCAGAGGGCATTTCAAATGCTTAAATGATGTCTCAGAGGGGTGGTGGAACATTTGGAAATTAGCTAAGGCTTTACAGTGACACAAAGTCAAAACAGAGTGCAAAAGGGGACTGTGTCAAGTGGACAGTGATCTGAAAGAGCTTATTAACTATATATATATATATATATATATATATATATATATATATATATATATATATATATATATATAAACCATATGAGCAGTGTAACATTCTTTTAATCCAGATGGAGGAAGCTGGAGAAAGAGGCCTAGCAAAGAGCAAAATGTATGATTTCGTTCACAAACCATGTCCAAAGTCTCTTTTACAGTCCTGTGCTTTGACCTCCTACCTCCTATTGCTCCAAGCAATCGTAGATAGATCTACAGGAGGATTCAATTGACTCTTGGGTTTCTGACTACACCATTTATAGCTCAGTTGTTTCCTGTGCTTTAAAGTCAAACTCCAACTAGATGTCAAGTGTCCGTCTTCCACCCTCTACAGGCTCTAGAGATCTTTCCAAAACAACGGACCTTGTGATGGTCCGTCTTCCATCATCATAGAGATCTTTCCAACACAACGGACCATCTGATTACATTGAACAGGATATTCAGATCATCATAAAGGACCCTCTGATGATTTTATGAGGAAGAACCTTTAGAGTTTACCAGTGGATCAAGGCTTGCTGCCAACTAAGATCTTTTTCGATAGCTTTCTTTCTCTTTCTTGATAGATTTCTTGATAGCTTCATCATAGCCCTTGCAGTTCCTCTGGAAATCATATAGGAATGCCTGCAGAGTACTTGTCGGTGGACAGCAAGTCACTTGCACATCATTAAACCAGGTGAAACATTCCAATTCTCAGAGAACCAATGGTAGGTTTGGGGGGGTCATAAGGCCACCATGGTGCAGGGGTGCTTGAGTTTGCAAGGCAGAACTCCTCGGTTGAGCTGGTAGAACTCCACCAGCTGGATCAGGTCCGTGAATTTGGTGGTGCCATCATCAAGGCTGAAGAACATTTGACCGTCCTCTTCACACTGAAGTTGCCAGAACAAATGACAATGCAAGTCAAGAAATCTGTCGATTGGATGAAGCTTTATGTCTTGTACAGACTTGGCAAATTCAAAATTGTGAGAAAATTTAGCATGTGGTATATTGCTTACCAGTAAAATTTGAAAGTGTTTGATTTTCTGGTGGTGACACATGGTAAGCACGAAGGCTTTCGGGTTGCTCTGGCTGTCCCTCAACAGAAACAATCTGACCCCGGAAGAGAAAGATAAATATTACAAACAAAAATAAATAGGAAATATGCTAAATTTGATAAAAGTTTCTTTATTTTTATAAGATGGTGTTTTCATTTTTATAGTTATGTGTTCAAAATAAATGTGTACCCATCCACTTGGCCCTGTTGGTGCATCAGCCTGTGCGATTCCTCTCTTGTGATTCGACCGTGAAACCAAAGCTGAGTTTTGTGTATCACTGAGTGGTAAAGAACAGACAAAAGTTTGAAGTAAATGTTATGCAGGAAACAGTATTTGTTGACTTTTTGCCTCAACATAAATCAACAAATTAGGGTTGTTAATCAAGTACATAAGATAATCAAATAAAATAAGTACCTCCACTTAACGATGAGGGGTGGAGTGGACTAGGGCTCCCCAAAGTGTTCATGCGCTGACTTCTCTTCTGTGACCAAAAAAGTATGTTTGGATAAGAATAGACACTGGCACAAACCTGTATCCAAGCCTGACTCTTCTCATAAACCCTGGGTATTGATGCTCACCCTCCAGGCATGGGCCTCCTCCAGAGCAGCACTCTGAGCTTCCACAGGATTGTCAATCACCCTGCCTATTGTCCCTGAGAAATCCATGGCTACTAGAGAGTTCTCCGACACACTCCTCTGTGGAGAGATTGAGCAAACATAAGCTTTAAGCTTCATCCATTGTTTCACATGCACTAAAAGAAACTTCACTTCAAAGCAAAAAGAAGATTTTCAGAAATCCGGATATAGATTTAGATCCCTAATGAGCAAACCAGGCTCAAGGAAAAACTCCCCAAGATGACATGAGGAAGAAACCTTGAGAGGAACCTGAATCAAAAGGGAACCCATCGTCTTCTACAGTAGGCAGGTGAAATTATCTAAATGAAATTATCTACTGAAGCGTGAGTGAGTCTTGGGCATAAACTGTTGTTGAGAAGTGTATCCATTTAGGGTATTCATGTGGGACCATCCATAGCACCAGAAGGTGAGTCATAAGTTCAGAAAGCTCCAAGCAGAACAAAACATTTTTATATGTTTGGGTTTTTGAAGGCTATCGGTATACCTTAAAAAATAGTACTTGTCCTTTACAAGCAAAATGGATATTCCCTTACAAGTCAAATATCAAGCCATGAGAGTAAATGTAAACATAGTTGCAAGTTGTAAGGGACAATATGTTCTTCTCCACCAGTTTCACTGCACAACAACATACGACAATGTTAATTCACAAAAGTGGAATATAAGATAAGATAATAAATAAATCTATAATGAAGTAAGGAATAATACACTTTGGTCATGCTGTTATAGGAAAATAATCAACAGTTGGGTGGTTATTAAAACCACCAAAAGTAGATTATTTTCCAATTACAGCACAGTATTTTATTCCTCTTATACCACACGCAAATAGCCAATGATTACAATGTTTTAATAATTTATAGTTATATTTAATGTTGTGTAATGTCCATGAAACAAGTCAGTCATTCCCTCACCAGCCTCTCTTGAAGTTAATAAGACAAAAAAAAAAGCAGTGTCACAATACTGTGAAACCTAATAGTCCTCTGTCCTGAAGAATTTCCTGAGTTACAGCTTTAATTCTGACTGTTAACAAACTGTTAAATAAATCTCCTCAGAGAAACTTCACCAACTGCACAACAACTGCACACTTTAATCCATTTATGTATAGAGTCTGTCATATAATTTCCTGTGCAAATTGTTACTGCAAAAATGATAATGTATTAGAACAAGCGCATTAATATAAACCTTGAAGCCACTATTGTTACAGAAAATTAATGAACAGCTTCTAACCAATCAGAATCAGTTTAACAGTGCTGTGGTATAATCACATTTAAAGCATGCAAAATACTCTCTGGGGTCTACAGAAAAAAAAAAAGGTCTAACTGGAACTGTCCTTGAGACACCCACAGAAGCTGTTACCCGTTCAACATCAAGCCCACACAGCACTGAACACTGAACATCCAGATTCATAAAGAAAAGCAGATTCAGAAAAACAAGAACTCACCATTGGTGCTGGGAAGTGTGAGAGCAAAGCTTTTCTCTGCTGTGGGATTTTATAGTTCTGATAAAGTAGAATTCCATACTGTATGGAGAAAGAAGCAATAAGTTTGTGGACTTCAACAAACCTTACTTACATTTTTGAAAATATTTTTTTAATTCTTGCTTTCTTAATTCAGAATAGGAAACTTTTCTAACTGGTAGCTTGGTGTACCTTAAACAATCTGAAGGCCGTCATCCAGCACGTTCTGGTCTGCTCGTCTTCCGCACACAACATTCTCAGTTCCTTCTGCTCACTCCGGACCTTGTTGGGCTGAGCAAGACAAGAGACTTGTGTTAGTGTCTGTACTAATATGCAAAAAAACCACAAAGTGTTATCTTTCATCCTGAGGTAAAGTCAAATCTTCAGCGTATAGTGCTAACTGAAAAGAATCTGGCAATGTTAAACTGTAAGTTAACTGTGTTGGAAAACTAAAACTAGTGCAATGAAAATGACAGCTGGTTATGCAAAGTGTCTCTCCATCTCTAGAATATTTGCATATTTCACACGGCAGCTTAAGCAGTAGTCAGAATAAGAGATAATAAAATTCAGCTGCCAGTAAAGGCAATTCACTAAAAGGGAAAGGACATGGGAAACATTTACTTCTGGTAGCGGTTGCTTTCGCTTTGCTCTAATGTTTTGTGAGCCTCAGTCTTGTGAGCAATAGTAAACAAGTGGGCGGAACAGTGATCTGACATACACTAGGGGGTTTTTGTGGTAAAATTCTAGTTTTTCTCTCTACTTGCTAGGATCTTCTTGTTGGCACCTCTGATTTATCTCTGATTTCGTAATTTTAATAGTCAAAACAGTGGTAGGCAAAACACTTTTTGTTATAGACTAAGCATCTGCATCTGTATGAAACAACAACAAACCCCATTATTTGGGAACATGTGCCCGGATGTGCTTGTGAGCTATAAAGCAAGCAAAAATAGCATGAAAGCAAGATAAAAAAAAAGTAGTTTTATGTAGTTTAAGAAGTTAAATCTTAGCTGCAAATACACATTTCACTTGATCCTTGATTCTTTAAAAATCAGAAAGTGGGCTTTGTCTCAAACACTGATAACCAACACATTGTAACTCTAATAAAATAACCAGAGCTTGGTTCATAGGAAACTCTAAAATTGTGCTGTATCCAAAAAAAAGAGGGAAAAAAAGGAAAAAAGGGCTCTCCCAAAATAACTTCTGACAGCAAAGAGTGGTTTCAGCCAAGATTTTTTTGGTCTATGACTCATATTTACGGTCTGCAATGGCCTTTATCCAAAAGGCTGATGGGAAGCGTGGTGTAATCTTACCTTTATACAAAACTCGTACTCTGTTGGTGCATTGTGAAGCTTCTTGCCTGCTATTACAGTAAAGATGTTGCTGTCTTCAAGGTCTGCTAGTAACTGCAAATGCCTTGGTTCCTGCAGAAGGTCATATCACTTAATAATGAAATAGAGACATTGCATAAAGAATGCTAGGTTAAAACTAAATATTTAGATATTCAGAAGGAACAAGAGGAACTGGATGCTTATGCCTGGTATACCCCAAGACAAAATATGCAGAAAAACTGGTTCTAACAAGCAAGCAAGCAATTTAACCCTGGATCTCTAGTTCATGGTTAAATTTAAGGTCACATTCTACATCCAAAGGTCTCAGACAATGACTGCAACACATGCATTAAATAAGGAATAAAACACTTGGGCGTGTACTGTTATAGAAAAATAGTCAACGACACAATGCAGAGTTACTGTTAAGTTGATTATTTTCCATTAACAGCACATCCTCAAGAGACACATTTTTACCCTGGTGGAAAACGTTCTGACTGTTTCAAAGCACTGACACATGAGACTTCTTCTGTAAATGTCAATGTCAATGTCAATGTCCTCACTGAAAGTTTCACTGTCTGAATGATTATAGATTTTCTCCACATTAAATAACAAAACAATTTCTAATACATTTAGTATTAGTACTAGATTATGTGGAGCATCCTTGTCTATTACTATACAACAAAATAAACCTCTGATTTGCAGCTGCACTACTGTCTGAGCCTTCTGACCAATCAGATTCGAGACAGCACTGTAGTATAAGGAGTGCACAGAGGTTAGCATACCTTTGACGTTCCTTTCGTCGAGTAGTATAATCCTGAGCGTCTCAAAAACACATACAGCTTTTTCCATGACTTCCTGCCTGTCTCTTTCACATACAGGTAACCCTGGATTTCTGGACAACTGCTGGAGTTTAAGAAGTTCTGAAGAACAAAGGAAATCAAGAATGCGAGAAGTTCAAGAAGTACAATTTTAGTATGAAGTTAAATGTGATGTTAGGATAAACATAGTTAGGAAGATGCAACTGGATATCCTTTCATACTTGCAACAGCTGAGATGGAGGAATGGTCCCGTTGCTTTCTTGACACCAGGCCACCATCTGCTCTGGAAAGAAGTTCTGTTGACAAGCATAGAGATTCTTCAGAGAGAAGCTCAAAAGTTGTACCAAACATTGTATGAGGTAAAACCCAATCTCTTGGCCTCAAAACACCAGGTATGATCCCAAGAGATGCATCCCAATGTGGTAATTACTTACTTTTTCCTACAAGTCCTACGTCCAACACCTTTAGTACCTTCAAAAGGTGAGAGTTTACAATGTATACCTAAATACAATGAAACCCAGAAAGGAAACCCAACACAAAGTGTGCTAGTAAGGTGTTTGGCCATCGCAAGGGAGGAATACTATTCTTCCAAAAGGTTCCTCAACCTCAGCTGGTGTTGTGATAATGGTGGTAGAGAGTGCTTTTTAACATGCCGCTCCAAATCTCCCATCGGTGTTCAATTGGGTCGAGATCTGGTGACTATGAGGGCCATAGCACATGATTTACATCAAAACAATCAGTGAGCCATCATACCCTGTTGATGGGGCAGGGTAATCCTGGAAGTATGAAATGGCCGTTTAAAGGAGTATGAGCTCCATAATATACTTTCTTACGTAGAACTTTTTGTATGGTGAGTTGTAGCTTCCTTTTGAAAGTCTAAGGTTCCAAATCTATAGTATATTCTAGTGATTCATTCATTACCCTTTCGCCTTTCCTGCTGGGGGTGGCATTGGCAACAGGCTGAGAAGGTCAGTCCAGACTTTTCTACCCCGACCCATAGATTCCAGTTCTTCCTGGGGAATCCCCAGACATCCCCAAACCAACTGCCAACTGTGAGACATAATCTGCCTTCAGTGAGTCCTGGGGCTGCCCCAGGGTCTCAATCCAGTGGAATGTACCTGATACAGCTCTAGCAGAAGCCGACCAGGTCAGGCTCTAGCCACCTCTGTCCATTCTGAGGTGCAGAGGCTCTATTTCGAGGCTGGGATGGTGATCTCAAATTTAAAAAAAAAAAAGAAAAGGGGACCAGAGGGTGTATTCCAATTATATTCTAGGAATGAGTGTTTAAACTGTATACCAAGAGAGCCATATCCGATCTGAAGTAATCTCCAATTAGACAAGTATGACCTGCAGTAGATGTATTTTGGTGCAGACTTTTCGATGATAAGTGGTAGTTTCTTTTGACTGTACCCTTTTAAAAGTCCCAGGTCCGTAATCTATGGGCAGTCACCAAATTTTATTTGGAATAAAAAAAAAACTATGTTGATATGTCCCAGTATAAATGGAACAGAAGTTCAACAAGTTGCAACATGGAGCTTAAAAAGAATCTCCAACCTTCAAGTTTAAACAAGACGCTTTTCTTTGCAGGCATGCATCAAGATCAGACAACGTCTGCTCTGAGCAAATCAGATTTGTGAAGCGATTCAAATCTCCAGTTCTTCTTAAAGGCATCTTCATGTTGTTGAAATTTTAAAAGAAATTAAAATGTCATAGAGTCAATTCATCTACACACATCTTTAGTTGAGACCAATTATGAACTGGAGAAAAGTAGCTGAGGTTGAGGAACTGTCTGAGCCAGAATTTACACACTATGCTGACACTGCTGACATTTTTTTTTTTTTTTTTACATCTTTTCCAGTGTTTTCCACTGTTTCCAGTGGGATAGTGGTAGAGTTCATATTTGATTAAAAAAAACAAACAAACAAAAAAACAAAAAAAATGTACTATTTAGGCCAGAAAAGTTACATACACATAATACACATAATACAAATAATACAAATGCCTGCACCAAAAAAAAAAAAATAAAAAAATCCACATGACAGCAGTAAGACTGAGTTGAAGATGAACTTACCAGAGGATTTTTGAAGAATTCATATTTGGCATAGTTCTTCCTGAAGACAAACTTGCTCTCGCTAGTCATGGACGCCTGCACTTGAACTACAAGCTCATGGTCTTCTAAGCATCTCTCTGTGGGCAGAAGAAGAAAGTCAGACAAGGGCCAAACTGTTCGTTCTCTACAAAGCCATACATTTCCATAATTACTTGCCCCTTCATGGAACTCACTCCCATGAGTAATGACAAGTGCATATTTGCGAGCAAAGGCCTTGAACATACTTATATTTGCATTCTGGATGATATCATCGTCTGCTCGCCTTCCCCTCGAGTCAGAGTGAAAAATAAACACAGAAAGCGGCACTTGCATAATGAAAAGCGAGTTTGTCTGGAAGACAGGAACCACCCCCATTCCATTCACTCCCCCCAGTGGAGTTCTCTAGTTTATATTTAACGTGATACCTCAACAGGCATTAAACGGAAATTCTCCAACACGTCTTTCTCAACAAGGATACTTGGCAGATAACACTTATGGACAGTCTGGGTGAAAACGGCCCAGTTTTTTGGCAACTGGAATTTTAAAAATGTTTAGAAATTTTAAAAATGTTTAGAAATGAGAAAAGACTTAAGACTTATAATAAACTCAAGTCCTATTTAGACGGGATTAGTTTTATATGCGGAGGTGGAATTAATACCAGAATACCTCTGGGATTTTAGTCCAGAGCTGCATGCACACGCGTCTGGAAACAATGCACCATATTTTACCTTGGACATGTTGGTAAAGACTGTGAATACAGACTGAAGAAACCCCTCAAGAAAGCTCCAGGAAGCGCACAAACTTTTCTATCATTTCCTGCCCAAATCAAAACAAAACCAAGTATTGGCCTAGTTTAAAAAGCAGAACAGTAAACAAGTTGTTGAGGTATGTTTTTGAGTTCCTAGCACAGGTATAGCTCACATACATGTTATGGTCACGTGACTTATTACTACTGATCAAGCTTAACTTGTGTTTAAAATAAAGGACAAACCAATCAGTTTGTATTAAAATCAAGTGTGTATAGTACATCTGGATTTTTTAATGTCCTAGTAAATACTCAGGAAATCTTATGCTATCCAAATAGTACTTCATTCTCTTTAATGTCTTCTTCACTCTCCTACCTGCCATCACAATGCCCTCCAAGAACTTGAGAGGTTTTTGGGGCTCTGTAAGTATTGTTTAAATAGCTAATAATAAGATATCAGGTAAATTAAATTCAGCAATTGTATTGCTGTAAAATCTGGAGATGGCCTGGGTCAACAGAACACCCATTCCCGTAAAACAGAGAATTGGGCACTGCAGAGGGATGATGTCATGCATTCAGCACGCTTTCGGCACAGCACGGTGAATACATAACAAATGAGAGTGCGACATGCTTGTTGCTGGTTGTGCTCTGAATATCAAATCGGGGAATCTAGCAGGATGATGGGGAAACAAAGAGCATTACTTCTACGCTTTGTGTGACAAAAAGCTAGGAAGCATCGAGACTGCTGTTAATAAAGATTTTAAAGTAAATAATTAGCATGGCTACAAAGCACAGCGGCACAGGAGACGCTGAAAGGAAAGGCTTATACCATTGCTGGGGTCCAAGTTCAGTCTTAGCTACTGGATTATAGCCTTTTATGATCATTATAAACACAAAAGTCATCTGGCAACTGAAAGGGGAATTACACGTCTGAGATGATAAAAGTATTGCCTAAGAGATAAAGAGATCAAATGACTCAGATAACGCCAAAAAAAAAAAAAAAAAAAAAAAAAAAAAAACAGTAATAAGAAAACTGGAAGTAACTACTAGGACCTGAAAGACCTGAAAGAAAGAAATAGAGAGAGAGAGAACGAGGGAGAGAGAGAGAGTTCCACCCACCTCCCAGACAGATAGATTTAACCGCTATTCACCGACACCAACACAGAGTGCTTCACTATGGCCTGATGTGTGACCTCATCACCTCATCATTCCTTACCACCGATGCTTACTCATGCACTTGAGCCCCATTCATCAAATAAGGCACCTGCACATGTTGCACAGCTGCGCTATCTGGAAGACGACCAGTGTTTTATTTTTTTTTAGCTGATAATCTAGAGCCTGAGTCCATCTCTGCATCCTGATTGGTCCATGTGATGCCATTAATCAATTGCAAGCAGCAGCCATATGTGAAAACAGTCATGGAAAGTTTTCTCTCATGAAACTCCCCAGCCACTGAGAAGTTGGTTTTGGCATAAAGGATCTCTCTACATCTCTTTCCCTGCTTCTTTTCCCTCCATCTGCTTTTATGCAAATTTTGCAGTTGTGCATGATAAGGTTTGCATTGAAACACCAGAGCTTTATGTTTTACTTCCTCACTTAGGTGGAGAAGTTGGCATATTAATAATGTAAAGATGGAAACACTCTTTCCATAACCATTATGTTTGGTTGGCTCTTTTGACCATGCCATCCTGTCTCTCCTCTTATTATCTGCATAATGCAACAGTCAGATTAACGTGAAGAAAGTGTTTGGTGAAAAAGCCAGTCCACTTGAATTGAAAAGACGTTGGAATGAAAAGAATGCAAACAACAAAAAAAACCATTTGCTTCAAGTATCATTTCATATCACTCCAAGTTCATCTACATGAACACATTTTTGAACCTCTTCAGTGTGAGCCACTAAATAAAACAAGAAAGGCTATGGTTTCTGTTTTTGTAAAAACAAATGAATAAAAATAAAAGCACAATATCACAAACCAAAACAAACAAAAAAAAAACACAAACCAAACAAACAAAAAACAACAAGAGCAAAACAAAATGAAAAAACCAACCAAAAAACCAACAAAACGAAAAAACAAACCAGCCAGAGAAAAACAAACAAAACTAGAATGTATACTGTGATCTCAAATGCAAAAAGTGTCCAACAGTCAGTTGTCAGGTTTTTTTTGTCAGTTTTAGTACATCATTCACATATTAATAATGCAATATATAGTATTCCTTGCACAAACAGTACATCACGCAGCACTGGGACAACCATAATTTTGTGCTACACCCATTATAAAAACATGGTGAGCCAAAAATGGTGATCGCTTCTCAGCAACAGTTGATGGAAATGTATAATGATTTGTGCTATATTTTTGCAAATGTCTTTCTCTCTCGTTCTTACCTAGCCCTAAGGATGGGTGATGCTCCACCAGCGCCCAACTGTTGTCGTCCACGCAGTGGCTTTTGTACACGAGCAGCTGGCACAGGTCTCGCGCCGTCATGCCGGACGGGATCTCTACCACTTTGCCCATGCCATCCTCGCTGAAGATTTTAACAATCTGCAACGAAAAGAAGTCCATCGCTTAAGCCATTGTGGACCAGAGACCTGAGAAATACTGCTCAACTGCCTTAAAAGCCAATTTACACCGTAAAAGAATCTCGATCAGACTGTGGACCGAGTAGATTTGAAACTGCGTCACAGGCCGATTTCACGTTCACTCAGAAAACAGATGCATGAACAGGGAATGATTAAAAAAAAGTTTAACAGAATTAAGACACAAGTCAGAAGATCTGGTCATGTTTAATGTATTAAATGTTGCTTTTTGTCTGGCAGAGTGTCTGGCACATCTACAATCCCCAACCTTTCTCAAATAAACTTTTTTTTTTTTTTTTTTTAAAAAAAAGGGGGAATAAAATAAAATACAAATTTAGATCCAGATCTTGAGCTACTTCCTATTCACAATCCCTTGAAAATTAAATTTTTTTTGCACCCATTCACAAAATATAAGCTTTCCTCGAACACACACCCCTTTTCCTAACGCGCATCTCCCACATTCCCATTCCCTTCTCGTGAACCTCTCAAAGCCTTCCAACATCCTGGATCTGATCTGATGTGCCTTACAGTTGACAAACTTCTATCATGGCTTCCACAGGTTTCCCGTGGGGTGTGTGTTGGGGGGACTTCCATATTCCCCTGTCTCCAGATCTCTGAAGGATCAGAACCGCTCTTCCTTTTCCCCCGCAGGAGGTGACGTATGGATCTGGGCCGAGTGAGAAACCTTACCTCCCCAGGCCTCAGCAGGCACCAGTCGGGAGAGCACGATGGCATTTTCGCCTCCTCAGAGAGCCGAAGCTGTTCTCCGCCGCTCTCCACAACTCCGCAAAAAATGTAGGAGAAATGAAAAAAAAGAAAAAAAAAGAAAAAAGGGAGAAAAAAAAAAAAAAAAAAAAAAAAAAAAAAAACAGTTCCAGGACAGATGCTTGGCTGTCAGTGGCTCACTGGATTATACCTGTCATTTAATCTCTCTCTGCCTCTCTCTCTCTCTCTCCTTCTTTCACTCTCTTTTTTCCCCTCCCTCCCTCTCTCTCTATCTTGCTTTTGGTTTGGGACGGAGGAAGCGGATGGCAACTGTTCCGAGCTTGGCCGACAACTTCGCTCTGTTCCCCTCACAAAGGGTTACAAGGCACAGCCTTTTAGGTAGCGAATCAAACCACACTTCCCTAACCAATCATAGGGCTTGCAGAGGCTGATGTAATCATTCCCACACACTCGGGCGCGCGCGCACACGCACGCACGCACACACCCTTCTCACATGCATGCACAGCCCACAGACACAGACGCACAGTCATGCGCATGCATGGCCAAATTTTCTTTTCCTGTCTGCTCCATAGCTGCTTTTTTTTTTTTTTTTTTTTTAGGAGGCGAGCATATTTAACACTTTGAAAGGGGAAAAAGTCACTTGTCTGAACTTTCATTTTGAATGAAGACTTTATTGTTTCGTTGTTGTTTTTTTTTTTTCCTTTCCTGACCTCCGAAGTTTGAAACATCTCTCAAGACTGCGGCTCATTAGTGCGGTGAAACCGACACTGCTCTGCCTCTGCTGCAGTCTACCTTCACTGAAAAAGAACAAAACCTGGGAACTCCTACACGCACAAACTCAACACACACACACACACACACACACACACACCCCTCTAGAATTAGAAGTTTGTGTTTGACATGAAGAAACTTTACTCTGCCCGTTGCTCCAACTTTCACTGGAGATGACTTGCAACTTGTTCTAAAACTGGTACGGTTTTCGCTACTCCGTCTGCACGGCTTTCGAAATTACGTTTAACAACCACTCAAAAACTGCGGCATCAGAAAAGAAAGCGTAGGATGACTCAGGCTCTTTCAGTGCCTCGGGGGGATTTGGTCATGGGGGTGGGAGAGAGAGAGAGAGAGAGAGAGAGAGAGAGAGAGAGGAAGCAGAAGAAAGAGTTTTTAGGGTAGTCACATAAAAGGCATGCTAACTCTCCAGAGCTCCAGCTGGACGGGACAGCCCCTCCCCTCTTCCTCCTATCACTCTGTCACCCAGTCAGACAGAAATGTGTGTGGATGTGTGTGTGAGCACAGACCGGGGAATTCCTTGTCCCTAGTGTCACGTATTTGCAGCAGCTGATTTCCCATCATGGATAGCACTGGAGGAACATTTTATTCATTTATTCCTTTGCAATTTCAGCACTTCTAAGAGTGTGGAACAACAAGAACATTAGCGTGAATTCATTTGGAGAATGCCGACTTGCACGTCCTGGCCTTCACGTGTTAGCTTACAACTGTTTTATGTTGCTTATTACTGGAGCAAAAGTCGAACTAGATAGTATGCTGTCACACTAACAGACGACTTGAACTGACATTGTTCTGGTTGTAATTTACCATTAATGATGACAATCAAACCAAAGCAGACTGCAAACTGTGATCTGTGGAAATATCAAAAGAAGGAACTGGAGAATCCTCCTACAGTACAAACAGCCTGATAAAACATGTCATTATCGTTGATAGAGCGCGCGAGAATGGTCGATCTGAGTATTAGCAAGTGTGATCGTTAAATATTACATATTTACAAGCATGGAAATGCTGAAAAAATGAGCACTTCAGTTCAGCAAGCACTAAGCACTGAGAAATGTGCATTTCAGTTCTACACGTCGCTCATGAGTCACGGCATCTCGCGCTCGTTCTAATGAAGACACTCACTGATACTGCTCTGTGGACTCAGGTCGGTCTTCCTCGCACTCTTTATTAAAGTTACTTTTTAAATGTCATAACATCTTAAACATAGACGTTTATTGCTAACAGCACATGAGAGCAACCAGAGCAAATTAAAATTGCTTACTACTATGTAGGTATAGGTGTCGACGAGTACCAAGTACTGAGTGCTTGTACTTAATCTGAAAGAAAATGGTATTGTAGAATTCTATAAGAAATGGAATAATATTAGTTGAAAACAGTCTGGAGGAGAATGCTTTAAGAGTCCGACATGGCACAGATAGCTCATAAGCATATACATGGATCTTAAGGGCGGACCTCTTCAAACGAGTCCAAAGGTACTCTTTTAAGTGTCTCTCTCTTTTTTTTTTTTTTGCCCCCGAGCGAAGCGGCACATATTTAGTGAAGAAACAAAGCCTTTCATTACACAGCAGTCCGTCTCCATGCTGACCACAGACGCCTACAGCAGGCCAGGGGCCTTGAGCTCGGCCCAGCGACGGCCTCCACCCCAGGTTCAGTTAAGCAAGACAATTACAGCGCACTGGCTTATGAAACACATTTCACTATGAACAAAGCTGTCAGAAGAGTAGATCGCATTCATCTGATTCCAAGGAAGTCAGTCAGTCAAGTGATGGCCGGAGATTACGAAGGATGAACCTGAGAAGGCATTAAAAGCCACTGATAAAACGATAGAGTACATTGTGTTGCAGCTGCTGTGGAAATTAAAATGGAAAATTACCCGGAAAAAAAAAAAAAAAAACCCTTCCATTTTTATGTTATTTATTTACTTTCTTACTTACTTTTATCACTTTCTTGCTATTTTTTTTCTTACGTTTTTCTTCTCACTTACTTTCATACTATTACTTTCTTAGTGTCTGACTGACTTTCTTTCTTCCTCACAAAATAATGTCCTTCCTTGCCTACTTAGTTCCTTACTCACTGCTACAGTCTTAAGTTTCTGACTTTGTCTTTTTTTCTTACTTACTTAGGTATAGTATTTCTTTCTTTCTTTCTTATTTAATTACTGTCTTATTCATCTACTTAGCTTCTTACTGTAACCTACCTACCAAATTTCTTTCTTTCTTTCTTGTGAGCTCAAACCATAAGCTGTCAAAAAGTGACTCTTGTTCTCTTGAACAAGACCCTTAACATTTAACTGTAACAGTGTAGGTGTGAATTAAATTCTGCCATGTGTCAGCTGCTTTTCAAAAAGAGTCTGCCAAATGAGTAAATGTTCATTTTTTTGTATATAACTGAGGTGTATGATCTTCAATATTAAGCTATATGGCCAAAAACGTGGGTATTCTGTGGGAAAAAGGTGGGGAAATCTATTTTAAAAGTTACTGTACAATAACGTATAGCAGTAAAGAGCAGCAAACAAAGATGGGGCATTTTTCTTTCAACCTTAGGGCACAACTGAACATTTCTACTTAATGCCTGAAAAGTATTTGGGTTGGAAGACCATAAATCTAAATCAGCAGAGGAAAATGTGCTGCAGAGAATGTCTCTTACAAACCATATGTAAAAGCTGTCATGCAAAAAGAAGAGTGCTAACCTTCAATTTAGAGCTGTAGGGGAACAAATAAGGTGTTAACTTTTGAGAGCAGACTGACAGCCTCACCCCACCACCCTCCAAAAAAAAAAAAAAAAGAATTCTCAGAAGAAAAATCTCTTCCTGTTTCAGCATTTGCTCATGCCTTTAGGCTGAGTCAGCAGGATATTCATCTCTACTTTTCCACTGAATCCTTTCAGACTACTTATTCCAGCCCTTCCTGTCTGATCTGGGGCTGTTTTGTGTTTCCCTCAAATGCAGGCAAGGTTTCGATTTTGGTTAAGGAATTCATGTTGCCTTATTTGAACTTTCACTCTTTTAGTATCGTTCCTGAAACTGAAAGATTTTCTTTGTCTAGGTCTGTATATACCTGGATTGGAGCCATGTGTGTGGGTGTGTGAAAAAGATACTTCCGAATACTTCTTTTGTAAATTACATCAGTCAGGCACATGTCCAATGAACAGGAAAAAGGCCCCCACCACCCCCGGTGATGTAATCCAATCTAAGCAATGCCTCAAGAAGTTTTATTGCATAGGATCAAAATGAATAGTTCAAGTCATTCAAACTCAAAAGTCACCATGGCTGACTGTCAAATGTCACCATTAACAAAAGTAAAAGACCAAAATGGTGCCAAATGGCCACAAGATACAAGTCATAAGATTGAGACCTTTGCAAAGTGGTGTTACGGGTAATTGGATTGAAACGTTATTTCATCATGGATTAATTCCATTTTTTAGCTATTGAAGAACAACCTTCCATGTGTCATCTTAAGACTCAATAACTTTAATGTAAATTATATAAGATTTTGTTTGACCTTTGAAAGACTAAGTTGTTCCCTTTTATCTAAAAGAAAAGATAACTAGAAGGAAGATAACAACCAGGAGAACCCAGTGTGCTGGTTCATCACAGCAGAAGCAAATGGTACCAACATCCAATAGTCACAATTGTAATTTAGACCTTGAAGGGGAACATTGGGCCATAGTAACATATCTAAGGGTATCTACAGACTGACATCCAAAGTGGAATTCTGTAATACTTGACAACCTTCATCAGCAAAAATGACATGACAGGACCACCTCAATATAGCCCAATGAATGAATGATACTGTTAAACCAGTCCCACTGTCAAATTGCGTCTGTAACGACTCCTTTGCATCATGCTACTTGAGTGCAGCTGTCTGATGTAGTCACCGATATAAAATCCAAGCAGGAACAATCAGAGACGTGCTGAAAGTCATATCCCCTTCCCTGGTCTGATATACTTCCAAGCTGGCCCTTTTAGCAGCAATGCCTGTCTGAATAACTGTGCTGACTCATGAGTTCAGCATCAACTGCTACTTGTAGTCTAATTATTGTGTTAAATTGGGCTTGAAATGCCAGGCTAACCCACGATGTTCCATATAACAGGCCTCAGTCAAAAAAAAAAAAAAAAAAAAAAAGTAAAAAACTGCCGTAGTGTCTATTAGAGAACAATATGTTACACTGATGCATCGGTTAGAATACCGCTTAAAACTTCATTCACTGTTTACCAGAAGCCTTGCATCAAGTCATGTACTTTGCTTGTGAAAATGTCTGGATAAAAGAACCAGTGGATACTATGGATCTAGCTGGTCAATATCTATGACAATTTTCTACAGCTAATTAGCTGGTGTTAAGGTATCTCACAACCCTGCATGCAGACTGTAAGGAAGTAGGGTCTAGCACAAGCACATGTTGATTTTTCCATCCATATATTTGTAACTACTATTACAACACTGATAACTTTTGATAGTAATAAAAACTGTACGAAGTGTTGCTTCACATATATGGCACTGAGACAGCGCAAGGGCAAATGTATGATTAAAAGTGCTCTAAAATAGTTTGTGACAGTCCCTGGTGGGCTATAAGCGCTGAATTTGCATCATGCGGCTGCTCATAAGACTCAGACTATTGAAGTCTCCAGTATTTTGAGGTTTTCTAGTCTCACAGCAACACCACATTGTCATCAGCATTCTCACTGCATGCTAACTATCATACTAAAGACAATATCTATGACAATTTGTTGCTATTCCATTTTCTGTCAATATAATGTCTTAGGTAAAAGTTGAAATACCATGTAACAAATACATGGTATTTCAACTTTTACCTAAGACATTATATTGAAAGAAAATGGAATAGCAGTGTCAGTACTGATAAATGTAGAGGTGGCAACATTGTTAATACGGAAATCCAAACAGGAAAAGAGGAAAAACAGAATTTTTACCACAAAAACCATAGCATGTGTCAGTGGACGAGATGGCAAGTTTATTTTTTCAGATATGTGCCAAGTGACAGTAAGAAGGCAGCAAGGCAAGTTCTGGTGTGACCACTACCTAATAATTAGCAGCTACATTTTTTTTTAACCAACCAAAGAGCCCACAGGCTCACCAACTTGGTTTCTACTGGCTCACAAGACTGAGGATTGTGAATTCAAAGATCACCTAGATAAAGTGAGTGCAAAGTGAAAGTAACCACTCCCAGTAACATGTGCGGTGTCTCCCGCTTCCTGCATCCTTTCCCCTTCAGTGAATTGGGTTTTCTACCAAATGAAATCTATTCGCATTTGGTCTAACCGCTGCTTTAGCAGAAAAGCAGAAAAGGAGAGTTTTCAGGTGTCTATGGTCAAAAATCATAAATGCTGTGGCTAAAACGTAGAACTTGGCACCTCTGTACTCAGATTGTGGCTATAGTTACTACAGCATTACCACCACAACCATCAGAATAGTCCTATAACATCCCAAGCATGGACAGCTGCTAAGTTCCACTGACAAAAATTTATATGAATGATTATATAGACATATACACACACATACATACACACAGTATATATATATCACACATCCAACTGCCCTCCTCATCACCCATCTGCCCCGCACGTAGACCCCAATAATATGCTTCTGAATGGCCGACCTCTTTAGCACTTGGCTTCCAACCGAGATGAAGATGAGGGCGAGCCAAATGCTTCCTCAATAGCAGCGGGCATTTTGATGCTGTCCCCAAAACGGAGGGGAAGCCGTTCAGCCCAACAGCAGATCATTGTCCGCTTGGGGATGGCCACCGGACGCCCACAGAGAATGACATCATACTCTTTAATCAAACAAATCAATTCAGGACAAGCGCCACTGTCTGTCCACTGTTTCACTGATGCTGCCCACGTCTCACGGCCACCCAGTCACCACTTGGCAACCGATGGAATAGAAGTGATGAACTGACAGAGCATAAAGACATATAAAGAGGCAACTATCTATATAAAAAGGTGGAATACTTTATTTTAAATATGGAAGTCTGGGGTACATCAGCTATAATGACTGCAAGACTGCAAGTCTAATGTCGAAGAACTGATGGCAACACTTAAGCTGACAAGCAGACAAACTGGTTTGCAGATTTGTTTAACTAATGATACCGTAGCATCCAACAGGGTGCATAATGACAGGTCACGCTTAAATGTAGTCTGTGTTCTCATAAAGATGATGACATGGAATTAAACTGGTGACTTATTTTCAAATGCACTGGTTTATCTCGCCTGGTAAGTGGCTTTGTCACAAATCTCTGAAAGAATAATGCACAGTTATCCAACACCTGTGTCAAAGGTGAAAGAGGATTAGTTGGGAAAGGGTCCAAACTATGTCAAAAACATACATCCGTACTGTAGATGTAAAGAAATGTGGTACTACCAAGGCTGAAGCATCAGGGATCAGCAAGCTTAACAACCACACTGTCCAGATTGAAAATCTCTCAAAACTAAATTGGCTTCTGGAGATATCTGGGAATGAGTGTGCGGTGCTCAAACTGGGCCAGTCGGATTTGGAAAATGAGGGTAGAGAAGAAAATGTTCTCACATTTAAGACAATTCTGCTGAGCTGCTTGGTTCAGTACAGTGCATTCTGTCTCGAAGAGGCCTTCATAATGAGGCTTCCCTGGGTGGCCGCCAAGTCCAGGCAGTGTTTAACAGTCTTCTTTTGCTTCCTCTCTGTTTCTCAATCATTTGACACAACATTAGCACTCTCTAAAAGTAAGCTGCATGGCTTTCTCCACAGATATGCTGATAGAACAGGTAGGTAAAAAGCACAGATAAAGAGTGTTCCTTCCAGTTTCCTTTCCCTCTCTCCATTTCCTGCTTTCTTCCATGCCTCGGCTCCAACTGTGAGCACGCAGTCTGAGCAGGCTGCAAGTCTGCGTGACCTTCGTGAGTTCAACTCTATCATGGCAACAGATGAACCACCTTTCAGCAATAAGTTTAATTGCATGCAGTGTTTTATTATGGCCTCCTGGCAAAAAGCTTGGAGCAGTTTGCTGAGCATTTAATATGAGACGTAGATGTGCTACACTGGCACGCACACACAGCCATTGCATAAGCAAAGTCAAACTACTGCATATTTACCATTGTACACAATATATTTAAAAACACAGGCTACCTTATTAGAGGGTCACTAACCCATGAATGGAACATTCCTGCAAATTTCATGAAGCCAGTAACCCAGGGGCACCAGGTTGCAACTCAAAAAGCTCCATAAGCCTCTGGCTCTTAGAGAGAGGTGATGAGGTTGCTTTGGGTCACAAGATCTATATGAAAAGTGTTTAACTGCTCATCTTAGTGGAGTATTAGCAGGTGTGTTTTTTTTTTTTACGATTACAGCACCTCTGTGAAATCTCTGTTCTTTGTCACGTCACCTTTTGCAACAGTGGATAATCCGGGGAGGTTGAAACACGCATAGGTGCTCTAGGGATAAAACGGTTTTTGATGGTTTGAGAGACTGTGCCACACTGTGCCATAGCATTTCGGAACAGCCATGTTAGGGTCTGGTGTTAGCCTAACCAGGTGAACCAAATCCATATTTGCAGATGTGTGTGGTCCACCTGGGTATGTTGTACTTTATGTAGGCCCATGACAAAAAAGGGCTTAAACTGAGACAGTCTTGCCAATCTGATCTGATTTATTACTGAGTCTCAAAGGGCCTTACAATTGAGACAGCGTACAAATGAGCAGTTGAGTCCTACTTGTGACACCTTTAAAGACCCAATGCAGAAGGATTAAGGGTCTTGCTCAAGGGCCCAAGGTTCAAAGAACTAGGATTTGAACTCACAAGCTTCTGAGCAGTAACCCATGCATTTACCACTGAGCCACCACTATGCGCACAAAACCATACAGCCAACATTACTGCAACATTCATGTCCCTAAAACACAAAGCAATTCTGCTAAATAAACCAGAGAATGCTGATTTACAGAACAGGGCTTCATCTTGGGAATAAAAAGCTAGTTCCCAGGTTCTGTAATATGGAAAAATATGAACACTTTTGATCCGCTTACAAAGATTCCATCTTCTGCATCGGGTCTTTAAAGGTGTCACAAGTAGGACCATTGGTCCTTCTTTTGGCTCCATAACCATGACTGGTAAATGAGCATCTACTTGTAGCACTTTTTCACTAGGTTTTTGAAAAATGTTAAAGATATAACTGAGCTGCAGTTAAAACTCTTGGTCAATAGTTATGTCTGATTTCTTTATTTCTTTCGTGCTTGCCAAATTCAGTGGATCATCTGGACCTGATTGGCTAATCACAGAATGCAGGCTTGAGTGCTTTATAATCGGAAAACAGACCAAGAACCATTAATACACCCATTCTACGTGACAACAGAGTCTGCACACACAACTTCACATATTTGTATAGCTTATTATATAGATTTGAGGGCAAATCAAGCTCAAGTGGCTTACTGGTACTAGGTTCAACAGGCTAAAAATGCTGAGCTGTTGATTCAGATTCAGTATTATAGACATGATTAGATTTACACACATTTTAAAAAATATATTTTACCAAAATGACAGCTGAATTCTTTTTTAAACTTTCTAACCTTGCCTTGGCATTCTGCCTGCAAAGGAGCCAGCTTAACAAAAGCAGCAGTAAAAACAGTCAGACTGCCTAAAATGTAAAACCTTGTTAAAACCGTGATTTCCTCACACAGATGATCAAATTCTTGGCCATAGTGAGAGGACAAGTCAGTTTGTAATCAGATACTGACTCCCAAAATGTCACATCGACAAAACAGAGAAGACATTTATGGCATTTGGCAGATGCCCTTATCCAGAGAAGAGCGCTTACACACTCTGTACATAAAGTTTTAAAATGTTTAAATGACTGAATAAGAAGACTAGAAATTTAGAAAACAGAAGTGAGTGAATGAATCAGTGATTATTTCCTGACTGATGTTAGCATGAATAGAGATAAATGGAACAACGACGAGGCTCGTGTTTAAACGCCGCAAGTGACTTTTACCTCAGTTGATGAGACAGAGACTGATGTGGACTGAAATCTTTACAAGTAACTTTAATTTCACTTTAACCAGATTTTACAATGCTATAACTTTGATTATTATATGCAAAAGAGAAACATATTACCCATATAACTCTTACCCAAAAAAGCCTAAGTGCTGGATTAGAAGCCAAAGGTGATCTAACAAACTATGAAAGGGGTGTGCACATTTATGCAACAAGGTTATTGTAAGGTTTTTCTTTTTTTCCCCCTAAAATGTTTCTATTTTTTTTTTCACTTGAATTTAGTGGGTTACTATATCAACATGGAAAGAGATGTGACATGATTTATCTTGGTTTCATTTTTTGCATTACAAAAAATGACAGTAGATTTTTAGATCCGCTGTATGCACTTTTTTGTTTGTTCTAAGTTTCCACTGTTCCTAGTTCTCTTGTTTTTAAGGCACTGCCTTCTAGTGAGGAGTACGGCATTGCAAGGTACACAGAATATGACAGTTAGTAGTCTAAGTTCACAGAATATGAATGAAGAAAAAGGGATTATCCTGAAATTAGCTGAATCAGGATGCTAAAAGAAGTTAATCCCTCAACAGGTTAAACTGGAATTACGAATTCAAATTACTTCTACAAGCCACAATTTATTGTGCTTTGGATCACATGTAAAGTCATGTGTGAAGTAGGAGGATATGAGAGTGCTAACAACTTGTCTAACTTGCCTCTACTTTTACGTTCTTGCCATTTAATGGCTTACCAATTTCCATGTCTTGTACCTGATTATTATTGAACTGCTCATGAGCTCCTAGTGATTTATTGCCAATGCTGCACAATACAATGCTTCGACTTCTAGTTGCAGATCAGCCTGAACAGCCCGGCCAATTTGAAGCTGTTCTATTTTCAGACACTTACCTCACCCTGGAGTAAATAAGCAGCTCCCGCCGTAAAGGCAGGCAAGATGCTATTACAGATATTGCTCATCCCTTTATTCCTGCTCCGCTCCTTTGCAGTCAGTGCCAGAGTCTGAGGTCAGTGAAAGCTTTAAATGGATTAAAACCCACACACACAGACATTCACAGTAAGTCGTGTGTCCCCAGGGTGGAGGTGCAGGAAAAGTGCTAGAATGGGTAGAGAGCAAGGAGGCATGACAAGGAGTTTTCTCTACATGCAGTGAATGAAAAGAGAATGAAAAACAAGGGGTTACTAGTGAGTATTCAGAGCTCAGAATTAACTACAGATTTAAACATAGCTTGGACAGTCACACAGGCACTATTTATTAACTGGAGAATAGTAATGAGCAATTTCAGAGTACCCATAAAGGTACACATCACAGATATTTACTTGATTTTATTACACTGATTGAAATGTTTTATTTGCATTTACCCAGGGTACAACATAATTGCCTTGGACACCCTACATAGTGCAGTGAATGCCATTTGATATTCAGCCACAGAAAAAATAAAATGTCTCGCAAAAACAGAGATGAACGTATTTATATAATTACTCAAGTAGATTTAAAAAACTGTTCCAATTAAAACTACAATTTCTATGATTTACATTTACATTTAACAGAGAATGTGGTGCAACCTGGCAATATTGAGTTTAGTGATACAACAAAGGATTATTTTTAGAATTTAATAATCTTGATTGTTTTTGTTGAAAATGGACTAATACTTTTGATTATTCCCTTTTCCAAAAATGATAACCAATTACAAATAAGTAATTTGACAAGTTTTAAGTTTTATATATTGCTTTTTTTGGGTCCTCTTTTATTGCCAACTTCACTAAAAGTTCTGTGTGGAATTTCTTCGAGTTTTACAGGTATGCATGCCGGTGGTCAGAAATAAAGATTGCCAAGAAAAGAGAAAAAGCACACGGTGGATATGAAGGCTACTTAATAATAAAATTCGGCCATTTTAAGTTTTCCAAAAAAAACAAAAAACAAAAAAAAACAAAAATGAAGAGAGCACGACTCATGGAATGTTCAGTAATTGAAAACTCTGTGGCTCTAATAAATAGACAAAATTTTACTGAACATATTTAAATAATGCTCATGAAATAAATCTGCTCTGTCTGTGAAGTTTATTTTATAGTTAAAGGGGTCCCTGGCTGCAAAAATTTTGACATCCCCTATTGCGGTTTTATCCAAAAACAACAAACACAACTTCTGTTGTTGGCCATAACAATAAATGAAATGTATGTCAATGAATTCTCCTAATCAGTGTACTTGATTCTGTTGCCTAATCATAGCCCAAACTGAGTTAAGTCGCAAAAAGTGAACAGGATGTAAATGAGGCCATAACAGGCTCACGTACCAAATGTCTGTGTCACGGAACATGCCTGACTCCTGGTTTGGCTCTGCATTCATCATTCTCACCTATATCTTGTGCGTTCCTAATTTTAACAACTGTACATTTCAACCTGCTTTTAGATTATGGATATGCATTTGCCTTTGTTACTCGTGCTGTTAAAAAGCTTGCCATGCAGGTTCACGGGCCCATGTGTTCCCAGCATGGAATACAAAAAAAAAAAAAGAAAAAGAACAGCAATCGATGATCAGATTACAGCACCGTGGAATAATACTGCATGGAGAACTGGTTCTGCAAAGCTCTCTGGCTCGCGTGCCTCCCACGTGGGGGTCGGCCAAAGGAACGAGGGCCTGTCAGAAAAACGCCTGCAGCTCGGAAAATTCCGTAAACACCGCGCTTGTCTTCTCAGCAAGTGTTCAAGAGGCCAAAGGGACATCTGCACGAACTATGTTCGTTTGCATATAACAAGAAGCAGGGGAATAGATCTTGGACTCATTTTCTGTCTCGCCATTGCCCGTAGCTGTGGAGGTGCATCTCGTTCTGGTTCTGTCAGTGCCAGAAATGCACAAGAAGAATCCCAGATGTTCACTACCTTCTCAGAAGTGGGAACTTAAATGTCCTTGTCACTCAAAAAGTCAGAAAATTGTCTTCTTATTGAGTGAGAGTATGATAGCACACAGCATGCAGAAGACCACACTAACGCAGTCAATAGCAGGCTGTCTACGTGAAAAGAATCCCAGCCATTCACGTGCATCTCACGTGCAAAGGAGCTCAGAAATGTCCTAGCTGATATTTATGGACGGCCAGTGTAGGCGTGCTGACTGCTTTAAATTACTTCCAGACTCTCGCTTGTTGCCTGAGTAGGGTGCTAGGAGGGCTGTGTCTCATTCAAAGGGCCGCTGGGTCAAATCCATAGGACAATAAAAGTCAAGAGAAGGAGATTATAGTAATTGAATCAAGCGTGCAGCGGATTTTTACAGGAATGGAGGGTGTGTTACGGTAATGGAGCAAAACTCCATGTGGAGATGATTAACGAGATGGGGGAGAGAAGGGGTTCACGAATATCAGTAACCTTGCACGTGATAACCAAGGGATAGTTAACTGCAATACAAACTGGGGTAAGAATATAATATGGGCCTCAGATGGTGATGCACACTCTATAACGTTACACAATAGTGCTACACCATGCACTCACATGGGGGAAGCCTACGAAAGGTGAAAACTGTGCTGCTTTCTTCAAAACAATCATGAGGCACCAATATTGTAAATCCTAAGTTCATGAATTTTAATGGTTTAGATTAATTTTTATTTAGGTATTCATGCAGCTGTTCATTTTTCTCCCACTTATCCTGGTAGGGGCTGCGATGGCAAAAGGCTGAGAAGGTCAGTCCACACTTCTCCATCCCTGTTCACAGATTCCAGCTCCCCCTGAGAGCCAAACAGGAGATATAATCTCTCGAGTGGGCCCTTTGTTTGCTCTGGGGTCTCCATCCAGTGGGATGTGCTGGATACAGCTCTAGTGGGAGCCTACGAGGTGGCATCATTATAAGGTGACCAAACCACTTCAACTGGCACTGCTCAATTTGGACAAGCGGTGGCTCTACTCTGAGGCTTGCCCAGTATGCAGAGTTCTTCACCCCTTCACAAAGACTGTCCTAATGACCTCATTCTTTCGGTCACTACCCACAACACGTGATCATAGATGAGGGTAGGTAACACAGGTGTCCTCAACCTGAGTCTTTTCTCAATGTCAAAGTTCTCCATTTCCAACAACTGTGAATAAGATCCTGAGGTACTTAAACGCTTCACCCTGGGGCATGGTCTCTCCCCTTAAATGAAGGAGAGAACCATGGCCTAGGACTTGGAGGTGCTGATTTTCATTACAGCCATTTCACACTTCACTCAGCCTTCTTCAACTTCCCTTACCACTGGTGTGTCCTAGGGTAACCTGCATAACAGCATTCCAGCCAGAGCTTCTTGCAGCCACCCCTGCAACCAAGGACTTGATCATGGTCCATGCAGACTCAATTTGGCTCCCATGTCCAAAAGGACTCTTCCCTTCCCTTCCCATGCAGACTCAATGTCCCAGATCTCACTCTGTATAAACAGAGTGAGATCTGGGACATTGAGTCTGCATGGGAAGGGAAGGGAAGAGTCCTTTTGGACATGGGAGCCAAATTTGCCTTTGAATCCCAAAAATGGCTTCTTATCTACTATATGTGTGGCAGCTTGCCAACCCTTCACATGGTTAAAGCTCAGATGTTTATATTGTGGGAAAAACAGAACCAACTAAACTCATTAGAAAAATATTGCAGGCAGGTACTAACAAAAATGATAACTTTGAGATGGGGACAAGATGGTCAAGAGAGCCTGGAAAAAAAAAAAATCACACCTCTAGTACAAGCACTGAAAGGGTAACTATTTTGCACACAGTGCATAATGCAGGTGTGTGGACGCACACATGAGAATGAATAGAGTGTGGACACATATATATACATACTAACAAAGCTGAACATAAAGACCTATACACACACCTACGCACACAAAGCCACCAGCTGACATCCCGGCCCTGTGCATTGTTCTAAAATCGGCAAGCGTTTCACTGTGTGTGTGTGTGTGTGAGGGTTGAGTGAATAGCTAAACCCTCAGGCTTTGAACACATAGTGACATAAACATTTGCACATTAATGACTTCAAAGCCATCTGGAATATTACATAGACGTTCTTCAAACAAAATGTCAGATGTACAGCAATCAATACCATACCACTGCACACACACACAAACAATACCTCCGGAACCGAGCTTACATGTTTGTCTGAGGCTTGACACGGAGGTAAAGAGCCGGGACAGGCTGTGGGTGAACTGGCTGGACTACACAACTCGGGGAAGGGATTTGGGATGGCAGGCAGAGACGATGTCCGAAACTGCAGCTCTTCCTCCTGCAGCCTCCTAAAGAGACACAGAGAGAGAGAGAGAGAAAGAGAGAGATAGTGAGTTTAGTGTGGCAGAGAGACAGACAGATAGGACATAGAAAGTGAGATACAGTAGAAAAGAAAGAAAGAAAGAAAGAAAGAAAAGGGGGAGAGAGTGTGAGGGATAAAGTGAGAAAGAAAGACGGTAGGAAGAAAGAGAGAGGTAAAGAAAAGGAACGGATGGAGAGAGTCTGAGATCATCAATATATTTTATTAGAAATGAAAAAAAAAAACCTAATCAATGAAAAATGAAACACAAAACCAACACAAACACAAAACACCAAACCAGAAGACATTAAAAAAGTGATGAGCTCAACAAGGAAGAAAAATATATTCACTCTGATTTCATATAGTATATGAATGTATAAAGCTAAGATTTTTTTTTTATCAACAATAGGTTCCGTGCTAGCTGTGACCTTTAAAACAGCATGCAAAAATCGAGTGCTCAGCTGTGATGATTTATGAAGTTTTCAAACATCACTGCTCCTTATTCCAGACTCAGGGTCAGAACGTCCTCTTAAGAGTGAAGAACGTACTCTTCTTTTCTCTCTAAGCTCTGCGTGCTTGGAACACTATGAGCACACGTTGAACCTGGACACCAATCGCTCAAGTTGAAACATTTTGCATATAATTAAAAATTGAGACAAATCTTGTTTTTTTTGGCTGTGTGAGAAATTCTCATATTAAAATTAAATCTGTCTGAATATTCTCTTTGCACGCCATTTGCTTCATTGTTACAAAAAGAAAGAAAGAAAGAAAAAAAGAAAGAAACACTTTTTCTTTATACTTTGAACATGTTTTTTCCAGTACCCATGAAAAAGGGGTGGCCTCTGTGCCTGTCAGTCCCAATAAAAAGGGCATGGCCTCTCTGCCTGTCAGTCACAATGAAAGAGGCGTGGCCTCTGTGCCTGTCAGTCCCAATGAAAGAGGCGTGGCCTCTGTGCCTGTCACTATCATTGAAAGAGACATGGCCTCTGTGCCTGTCAGTCACAATGAAAGAAGTGTGGTCTCTGTGCCTACCAGTCCCAGTGAAAGGGGTGTGATCTTTCTGCCTGTCATTCTCAGTCAAACAAACATGGCCTCAGTGCCTTTCAGTCACGGTGAATGAGGTGTGGCCTCTATGCCTGTCAGTCCCAGTGAATGAGGTATGGTCTCTGTGCCTGTCAGTCCCAGTGAATGAGGTATGGTCTCTGTGCCTGTCAGTCACGGTGAAAGAGGTATGGTCTCACTGCCTGTCAGTCAAAATGAAAAAGGGATGGCATCAGTGCCTGTCAGTCCTAATTAAAAAGGCTTGGCCTCTATGCCTGTCACTCCCAGTTAAACTGTTGTGGTTTCTGTGCCTGCCAGTCCCAGTGAAAGAGGTACGGTCTCTGTGCCTGCCAGTCCCAGTGAAAGAGGTACGGTCTCTGTGCCTGTCAGTCCCAATTAAAGGGGTGTGGTCTCTGTGGCTGTCAGTCCCAATTAAAGAGGTGTGGTCTCTCTGCCCGTTAGTCTCAATGAAAGAGGTGTGGACGTGCCTGTCAATCCCAATGAAAGGGGCATGATCTTTCTGCATGTCAGGCCCAATGAAAGAGGCATGACCTCAATGCCTGTCAGTCACAGTGAAGGAGGTGTGGCCTCTATGATTGTCAGTTTCAATGAAAGAGGCGTGGCCTTAGTGCCTCACATTCAATCAGTGTTCAATTTTAGGTCTGCTATTACTGATTCTCTCTCTCTCTCTCTCTCTCTCTCTCACACACACCCTCACACACTAACGCACACTGGCAAAGGCACACAAACACACACACACCTGCACACAATGAGACATCACTGACCAGGGGCCATGGGGGGTGTTTTGGACTAGAACCCTTTGAAGTAGGGTCACACACTCTGAAGTGTGTCTGCTCTGAAGTGTGTGACACAGAGGTCAGCGCTAAGTTTGACTGCTAACCTCTGGCTGAACCCATGTTAAAAGGAACTCAACACACACACACACACACAAGCCAGTTAATCACGTACCCCAACTCAGCAGAGGTAAAGGTATAGATTACAGTATATATGCGTTTTTTTTTGTTTTTTTTTTTGGTTGTTTGTTGTTCCTGAAAATTTTTGCTTACAGTTGAATCAAACAAGATACTGAAGTAAATAAATACAAAGATACATTTCATTTCATCAGCCATGAAAGATAACAAATATGTACAAAAATGTGTATACAGTGCTTGTACCATAAACCAGGCTGGCGACGGCACAAAAATCGTGAACGTTCTTGAGATCCTGTTAGAAGGTCCAAATCATTTGAAATGGATTATTTCTAACCAGCTCTAATTCTTCATTCTGTTTGAGAGACTCACACAGACTGAGCAATATGATGGTATATTATTGGCCACTGCACTTATCCTGTAGTAACCTGGAACGGCACTTGTACATGTCCTCAGATATTAATGCAATTCGTCCACATGGTGCAATACCATTGCCAAGAGTCTACACAGTATAGCATCATGTGACACTGTGTCTGAAACTGAATAAACAAACTAGCGTTGTGTCTCAAAGCATGTACTTATCCAATCTTATGGATTTTCAAGATTAGTAAATATTTTTAAATGTACAGTGATTGTTTTTGATTTGAGACGTGGATCATGACGACAATCACGCAGACGGTAGCAAGTTGTAAATAGAAACGGAGCTTGTCTTTCTGTTGAACGTTACTGGGCATGAAATCGCGAAACGTTACAGTTTGACTTGGAAACCAGATGGACAGGGATGTTTTGGCTCTGAAGTGCCATCTAGTGGACGCCATTTTTAATCCTCCAGATGTACATAAGAGACATAAGGGAGTATACAGTGAAAGTGAAGAATATCTGCACCCTAATAATAAAAAACATGTTATTTAACAAAGAAAAATGTGCAGTTGTTGAGAGGGTGAAGTTTTCTGTGAGGAGACGTTCGTTTAACATTTATGGAAAGAGTTTCCAGTGTCAGTGCTTTTTTAACAGTAGGTTGTCCGCCATGGAAAAGTCTTCAGCACAGTGAACGTTGCGTTTTGTGGTTTCTCTGTACTATGTCAAGCTGTGTCGTTTTTTTAATTATTAAATTCAAGGAGAAAGAAAAAAGTTGTTGAAGGAACGATTTATAACTACTAACACACAAAAAGTATGTGTCATTTATTAAAAGATTATTAAA
Source organism: Pangasianodon hypophthalmus (assembly GCF_027358585.1). NCBI lineage: Eukaryota > Metazoa > Chordata > Actinopteri > Siluriformes > Pangasiidae > Pangasianodon > Pangasianodon hypophthalmus. The sequence goes on along the minus strand of NC_069710.1, from coordinate 11,882,626 downwards.
ATTGAATAATTTTTATCTTTGCTGTAGTATAAGAGGAATAAAACACTTTAGGCCGAGCTGTTATAGGAATATCTTTAACTTCAGGGTGGTAAGAGTAATTTCGCTTTGCATTGGGTCACTTCACACCACTCCATCGCTGATTATTATAAAGGAGTCACATGGGTCTGGTTCCCCTCAAGGTTTCCTTCTCATGTCGAGTTTTTTTTTTTCTTGCTCATTAGTAATCCAACTCTACATCCGGATTTCAGTGAAGCTGCTTTGTGACAATGTCTATTGCTAAACATGCTATACAGACTATATAAAACCATGTTGAATTAACACTTGATGAGAAAGTATAAATGAACAATGAGGAAGGGTGAAAAAAGACAAATACACAGGTTGTCTTTGGGATTTTGTTCAGCTGAAACAGTATTTGTACAAAAATGGTTTACAGTCCACCACTATAATACAATATTAAAAGAAAAACAAAACCCAGTGGGAAACTGTTTCAGCTGGGCTTCATCTGTCAGGACGGAGCTGGAATCTGTGTGTGTGTGTGTGCGCGTCTGTGTGGTTTGTAGCGAAGTAGCGAAACATTCTAAAAGTAGACTCAGTATTAACGAGTACAAGGATTATTTTGTTTTGGAAAGAGCCACTGGGCGTGAGATTCTTCAGCTGGCTTGGTGTTTAAGTGCACGTGTTTGCCCGGCTGCTAAATGCTAAACTGTTTGTGCGTGTGTGTGTGTGTGTATCATCCCATTGTCAAGTCATATTTCATCTTATAAATACCACCACAATGGTCTAACTTCTGTCAATCCACTGTGGACGTGTCCCAAATCACACACCCTATTCACTATAAAGATGAAATAAACCATCAGAAGCATTGCACTATTAACAGTGTGTCCTAAAGCACACACACACACACACACACACACACACACACGCAATTTACTATATATGACACATCAACCATCACAAATGTATCATCATCATCATCAGTTCACTGTGGACGTGTCCCAAATCTCACACACACACACACACACACACACACACACACACACACACACACTCGCCAGCCTGGTTTATGGTACACACACACACCTTACTCACTGTCTAGGCCACATAAACGCCTCAGTCCACTGTGGACGTGTCCCAAACCACATCCACACACACACACACACACACACATCATCATTCTACTGTGGACGTGTCCCAAACCACACACCCTATTCACTATAAAGAAGACATAAACCATCAGAAGCTTCTCACCATTTACAGTGTGTCCTAAAGCACACACACACACACAATTTACTACATATGACACATCAACCATCACAAATTTCTCATCATCATCATCATCATCAGTCCACTGTGGACGTGTCCCAAACCACACACACACACACACACACACACACACACACACACACACACACAAACAAACACCTCACCATTATCATTCTACTGTGGACATGTCCCAAACCACACAATATTCACTATCCTCCTATGACCCAGGTCTCTCTCTCTTTCTCTCACACCATGTGTGTGTGTGTGTGTGTGTGTGTGTGTGTGTGTGTGTGTGTGTGTGTGTGTGTGTGTGTGTTACCTGACGGCGAGGATGTGCATGGGCTGGGAGCGGCGCAGTCTCTGGTGCGGCGAGATGGGCTGAGCGTGTGCGTGGGCATGTGTGTGCGTGTGCTGGCCGTTGTGTAACAGGGGGGCAGACTCGCACTGCACACTGCCCGCGGGGTACAGACTCTCAAACGATGAGTTCATATCATTCACCAGAGCCTCCAGATCCACGTCATCCTCTGAGACAGAGACAGAGAAATAAAGATTATTTACAAAAACACTACAGCACACGTAACAGGTGAGGACGTTCACCAAGTGTGTTCGTTTGCAATACAAAAAAGCAACAATATAATCATTATCTTCATTTATACCAGAGTGCTGTTAAATTCTTGATTCTGATTGGTCAGAAGGTGTTGATTCATTTTATACAATAGCATAATCTTTTGTATGCTAATGCACTGGCCCCTCTAATCTGTGGCAAAGACTTGATTTGAAAACAGAAATGAAATCAAAGCAAGAATCACGTCTGCACTGATGTTTATGGAACTCAGGAAAAGTGTAATGGACCCGTCACCTAAGTAGGAATTCCCAGTCGGAAAATTGGGTGAGATCCAGCCAGAGTGAGTCTGCTAACATAAACACACCTGACATCCTGGTTGAAATGACAACTCAAGCGCTTACTCACAACAATAAATAGAAGTCTTTTTTTAATGGCTCGTAGCCTGTTAGCAGGGGTGCCAACTTGCTAACAGGAAAATTGCAGCAGTTTTACTAAACTGAATTGAAAAGAGAATTTTGGCACAAAAACTCTACTGCATGTCGGTGTACCAGATGGCTCCATGCTAACAGCATAAGTGATAAACGGTACATTCTACCTTGAGTTTTTACTGACTAGAAACCGTGTTTTTGCGTGAAGCAAAAGTAACTGTTACCAGAAGCAAATCTTGCATCCTTTTCCTTTCAGTGAATAGCTTAAACCAGAAATGAATTCTCCTGTATGACTGTATTGTAAATTCTACAGCTAAAAGAATTACCAGAAGGTGGACAGATAAAGGGTTTGAATCTTTTTTAATGGTTTCATTTATCATGTTTGGGTTGCATTAGTCACAGAAGCACAGGAACACAACTGGATCTGAAGTTGTGAGTAGAATTGAATGCGGCATAACGCGTGTGTAGATTCTAGTGTATGAGACTGCATTTCAGCCTCCTACCACAAGAGGTAGCCACAGATTCAATTTTCATAATAAACTGTACAGTACAAGTACAGGAGCACACGCTTCAGAACAAATACCGTGTGAAAAGACAAAGGCGCCCTACACATGAATACCTACATTAGGAGATTAAAAGAACTATGTAGAACGGTAACACATTGGATATTAAATAAAAAAGTCTACACTCCCCTGTTAAAACTGCAGTTTTTTTTATGATGTAAAAATGAAACCAAGATAAATCATGTCAGACCTTTATCCACCTTTAATGTGATATAGTAACCAATAAATTTCAAGGGAAAAACAAATAGAACTTACAAAAGGACAAGACGTAAACCTATTAGAGAGCTTGCCAAGAGACCTACGACAACATTAAAAGAGCTTGTGACAACAATCTATCTTATTCTTTACATGTCTAGGCTACGGGGTAGTGTGGAAAAAAAAAAAAAAAATCTCAGCCCACCTAAATTTTACCAAAACATATACATCTTGTGAAAAAATTAGGACACCCCATTAAATATTCAGTTCTTTATTAAGAAATGTCAACATGTCAATTTCTGATCTTGTTTTAATTTGTACCTGTAGAGGAAAGTGATGTAATTGCAAAAAAATCATGTTGTTTTCACTTATTAAACAAAAGAAATCAACCAAAATGAGTATTTCAACTGAGGAAAAAGTTAGGACACCCTATGCCCTAACAGCTAGTGTTTCCCCCTTTGGCTGAAATAACCTCAGTGAGACGTTTCTTGTAGCTATCTACCAGTTTCTGCCATCGACTGGAAGAAAGTTTCCTCCACTCCTCAATGCAGAATTCTTTCAGCTGTGTGATGTTTGAGAGTTTCTTGCATGCACAGTCCATTTCAAATCACCCCACAGGATCTCAATAGGATTTAGATCTGGGCTTTGACTTGGCCATTCCAGAACTCTCCATGTTTTTTTTACTTTTCAGCCAGTCCTTGGTGGATTTACTGGATGTTTTGGGTCATTGTCATGTTGCAAGGTCCAGTTCCACTTCAGCTTCAATTTTTGACAGATGCTCTCACATGTTCCTCAAGCACCTTCTGATACAATGTAGAATTCATAGTAGATTCTATGGTGGTGAGCTGGTCAGGTCCTGCTGCAGCAAAGGATCCCCAAACCATAACACTTCCACCTCCATGTTTCACAGTTGGTATGAGGTTCTTGTGCTGAAATGCTGTATTTGGTTTATGCCAAACTTGCCCTCTGTTATGGTGTCCAAATAATTCAATTTTAGACTCATCTGTCCAAAGCACATTATTCCAGAAGTCTTGGCTTTTGTCTATGTGATCTTTGGCAAACTTCAGTCTTGCCCGCATGTTTTTCTTAGACAGCAAAGGTTTCCTCCTTGCACACCTCCCATGATAATTAAAGTTGTGCAGTCTCTTACTGATTGTAAATTCATGCACTTTTACAACAACTGTAGCAAGAGCTTGCTGTAGGTCCCATGATGATATTTTAGGGTTTTTGGAGACTTCTTTAAGCATTTTGCGGTCTGCTCTTGGGGTGAATTTGCTTGGACAGCCTGACCTGATCGTGTTGGCAGTTGTTTTAAATGTTCTCCACTTGTAAATGATTTTCAGGACAGTGGAATGGCTGATTACAAATTCTTTTGAGATCGTTTTATATCCCTTACCAGACTCATAAGCATCAACAATCTTCTTTCTGAAGGTCTCAGAGAGCTCTTTGGATCTCACCATGACCTCTCACTTCAACAATTAAGAGCAAACCAAACTAAATGTCTGAGGTTTAAATAAGGAAAGCCTCCTTCAAAATGCTCTGTAACGATTTTCTAATAATTTGCACATGATGTGATACACCTGGAGGTAATTTTAGCCATTTTAAGTACAAATAAATGTGGGGGTGTCCTTACTTTTTCCTCACAAGAAATTGGATTTTTCTTTTAATTACATTTTGCAGATCATTTAAAAAAGACTTTTCTTTGGTTTTATTTGATTAGTTATATTGCTTGAATCTCCCAATATTGTTAAAATGAAGCTCAAATGTCCATATGTTTAACTATGTTAAAAAAAAAACACAGGCTTTCAGGGGGTGTCCTAATTTTTTCCACATGACATGCCAAACCATGTAGCAAAATGTGTTATAGTTTGATGAGTCCAAGGTAGAACTTTTTGGCATAATTTTAAAATATATGTTCAGCACAAAAACAATAACATCACAAAACCATGGAGAAGCATGGTGGTGGCAGCACCATACTATGGGCCTGCTACTCTTCAGATGTGAAACGGATTTATCTTGGTTTAATTTTTTTTTTTTACTTAACAAAAAACTCTGCAGTTTTAACCAGAGTGTGTAGACTTTTTACATCTATGTATATGCACTCACTATTAGAGTCACAGAAATTGAAGTCCTGAGGTCAATCAGTGGTTTTAAACACTAACTGATTTGAGTCGTGGTAGATGAATGAGGTAAAAATATGAACATATTTAAAATGAAGTGACCCATAAAAAAAAATAACCTGCCATCTTCTCGTTTCTTTCTTCAGCGTGACCTGTACACTCAGGAAATGTGTCAGCTCACTTTCTGAAAATGTGTCAGCTACCTGCATCACTGCTGTCTAATCCCACAGCATTAATAGAGACAGGTAAGCTCTGCTTATGGATCCTGGGTTATTAGATCCACTTCAGTGACACTGGCACGTTGCTGATATGCGTGTATGAGGTGCAACAGTGCTACTGGGGTTTTAAAACAGTGTCAAACACTGCACTGTATTCACCTTGTGGGTGTACAGTGTGTGTAAATTGTTCTCTGCCTTTGAGCAGTGTCAGTTTCTGACTGCAGCACTGCTGTCGGCTGGAGATTTTTACTTGGTGGCCTGTTTTTCAACCAAGCGGTCACACTGAGGTGTTTTACAACTCCAACAATGCTGTTGGGATACACTTTAAAAAAAAAAAAAGACCAAAAATGGCACTTTTTGTCAGCCAAAATAAAAATTGTGTGATTAAATAGGCCTGTAATAAAATCTAATTAAACACTTCAATGGGAATGAAAATTAGAACATGATTAATACACTGTTTGTTTCCTTTTCTCTCCTGTGCTGGTCAGCGTATGTACGTTTGAACAATGTGAGCAGCAGATCACAGAAAATGTCGGTTACGTGGAACCATTTCGCAGTTTCAACGAGGAATCTTACACAAGTACAGGATACATCATGAAAAAAATGTTAACTGTAATCCCTGAAGTGATCTATACAGTTAAAACCAAACTATTTGGATTGTTTCTACACTATAATATTGCTGTCCTTAACACTAAGCGACAAGTACAAAAAGCTCGGAAGCACCGATTGTTAGGCACTCAATTTATTTGACATGTGCAAATGTTTCGGTTTGAACATGATCATCAAGGAAGTTGCCATGATTCGACATGCTTTTATTAAGATTAATTAATCAAAAACACTAAAGGACACGTAACAGGAGAGGAGTGTGTTTATTCGCAATATGAAAAAAACAACAACAGTATAATCATTATTTTCATTTATACCAGAAGGTTTTGATTCATTTTCTATAATTCCGTAATCTTTTCTATGCTAGTGCACTGGCCCCTTTAATTTGTGGCATGGCCTTGATTCGAAAACAGAAACGAAAAAAAAAAAAAAAAGGACAAGACTCACGTCTGCACTGATGTTTATGGAACTCAGGAAAAGTGTAATGGACCTGTCACCTAAGTAGGAATTCCTGATCGGAAACTTGGGCAAGATCCAGTCTGAGTGAGTCTGTTAATATAAACACACCTGACATCCTGCAATCAGGTGTGTTTGCTAATATAAAAACACCTCAACTCCTGCTTGAAATGATCGTTGCCATGATTGGACATGTTTTTATTAAACCACAAAACCACAAAATGGACTCAAGTTGGACTTAAGCTAATCAAGTCGAGAGAATTTACAACCTAGTTACAGAGAATTTAAGCAAAGACATTTCTAATAGCCATCCCATCATAATTTTAAATCAGGGTAGCAATCTGTCACTGTGGAAACTGTGGCGAATTGGCAAGACAACTGACAAAGTGCTGACTCACAGGGTAATAAACAAAACTGCTATTTGACTCCAGGGAGCTATAAACAGGGTCATAGTGTAGCCGTTTTCGAAAGACAAAGGAGGACAAGTGAAGAAAGTGCCCGAGTCAAAATTCATACAGATGTTAATTAAAAAAAAAAAACTCATTAAAAATACTAACTGAACTATCTGAGCAATCTAACCTTGACCGCTGCATTGCAGGAGCGCACTAACCCCAGTCAGTGTTCTTTCTTTTCCATACTTGCTTAGAAAATAGACATTTCACAAGTCAGGCATGGCAGGCACTTTAGGGCCATTAAATGCAAAACGGCCATCAAATACAAAGTGAAATCCACAGGACAGGTGGACCTGTATTACACGCATAAATTAACTTCCTCTGAAATTACAAACAGCTACACCACAGGAGCAGACAGTTGCGCTTAGTCAGGAGACTCGGTAGTGACTTGGTGGTAGATAGTGGAAGTTTCTGTAAAGTGGCAGAAAGTGATGATGAAGGACGCTTCACATAACCTAAGTCTAATAATAAACAGTGCTGTTATTTAACAAAGAACAATTGTTGATATGGTGAAGGAGATATGTTTTAAATATTTATGAAATGAGTCTCCAGTGTCAGCGCTTTAAAGGTGAAGCTCTTTCTCTAAGTTTTCCGCCATGGGAATGTCTTCAGGACAGAGGGCTTTATGCTATCTGGTTTATCTGTAACAAGCTGGTGAGGGAACAACTGTTTACAGCTTCTATAACATACGTGCCTACAGGAACGAACTTGTTTTGCTGACACTCCCCAACGTTAAATGTGAGTATAAATGGATAACAATTACGATGAGTCATTCTGTATTGAATGACAGTTGTTAAAGCTGTAAAATTGCTGTGGTATAAGAGAAATAAGACACTTCAGAATGTGATGTCATAAAATAATCAAGTCTGCTTAGCATCAGGCCACATCACACCACACCGTCGTTGATTCATTTTCCTACAACAGCATACCCCCAGGTGTTTCGTTCCTTACATGACCCCTAAGGTGAGAACAACTTGTACTGCAGCATGCAGGCCATTGTAATCATATTACTATCCGCTGAAAGCGACTAAATCAAATCAGCAGGAGAGTTCCACAGATGGGTAATACTTCCCTGAAAGGCACCAGCTGATAAGCTGAACCCTGAGCAAAGTCATATGTGCTTAGCCTGCTGCACAGTTGGAAGCTTTGCAGAAATAAATGATTCTTTATTCCTGCCTTCATTCACGGCCTTCATTAAGGAGGAAACCGCAGCAGATTCACAAGCTATAGGCTAAGTGCTCTATTAGTGCAGGACATCATCTGAATCTTTACAAGCTGTGAAGATGAGCAGCTGATTTTATGGGCTTGCATGGAAACAAATTAGAAACTAAAAAAAAAAAAAAAATCTAAATCCAATTTATTAGAAACACCTGTACCTTCATGCAATTATCCAATCAGCCAGTGCATAAAATTGTGCAAATATAGGTCAAGAGCTTCAGTTAATGTTCAAATCAAACAAAAATGTGATCTCAATGACTCTGACTGTGGCATGATTGCTGGTGCCAGATGGGCTGGTCTGAGTATTTCAGAACTGCTGGATCTCCTTGGATTTTCACACACAACAGTCTTGAGAGTTTATACAAAATGATGGGAAAAAAACCAAAAAAACGTCCAGTGTGAGGCAGTTCTGCATGTGCAAACATCTTGTTGAGAGACGAGAGAGGAGAATAACTGGACTGGTTTGAGCTGACGGAAATCTACAGTACCTAAAATAAACAAACAATCTTTATAACCGTGGTGAGCAGAAAAGCATCTCAGAATTCACAAAGGTTGTTCCTTTTGGTGGATGAGCTACAACAGCAAAAGATCGCATTGGGTTCCACTACTGAAAGACAGGAACAGGAATCTGAGGATACAGTGGGCATAAACTTATCATTCATGGTTAAACATTACAAGCTAGTACTGTCAGTATTTAGCCTTGTTAGTGGCTCACTTGGACCTTTGTAAGCAAGAAATTTTACATACTATATCAGGACTTCAGCCAATTTTAGATGCCATAAGTGATGGTTCTGATATTTAATAGCATTGATGTCAACACCTGATATATGCCAAGGCATGCAATTTCCCCAAGAAATGGCAATGTGTTAGGGCAGGTATGTTAGCATTCCCTTAGTAAATATCTGATAAGTTAAAGCATGTGCAGTAAATGCAATAGAATGCTAAACTCTTCAGTGAGGTGGCCCTGCAGGACTGATATTGTAGATAAGCGGTGTTACTCCAATCTCGGCTTTAGATCTAACTGGTCCACAATATGTAAAAATCCATACGTGTGATTATTTACCTATTACTGAAGCTGGATAGCAGGAGTCTACCAAGCATAATGGGGTAGGAAACAAATATTTTCCTACAACGTCAAGGCAAAGACAGACCCTGAAGACAAATGTAGTGTTTTAATGCTTACTATTTTAATGCTTACAATTTTCCACACCAGTCTTCCACATATGGCATTAGCATGCCAGGAGAAAGGGGTACAAAGGGATCTTTGGGACTGGAGAAACAAAGTTACATCTTGACAACAAAGGCTGCAAAAGTAGTCATTCCTTTTTTATATGCAGATACAGACAGCACTGTATAGTATGACTCTGGCAATGTATAATGACTGTTTGATCAGGACCTGTTCTTATGGAAAACAGGAAAACAGTTTAATATGTTGGCAATATCGCCTTTCAGGGTAATAATGAAAATACTATCCGCCCACAGTCAAAAACTTTTGCTTCATGTACGGCAAGCCTTTGAAAGTGCCGCGCAGGCAATAAGATCCCTCAATCCGATCCGATGCCCGGCAGCCTAACTCCTACTTGAGACCCGTGGCAATTTCAGCTAGCTTGTAGGAGTATAGGAGCTTGCTGTTACAGACTGCAAGACTTAGAAACAAAGAAATGTAGGCAGTGGTGTTCTTGGCTTGTAGAAAAATTCCTATGAATACGATGCTCTGAAAGAGCTTAAACAAAGCTTAACTTGGGACAAATCCTTTCTAGTGGTCAAGGCCAAAGTGGTCAAAGAATCATGGCCAACAACAAAGTGTATGGCTTAGAATTACCTCATTTGGTAGAAATCAAGGGCTTGGTGTTTTGACGTTAAATGGAACATCTAGGAATTCCTTTTTGATTTCAATTGGCATCAAGAAAGAGCACAAGAGTCATCTCTGGAGCCAGCAATTAGCTAAAAACCTTGCCTATTAGCAGTAGCTATTCTCAAAAAAGCTTTTTTTTGGCATTTTGTCTATTTGGGTACTGCAATGTTTATACCATTTTAAGATTCACTCCAGACTAAACAGAGGGCAGAGACAGGCTCAAGTTAAACAAGGGAAACAAAACACGGTCATGAAGTTTTAAATCATCCTGTCACATAGTGGCCATGTAAGTCTCCCTCCCCATCTCTGGGCTTTTGGTGTCCATTCACTAGTGTGAAATTGAGACATTAACAAACACAGACAACCTTTCTGCTACAGTTATCCCTGTAACAGCACCAACATTTCTTAAAAGAAACATTAACACTTGATATGCTTCCCATACTAAGGCAATATCATGCCTCAGTATATTGAAAGCTTATGCTCTGGTTATCATGGTTTGAGATTTTTTTAGTAGGTTGTCTTAATGAGATGGAAACCCATGTGCCGGTACAAATTGAGTCTTTGAACTGCAAAAAATTTTGTCCTCAATCTACTATCATAGTTTGCTATCATAAATCAGACTTCATGAACAAATTGGTTAAACAAGTATGTATACAAAAGATGTAGCTCAGAACCCCAAAAATACGTGTAGTACTGTGAAGTAAAAAGTACTAACCTTGGTGGTTAGGAGAGTTCCGACTGGCTGCCTGTTGGAAACTTGACCCGATTAGATTCGCTGGCCTGTGATTGGCAGTTCGGTCGACATTGTCCTGATGAGACAAAAGTCATAGAGTACAGCAACTGTTTTACAACAAAGTATGCAACATTAAGGTGAATAAATGCTATAGGGGTCTAGCTCTACTTTTAAGATCATAGAATGATGCATGATCGAGGTGGCAAATTTCTAGCCTGGCCGACTGGGACACTCTGATTACGTATCTGGGCTATTGATTTTTAATTCACAGCTGCCCAGGTTCAGTATGCTGTTGATATAATCAATCACCCGCCTTGTTTTGGTAACATCACTCGTCCAACAACCAGAGAAAGTAAAAACTCTATTACATTTAATGAGTATGTTTGAAATGCAACATGCTCCAATTGGTTCATATATTTGTAAAATGCATTGCATTGAATGGATGCAATGCAGATATTCAGAATCCAGAATAAGGAATAGGAAGAGGTAACAAAAATGAAGGTTAGGGTTAGGACAAAACCTATTATTTCATTCTAATGCTAGCACACTGCACAGCCACCTAGCATTAAAACCTCGATCAAACGAAAATGAAGATGCTAGGAAGACTCAAATAACATCTTTATTTGTGGCCAGAGAACAGCACAGCTCATAACAAAAACATAAGCCAAAGAGTTTTTGCCTTTTTTCGAGGGCGCAAAGACTTCATTCTTCGGCATAAATTCCTCCCACCCTGCTTATTGTATACTCTGTGCCAATGTACATAATTTAGTCTAGTTAACTGAACTTCCAGGCAAGCATAACATGGGACTGGGTGAGCACATTGGTTTGATTTGTTCATCCCTGATGAACTGTTATAGTTGTTTGATGTAATACAATTCTATAATGCCTTACATTTTAGGTGTGGCCACACCTCCTTCACTGGACTGGTATGTGGTATTGGACTACTGATACAGAGAGCACTGTATGGATTCTAGCTTGTTGGGGTGGGTGGGAGAAAACCAGAAAACCTACTGATAGGTTTTCTGGACATACAGAATGGCCATACTCTGCACATACAGTAATACTCAGGATCTAACCCTGGTACTAGAGTACCCAGGGAAGATCCTCACATTTTAGCATGACCTGAATATTATGATGCATACAGCACGCAAAGAAGGCAGGGCAGTGGGGCAGCAGGTAGCATTACCACCACTGAAATCTGAGTAGAAGACAGGAGGGCTTGAATTATCCCATACAGCATCTCAGACAAAAAAATTTGGAGACAAATTAGGCGAAGCTAGAACCTATTTAACCTGGGAGGTGCTCGCTTTGTCTGTGCCAAAGGTAGACCATAAGTAAGAACAGAATGCTCAGTTCGAGTATTCCAATCCTTTCTACGGAGGAAAAGCAGAACATTCCAGTTTCCCATTCTTGGCCATGGTACAAAGGCACGACAGGCAAGTAGAGAAAGATGTGATATCTCGGGCAGCACTGCTGATTGGGGCTTTTGCAGCAGGAGCCAGGAACAGAATGTCCTGTGGCTCTCTTATGTTTGGAGATGGTGCTCTGAGGCAGACCGCAAAGCCTAGTGGCGCTCTCTAATGTGGCTGTGAAGGCTCTCCAGAGAAATCTACAAAATTAGAGCAGAGCCTTGTTTTCTTCCCAATGCCAATGTGCATAGTTTCTGAGTGCCAAACACATGCGGATGAAATGTTAAGTTCTTAAAAGCAGCCCAATAAAGCAAGACAACATGATTTGGAAAGAACAACAACAAAGCTGTTGAGTGCTTGAAAGTGTTCCCTTTCACTGAGAAAGCAGATTAGCCATAGCTTCACGAGGCCACCCAATACTGCACTGTACACACTTCATTACCGTTTCAGCTATTCACACAGCTGAGAGAGCAGCATAGCCTTTGGTCATGAACACATTTCTTCAAAAGCACAAGTTTTATAACCCCATGGTATTTCCTCTGGTGCTTCTTGAAGGCTTCCCAGTCTTATGAAACTGATATTCAGCATGCTAGAAAACAATCTTTTATGCATCCACATCATCTCAATCAGCTGCCCTCAGCTGGAGTTCCTACTAATAACTTTTAAATACAGTATATTTCAGCAACTCCCACTAATTGCCACATAGAGTACACCACTTATAAGACAGCAGTACTGCAGCTATTTATCCTGGAAGGATGTTGAGGAAGTGATTTATCTTCGCTAAGATGATGGCAGGGGAAGGTGTCTTTTGTAATTAACATCCCTCCTGTTTGATAGTCTGCACTGGTTTCACCCTGGAAGTTTCAAGATGGCACCTACAAGTTTGTAATTACCTCTGTAAATGGTGTGAAGACATGCCTTATGTATAGGATCTAATGGAAACCATGTAGGTTGCTTTGGACTGTTTCCAGACAAAAGTCTAATCCCCATGCCCAGATGTTTGTACCAAGACAGCCAAAGCCTGTTCTATACTGTGAAAGGCTGACCTGTATGAGTATGCAAGCTTGTACGTGTGTGTTGGGGGTGAAGGGGATACCAGCAGCCCAAGGTCAAGGTACAACAAGTCAAGTGTGACTGATCCATCCTGACTTCCACCCAAAGTCACAGCAGGAGCAGCTCCTTTGGTTCTGTCTGACTGCACCTAGCTCATGCCCCAGAAGCTTCTCCACCCTTCAGTACATAGCCCTGCAGGGTTATGTCTGAGTTCCCAGTGACACATGCCAAATCTGGAATTATTAAAAAGTCCCCTGCTTCTTTGGGTTGTTTCGTTTGAGCGCATGCCTGCCCAGCAGAGCATTCAGACCCCTTTGTCTGGAGCCAGCATCAACAACTGACTGAACACTGACTTAGCTGCAGTTCTTAGAACCCAAGTACCCTTAACTTCCCAGTTCTGCAGCCCTGGTGTTAAATGGTACACACTGCACCAAGCAACTGTTTAAGTTGTACCATTCCCATTGCCAAGGATTACAATGAGTTCTGTGGTACACACCAAAAAAAAATGTACAAATGGTAATTAAAAGCAAATCAGGTCTATAGGTATTTGGACAGTGACACAATTTTCGTAATTTTGCCTCTGTACACCACCACAATGGATTTGAAATGAAGCAATCAAGATGTAATTATCTTGATTATCATTATCTATTATTACCTAAAAAGGTCTGGAGGTAAAAAGTCTGGAGTTGATTCCAAGCAGTGAATTTGCATTTGGTAGCTGTTCATGGGAACTCTCAATATGGAGGGAAAATGATGAAAATTGTGCGACTGTCCAAATACCTATGGACCTGACTGTATATAACCCAGGAAGTAAAAGCATATGTATGCTTAAGATTAATGTTCTATGTGTTCTTTTCGTTCAAGTGGGCCTTTTTTTGGAAAAGAAACATAACCTACCTAGGTAGCAACTAAATATACCAATGTAAAACCTGACCTGAACACAACTGCTGTAACTACATGGATTTGAATTTTCACAATAAAATTTTGCAACACTGCACTATGCACCTATAAAACATGTCTATACTGCTTTTAATGGCTGGCGTGTGTTTATAGGAGAGCTCGAAAGTGAAGCTCTAAAAAAAAAAAAAAAAAAAAAGAAAAAAAAGAAAAAAAAACACACACACCACTGCCAACATGAAACCGTCCCAACAGTGGTTATAAAGCTAACAACGGATAAGATGAAATGTACGTGAACAAATGCACTTTCTTGTCCCAAAACTTCTCTGACAGAAACTGTTTGCCTGGTTGTTGTGGAAAAGTCAATACTAATGGTTGACCAAAACATTCATATATTTTTTAAGCCTTGTACGAGTAGCTGGATGTCAGTGTAGAATTTCTATTTACAGTAACGTTCAATATTGACATGCTTACACGTCAGTCCACCTTCTTTATTAACATGATAGTTCACAAAGGTCGCCCCTTAGCTAAACCTTTCTAACCATAATTAAATGTCGATATTTATCATTCTCGATATTTATCATTCTTGGAAGTCGCTGATAACTTTAGGTAAGAATAAACAAAAGTAGTTGTGGGTACATTATTCAGTATAGGCTTATACTTGTCATTCACAAAACTCTAGCTTTAACAAACGGTGGTTTAAAAACTATAGCACTCTGTTGATATTCCACATTTAAAAAAAAAATAAATAAATAAATCAAAATCAAAAATTTGCATTACATCCAAAATGTCTGTGTTTATGATCAGGGAAAAACTGTATAAATAAAAGTGTGCAGGCTTTTTAGGGTTTTATAAAACTCTAAAAGTTACATAATTACTTATGCCCAACTGACATTTCCAGTTGTTTAGTAAATCTACCAGTGTTGGATTCTCAAATCTGTTTGTTCAGATGGTGTTGATTAATTTTCTATAAATAGCGCCCCTTTTTTGTTTTTGTCTTATTTCAAATTTAAGAGAGGAAAAAAAAGCGAGGCTTGTGAGAAAACAGCTGTTTATAGCTGCTATACAGTAAGCAATAACCAGAACAAAAGTTAAATGTAGCTATAAATAACGTGTTGTTCATTAATAAATTAAAAGTACTGTTATAGTTATGACGTGCGGTTATAGGAAAAGAATCAACTCCGGGGCACTAACGCCACAACAATATGGATTATTTTCCTATAACAGCATGCCTTGTCATTTTTTCTTAAATTTCCATTAATCCTTTAATAATAATAATAAAAAACATTATATTAGATATCTGATTACACTGACATTTATAAATCAGTGGCCTCTCTGCTCTATAAATACAGGCATTGGCATTTGGGAAAAAAAAAACGAACAAAGAAAAAAAAAAAAAAACATATCGATTGACGACTTCTAAAACCATACCCCTAGAAGGGGTATATTAAAAAATTCCACATGGTGTTTTAAATGTCAGCCCTGCGGTGGACCAAAATCAGGCTTATGCTCTGACTCAGCAATCCTCTTACTGCACAGAAAGGTTAGAATTTGGCCCGGCTTAGCTTCAGACCACAAAAGGTCATGCTACTGTGCATTCCACAGGAGGAAAGACTGTAGTGCTAAAGAGTGTGTGTAGGGGAGTGAAAGCGCTCTCCGGATATTAAAAAAGCGAATATGACAGCAACACTTTTTTGTAAATGGAAATCAGTGGCTTAAAATAGTACCCTGCAATTGCTCAACATCAAAATCGGTATTTGATTAGAGTGGAAAGTAAATTGGAGAAGTGAAGGCCCATTTTGACCTTGTTTCGAAGGAGCACAGCGTTGTTTTTGTCAGCCGAGCTGAAAGTGAATAGTGCTTCTATTTCGATTCGGCCCAGAGCAAGATCCTGAATCTCCCAGTTCCAAGAAATACCAAAAACTAGGAGCTTGACTTCCAGGAACAGGAACCGCATGCTGCCAAAAGTCCACTTGATTCACTCTGAAAACATCCATAAAACCCAAGGCGAAAAATTTACGGCCCTTGGGCTGCTGATGTGTCCGGGGCGGAGGGAAAAGGGCCTGTAACGACTTATGCAGTGTGCAGACCGAGCCAATATGGCCATCGTGCTAATGTCAAACCCAAATTCCAAGAGTAGATCTTCTTCAGGAGCTGTCAAATGTGTCACTCTGCTAACCAATGTGGACTCGACATCCACAAGGAGACGGCTATGAAGACATTTTGAAATGAAAAGGAGAATTATGCTGTTTGATGTTTAGCAAGGTTTCCTTCTAAAACACTCGATGTGCACAATTTAAGTAGTCGTATGAGTGACTAATGTTAAGAACTACCATTTAATCAAGTGTTAAAGCTTCATCGCGATTTTAAACACAAGCCGAGATTAATGTTTTAATTATTTCTCTATAAGCTCCACATTTGAGACAGGAGTTAAGGGAGATTTGCTTTGAGTGCTAGGTCAAGCCAAAGCCCAATCCTGGACTTCAGCCCAGAGTCCCACCACTCCCGGAGTTACATAATCCTCCATAGACTACTTATATCTTCATCTGGCTTGACATAAAAACTCCCGCAAATCAACCTTCGATGGCTCCCTGGTTTCGATGGCTCCCTGGTTTCAACCCCCTCCCCCAGCCCCCACACCTCTACCCCCCACGGAGCCTATGAAACGCTTCATACTCCAGTTCTTTAAAGGGAATAACTGTGAGGCAACAGGCACTTGGTATTAAAGCGGTCATGCCCTTTTGCCTGTAACAGTGTCCCAAAGGGACTATGGTGGAGCAGCAGCAGAAAGCCGCGGTTAAATGAAAGGCCTGCGCTGTAGCCAGCTCTCTGCGGGGTTGATGCTGCTGATGGATATTTCCCACTGGGTTTGAACCACTGCACGTGGATACAAACAATGGCGAAGAGAGCCCTTCACAACAAGCTAGTTAAGCCTTTGTTTAGATGCTCTTACGTCAGGTTGCGCCATGTGAATCAGATGCGCTCAGCCCAAAGGAATGCACATCCATGCCACGGCCATTCATTTTCTCCTCATCCTCATTCAAGCGCGGGCTCTAAATTTACAAGCTATGACAGGTACATTGAAAACAAGGGGCAGCTCTCTCGCTCTCTCTCTCTCTCTCGCTCTCTCTGTTTGGCTCTCTCTGTCTTCATGTCTTTCAATCAGAAACAGTTTTATTTGACCATTATATCAACAAAATGTCTCTATATTTGCCTGGATCTGTGCTTCTCAGACATGAGCTCCTTGAAGCATAACTAGGGGTCCATGATTTCTTTAAAAAAATGTTTTATTTTATTTTTATTTTCAGTGGAAGTTCCAAATCCTCCATTATCAAAGTTATTTTATTTATTGAGACTTTATAGTTAGCCTGTTTGACTGGTTGCTTGAATCGAATGGGTTTATTCCAAAGCTCAATAACTGAAAAACACATAAATGTCAAGTGTTAACGTTAGACTTAATGTGTTCTGTTGGTGGAGCAAGAATAAAATGCTCTACGGCTCCAACAAATAGTCAAAATATTATTGTACCCATTTAAATAAATCAGTCTAATACTTGAATAGTTGGATTATGTTCAGAGTGGAAGTTGTAAAATTGATTTCACAGTCAAAGGAGTCCCTGCAAAAAGACAGAAAGAAAGAAAAACCCCTGGTGTGCGCTGCTGATGATATTACATAAGCGCAGGATGACACTTTGATGGTTTTGTTCCATGAGCATTTTATATGTAAACCATAATTAGTGCCTCTTTACACTGAGGTTTCTTCAACATTCTCCAAACAACCAGCAAATTATTTTAGGAACTAAATAGTGTGCTAAATAGATGAGGGACAAAATGGAGCTTCAAAGCATTTGGCAGCAGTTTATAATGTTAAAAACATTCTTTGTGATGCTCACTTAATATGCATTCGCTAATAGCAGATTTTAGAAATATTTACCCTTAAGTACAATTTAATTAAAACTAAAAAAAACTCCAGTTTTCTGCCCTAATAAGAACTCTATGGGTGTGTATCAGTCAAACTGCATAATGATCGACAGTGATGTCATCATGCCAATGTAAACACCTGATTGACTGCTTTTGTGCTAAAATAGGGTGGAGGTTCCGCAGGTCGTGAATGTGATATTGTGTGCTGACATATCTGGACATAGGTCTAGGTCATTCTAATTAGCATAGCTTTACGTCACAATTGTGCAGAAGCAGCAGACTTATCGTGTCAGGTTTAAAAGGAGCTTTACTGCCCTCACGCCACAGCACCTGCATGCGTTTTAACCATTTTTTTTTTTCCAGTGCAGATTTCCAGTGAAGCTGGGCAAGATCAGATTAACTTTGTCCTCTTTTTCTGTTTTAGATTTAGAAAAAAATAACATGATATCACCAAAACAAACAAAAAATAGAAAAGTATCATATAGATTTATACTTTACTTGAGTGCTATGGACCTTCAAATGACTCATTACAAATCCTGAAGGTCTCTTCTTCTCTCATCCAGCCAAAGACCGTGAGCTACGGCTCAATCAAATGAACTGAATAGCATTCAAGTAGTTAACGCTACAGCTATCTGTGTGCTTTTGAATATGGCTAAGCCCCTGAACTGCAGTGTGGAATCTGAGGATGAGCACCCCTGGCCCTACTTTAGTAAAATGCTTCTGTAACAAAACATTAGTTTGTGTGTTTATTGAGAAAAAAAGAAGAAAGAAAAGAAAAGACCACATGAGCATGTTTTACCTGATAATTTGGGTGATGTAGGAAGTAATCCGGACATTCAGCTACTGCCATGTTAGTAAGTGTTCACCTCCTGATTGTACATTCACTTGCAACAGGAGCAGGAAAAAAGTCTGGAAAAAAAAGACAAGAAATAATAATGAGTTACAAAAAAAAAAAAAAAAAAAAACAGAACAGAAAAAGAAAAAAGACACTTAGGTTGCTTAGGTGTCTACCAATATATCAAAGAACATTTCTTAATCCAGATACTTCAGAAAACTAGTAAAAAAAAGCTGAACATCATTACAAGGTCCTATAGCATTTACTCAGCTGTTTAGAGTCTTGTATGAAAGAAAACTAAAACGTACTGAATAATTCATACAGTAACACTTTGGTTTGGTTCTGTACTCTAGAACATTGGTAATGATAATTAAGCCCAAAGATACTTTAGAAGCTTTTCAAACAATACTGAGAAGAAAACAGCCCAAGCAGAAAAATTACAAAATCACAGAAACGTATTAAGAAATGCATCTTCAATACCTCATAAGGCTTAAACTGCTCCATAAATATACGTTCGCAAGGACTTCATAAGGACACTTTAAAAAGTTGAACTGTCACACAGAACCCTTGACAGCATCTCCAGTGTCACTGTGTAAATCAACACCACCAAAATCGATACATATTGGTTCATTTGCTATTTGGCTTGATTCAGTTACACACTGCACATATTTACACAAACCAAAACAGCAATAAAACCCTTTGGTGAGGGATGTGTGGGAAGAGGCTGGGCTGAGAATGTACTCTTTGTTTCACTGGTCGGAAATACGGAGACAGGAAATGTAAACAAACATTTGGCAAGAGCACACAGAAGTCACAGAAACCAAGCAACCAAGCACACAAAAACAGGGCTGGCGTTAAATACATGGTTAATTAAAGCTCCCAAGTGTTGCGACAGAAAAGCGTTCGGCCTATCGTAGGAAGATCGCACGTTCGTATCTTGCTGATGCAACGGCCGTCCACGGCCAGGAGCAATGGAAGCAATATTAAGCGTGCTCACAGGGGGAAACAAATGGCATGCTATCTCTCTTCTGTCGACCGTGGGCATCTGTGAGCTTGTGAATGCGGAAGATGGTAGATAGTGTTTTCCTCCATGTTTGTTATGCTGCCCTGTAACGCAACACGAGCAGCAGTTCATAAAGATGTGACTGGCTGGATTCACATGTCTCGGAGGAAGTACTTTCACGCTTCGCTGGTAGCTGCTGTATGACATTATGTGGAGAGCTGGCTGGTGGATGGGTGGGAATTGGCAGGTAACCAAATTGTGGAGAAAATGTAAATAAAAATGGATAAAAAGTACATTTTCTTATTTAAAAAATTAAAAAAATGTAATCCTTGGCAAATTTAACCTTTACATGTAAATATCTAACAATTCTCTGTAACCCATAACACATAACACGGCATGTGTTGGTTCACTTCCCGCAGTTGAGAATTTTGATTTACAATTTTGATTCAAACTGAAAGCAAACTGCAATGAGTTCCCTTTCGAGTCGGTCTTTTAACTGGTCTGCGTTAATTTAAGCTCCTGGCTCGGCTCACAAGGTAAAATCTCAAGGCAAAACTTGGGATCACGGATTTGTTTCCGTACTGTGCTGTGCTGTCTGGTGGAAAAGTGTGTTTAGAATACTGAATAAGATTTGGTGATGTAAGAACTTGGTCATAATTGATTCTCAGAGGTACTATAGTGAAATGTGTCAGTGGTTCTCGAACTTTAAAAAAGGGTATTAAAAGAATTACTGTCAGGTAATTGCTTTATGTCTCAGTCCAATGATAAGCACCACTCCAGCACATGTACTCGTTACTTCCTGCAAGTGTTCAGGGGGAAAAAAATGTGATTTAAAGGAATCCCTGGTGAGCAGGTGACTGAGTTGAGAAGAACCCTCCCCTACAACATGAGGGTAATTATACAAAAGACATTTGGTGGTGGGCAGCATGGTGGGTGATGCCTCACAGCTCCATGTTGCCTGGTTCGATCCTGAACTTGTGGAGATCATTAGGAGATCGCAAGTTTGAATCTCAACAATTACACATCCATCCATGGCCAGGAGTCTAGACAGCATACCTACTTGTACTTTCTGGTTTGGAGGGATGGCATACTCTCTTTCCCCTGACAATCTGACAATAGCGGGCATCTAAGCTCTTGTATGCAGAAGAGAGCAAATAGCGTTTTCCTCCGAGTGTGTTACGTTTCCCAATGATGAAGCATGAGCAGCAGTTTGAAAAGATGTACACGTAGGATTCACGTGTGTCAGTGGAACCACGTGTTTATCCAGGCCACCGCTGGAAGCTGTCTTGTGATAGGAGAGCACAGGCTAGTGGGTGAGAATTGGCAAATGACCCAACGAGGACAAAATAGGGGGAAAAACTGCCCCTAGATTTGAAGGACTTAGCCATGTCCATGGAATGCAATGGACTGGCGTTCATCCAGGATGCACTGCAACCCTGGACAGATGTTGTTACTAAAGATAAATGAATATATCAATCAATCAGGTGGTCATACCCATAAATATCCTTATCTCAAAATGATAGGAATAACAAGACATTGTACAGACTGTGGCCAGTTCATACTTGGTATTAGTGCTATCCACTTGTGTTACAATCACCCGAAAGAGATGTTCAGATGTTAGGTATAAGGATAAGCTTGAAAGGGGTTGCCTGTAATGTGTCTTGCTACATTGGGTCACATGTAGCCTCACTAGATCTGTAACATACATCTGTAACTGCAATGCATCACAGATCATGTCAAAAGGCCACCTAGCTACCAACGTTGCCAGGTTCATGGCTTTCACACCGAATCGAGCTGACTGCACATGCATGCTGCTGATACGTATATCGAGTTGATGTTTTGTCCATGGATTGCATGATCTGATCTGAAAACATTAAATGTATGAAATATATTTTAGACCTGTATACCAGCCACAAGAGATTTTCTCTCATACAGAGGTGAGGAATGTAAAAGGAGGGTGCAAAATTTTACATTCACCTGTACATACCTCTGCATTAATTGGTGCAAAACTTTTCTCATGCTTGAACGATTAAACATGGGGTCAAACAGGCAGTGTAGAACACTGCCATCTTAAATCACATAGTAAGTGATGCCAAGTGAACATCCTGATTTAGCATGGGCTTGAGCATTCAGGGAAATCATTCAGAAGGAACTTTCCTCCACAGTCCCATGTTTGGTCAACAAATGCACTGCTGGTGTTTTAAAAACTTAAGAGGGTAGGTTTTGCAGGAAGCAAGAAACCTATCAGCACTACAATAGACAAAAGGTGCTTAAAAGGTAAAACCTTGCAGCGGAATCCACGAAATAAGAGCCATGGTTGGTTTTGTGGTAAGAACTTTGAGTACTTACACTGTCCATGCTGAGCCTTAATGCCTTGCTGTGATCAACACCAGAGGAACACCAAAGACCAGGAACGTGATGAGCTCCAGCTACTTAAAGTACATTTCCGTTCTGTTAATTAACAGTAGTGTTACTGTTACCACTCTAAAGTTGGTTTTGTTTTACTCCTCTCATACCAAATTTAATTGATTCATAAATGACACATCATACTTTTTATCCATTTATAGTTACATTTATTGTTGTGGAGCATCTGGGAAACAGATTAGTTACTTACGTTATGCAACAGCTGTAAACAGTCGTTCTTTCACAGGCCCCTCTTTTTTTTTTTTTTTTTTTTACTGTCTCATGAAGTTAATAAAACAAACAAACAAACAAAGCAGCTCGTCGTTTTACCGAGAAAACCGCAAAACACAAAGTCCTCTGTCCTGCAGACTTTCACGTGGTGGAAAACTTACTGTTGCAAAGTGCTGAGACTTCTTCCATAAAATGTGAAATGCAAGCGTCCTTACAGAAAGCTTCACAATTTCAACAACTATACATTTTCTTTGTTAAATAATAACACGTTTTATTATTAGACTTAGATTAGCTTTGTTTAGTGTCCGTCATACGACTTCCTCTGAATCAGCTGCTAATATATAACCAATGACATATTAGAGCATGCGCATTAAAATAGACTGTGATTTGAATTGTCAGAGTTGCTGTTTAATTATTAAAGTGAATCTATGCCTTCTAAACATTCAGCCGAGATTGCATTAGCGCTTACCGACACATCAAGATATGAGACAATGTGAATTTTTCTCCCTCATGTTCAGCAAAATGATTGCAGCTTCAATGAATAATATCAGATTTTTACCTTGTTCTTTTTGCACTGACGTACATATCCAAGTCAATAATGCAGGATTACAGTCAAATTGTAGTCTATTTGTTTGTAGGAGGCTTTGGCAAGCACATAGTTTTGACAGTGCTGCTTAAGTTTCGCAGTGGCTCTGTTGCCTCATACATTCTCTATACCATAAATCACAGCACTTACTGTATATTCACTGCAGACAGAAGGAAAGGAACACTAAATCCTTTAATCCAGAGGAATAAGAACAATTCCCCCAAGCACACTAGCATGGCCAATCATCTAGCTAAATTATTTTCTAGGAATTCTGGGAGGAATTGCGTATTCAGAAATCTGGTTCTTAGTAATTAAGTGCAAAAATTAAAGACAAAAACAAAACTGTGTAACAGTGCTGGAAGCATAGTTGTCTTTATAAAGTTTCTTTTCCAGGCTGATCTGTTAAAACTATTACCGTAATATCTGAAGTCTAGCTGACTTTAACTACAGAAAACGCGTATTTAGAGAAATTCCATACTTTTGCAATTTCCAAGGTCTGGGACATGCTTCTCTAGACTTTTGAGATCCTGTTTTTTTAAGATTAGAAAATAGAACACTTGTTTACGTTTTTTAAAAATTGGAATTGTATTACTTTTTTTTTTTTGGTCTTATTAAACAGATAAAAAAGCATGATGTGATGACACTGATTTAACATTTATGGAAGGATAATCTATTGGAAAATAAACTAAACTAAAATAACTTTGGGTTGTAACCGTAACTCTTCTTTACACCACATGCCCCGAAGTGTTTTATTCCTTACATATTACATTTGCATAATATATAATAAGTTAATACATTAGTTAATAAAAATAATAAGCTAATAATGAAGAATGGATTTGGGTTTATTTAGATTCATAAAAGTGATCTCAAAAGGCTTAGAAATGGGGGGGAAAAGTTATCCTAGGGAAACACCTCCAGAAACGCCCTTGTGCACTCGCAACCCCCAAAAGCCAGCACACACATTCACCTTCACTAGAGAGGGAAAATCTACTGATGACTACAAGGAATGCAAGGCGGCTTAGAAAAAAATAATAAATAAAGACCGAAAAATTGCAGATGTATTTTACATGAGCCAACCTGTAAAGCAAACCATCAGGTTTCACAAGTGAAAACATCTAGGTCAAGGGGCTTAGAGTACAAGAAGGCAGAAAGCAGCGGTCTAAAATAGGGGTATGGCTTGGGAGAGGCAGAGCTCTGTGCCAGCATGATGACACAAAATCCCCATGGGATGTTTTTGTGGACAGCGCCAGAGCAAAAAAGTGCTGTGTCTGCTGAGATCTCTCGCCGTCCCACCCCAGCTCCACGCCATACACGAGGTCATAAATTCTTTCTCCCAAATCGGGCCGCGCTTAAAAATATTTGCGTTATTCATAGACACGGCTGTCCAGAATCAAAACAGCAACACAAGAGGCACACATGCTTGAAGTACCAAACATACTGCAGCTTTGAGAGGCTCGCTTTTTTTTGGCATAAGCATATCCAAGGACTGACATACCAGCTATAACAGAGCACCAAACACCACCTCCACCACAAAGCACACAATGTTGTTATTTAACACGTTCTGATGAGACTAAAAGTCTAAAAAATTTCTATGTTAAAATGAGATATACCCTGTCAAGTAACCTTTCAGGAAGAATATGGGCAAATATTCAAAAGTAAGGAATAAACACAACAACGCATGCTGCTATAGGAAAATAATCAATGACCCCATGGTGGGATGCGCCATGACTTGCAGCCGAATTACTGTCATTGATTATTTTCCAATAACAGCTCATCGCCATGTGTTTTATTCCACTTATACCACAGCAATCTGGCAATGATTACAATTTTTTATCTATTAATGAATGATAACATAATTGGCATGTTAATGAGAAACCGCAAAACCCTCTTGGAGACTTTCCCGTTGTGGAAAAAAGTGCTGAAACTGGAGACTCCTTCCATAAATTCGACAAAAATACATCCCCTTGACATGTCCTTACAGACTGCTTTACCATTTCTTTGTTAAATAATAAATAACAACATGTTTTAATCCATTTCTAAGGAGCGTCCACCATACAAGACCCTGTGCAAGTATTACTATACAAACTGTGTGGTTAATCTTATATGGAAAAGAAAAAAAAAAAAAAGATCTAAAATATGAATTAAAAATAAAACAAAAATGAAACAAGAATTGTGTTTGAACCCAACTCTTTAACTATACTTATCATGACACCTTAAACTCCAAGGAACTCTCATAACTCTCATAACCTTTGCAGTGATTATGGCTATTTCACTTAATTAGTAAACAATTAGTAGCTCAATAATATGCTTTAAGAAAATCGACTGAACAATCCTGGGGTTTAAAGGGTTAAATAAGAAAATGTGGTGCAACTCTTTGTCGAAACAGTGCCGTGTTGCTGGGGGAAACATCCTGTTTTGTGTGGGAGAGCTTCTCAGTTTTGATGCATAAACAATATCATTTCCATAAAAATTCAATTAGAGCAGTTAAATATAGATGTAGGTGGTGCAATAAAAGTTTTTTTTTTTATATATACTGTGCTCAGGAAAAAAAAGAAAAATTCAGATGTCCATGTTAGTGGTGATATTTGAATAAAATTACCCCTAACTTTACCTGTAAGCTGATTTAACCACCAAATGCTTTTAGCTCATTAAAAAGGATAGTAAGCTTTGAATTAGCGAAATAAATAAATAAAATCAATGGAACCTCAAACTTCAACTTCATGCACCTTCAGCTTCAGAGGTGCATTATGTTAGTCCATTAGTTTTAGTATTAGACTTCAGCTGATAGTGATAATATTTGGGAGGTTAAAAATGATTTTATGACACCACAGCATTGCTGAATTCTCAAATCTGACTGGTCAGATGGTGTTGATTAATTTTCTATAACAGCAGCTCAGACAGTTCTTCTCGCTATAATTTAAGTTAAAGGTGTATATTAATGTGCTCATTGTATTTTGTTTCTATAGTAACCTGATATAGGCATCTGAATGGCTGAAGAGGACTTAAAAATTTGGATTTGCCATTAAAAATAAAAGAACAAAAAACTGTGTATATTTTCTTGTTAAAAAAATTCTACTAAATGTTCAGTATTAGAGAGTTGTCAATGCCTCATAATACCATGAATAGTTTCAACCAGCTCACCTACCATATGCTTTTATCTAATTAAAAACGATCATGGATCAGTTGTTTAATGCCAAATCCTTTAACCGGTCAGGAATGCTGAGAGCAAATTGTTTTTTAACATATGGGGTGTCCGGAGGAGAGCAGCTGAGTGGCACACACTGACTTGTAGGCCAAAGTGCAAAGGAAGGAGGAGGAAGAGAGAGAGAGAGAGAGAGAGAGAGAGAGACAGAGAGAGACAGAGAGAAAGAACCTCTGGCAAGGAGAATGAAAAGCTGGAATGTGGGTTGTACTGTTGTCCAGCTGTGGCATAGAGCCTGAGAGGACCGCCCACAGGGGGGCAGGTCTGAGCGCCTGAAGAAACATACATATTTACATTCACATTCTTGAATACAGCTGAGCAGTCCTGCGATTTGCACTCACAACCTTACAGTTACTGGAAGAGCTGACCCATGACTGCACCCTTTATCTCTTTATGTGCAGTTCTGCATGAACATCGCAGAATCTTTTCTTTATCTGGCAGGAGAGCACCCGCCCTTCTCTCTCTATTTCTCTGTCTCTCTCTCTCTCAGGGTGAGATGGCTCTAATCGCAGCGCTTGCCTTGTTTAGCTTCTGATGAGACATGCAGTCTATGCCCGGGCAACACTGAAAGCTTTCAAAATTAAATTTAGGTGCTTAAGCACATCAGTTCCAAGAAAGTATTTTAACACTAATCTTGTATCGTTGCAACTGGCAGGCCAATTATTCTGACTGCCAAAACACTCACATGGTCACACATACTAAACTGAATCCCTATGTAGATTTACCACACTCTCTTTTAGTGATATTGTTATCTGCGAAATGCTCACGTGTAATGTTATTGTTATCCGTTTATAGCTACGTTGAATGCTGTGCAAAGTCTGCGAAACTTGTTCCTGTTATCACTTACGTCATAGAAGATAGAAACATATAGCTCCTTTGCCAGCCACTCCTTTTTCCACCTTGCTTGAAGTTAATAAGAAAGAAAGAGAAAAAAAAATGCAGCTTGTAATGAAACCACAAAATGCTTTTCCCTGAAGAGTGTCCCATAGTGAAAACTTAAAGCACTGACACTGGAGACTCCTTCCATAAATGTTGAAAAACTTTACCTTAACAATTATATATTTTTCTTTGTTAAAGAACACACTGTTTAAATTGATTATTAGTATTAAATTATGTGGAGCGTCTTCCATACACGCTCCTGAGCAGGTTGTTGATATAAAAGAATAATGTATTAGACTGAGTGCATTAATATAAACCTGTGATTTGCCTTGCCCCAGAACTATTGTCAGAGCTGCTGTTATAGAAAATGAAATCAGCACCTTCTGACCAATCAGATTTGAGAATTTGCACTATTGTTATATCATACTTGTGACATATCGCATTTATTTTTACTTAAATTCAGCCAACAAGAATCAACAAAATGCGGTAGCAATATTATGAAAAACTATGTTTATAATTTTTCTTATCATTTACCAAAAAAGCTTGGGAGTAGGCTGTCACTCTAGCATTAGTTTCAAGTCACTTTCACCACTTGTCATTGTATGTCCTCATGGTGTATTTAATTAAGTGGAGATCAGTGGAACTGTAAACTTTATAGATCGTTAGCCTCAAAGGTGTATGAAGTTTAAATTTGTCCCCCATCAGTCTCATCTTTTTGTAGTATACTGCCTATAAAACAGAAATTTCAAATACAGACTTCAAAATTCATTCGGATTGAAAGTTGCCCTTGTGAGAAGAGATATAGTGTTAGAAAAAAAATGAAAGAATAAACCAGAGGTAAGATATGTTCCAGTTAAAGTGTAGTCTCAAAGTGTAGTCTTTTCTTGTATCGATCTTTTGTCAAGACATGAGCTTCAGACACCATGTCATGCCACTCAATACTGGCAATGGTAGGTACCATTAAATAAATCCAACTCATGCACCAACCACCAAGCCCACAAGTTGCCTACTGTAACTTTATTCCAGTAGGATACCAAAATGTTACAACACCAGAATCATATAACCCGAGTATGCAATTCAATACCCAAGAAAGGCAGAAAATGAGTCTGCAGATTTATGGAAACTGGAGACAGTGTAGGCATAGATAAGGGTGAAATAGCCCATAAATTTGCAAGGGCACTGCAGCTGAGCTTTCACTTTGATGTGTTATAAGACACCCTTCAAGGCTATACAAATACCCCTTGCACGAGCCTGTCAAGATCCAGATTACCAAAAGAAAAAGCAGAGTGTCGACTTACAACCATGTTGACAGGATTAGAGTTGATGTGCCATGACTGTAGTGCTCAGATCTCCTACATCAGCTATATGTGCAAAAACTTTTCTTTTTTTTTTTTTTTTTCTCTAGTAGGAACCATCTCTAGGCCATCGCACAAGTACACACATGTAGGCTGCGGCACAGAGGTAAATACTCGCAGAATGATGGAAATCGAACGCTCCCCTGATAGTATCTATCAAAACCAAAACATGCTTTGGTTCATATCAGTTTGAAAAGATAGGTGAGAAATGGAGGGGGGGCAAAAAGTGAAATTTACCCTTGTCTGATTAAGATCCAGTTTTGTCCTAACCACATTTGGCCTGACTAGAGCCAAGGAGAGCCAAGAGAATGAAGCTGTTTTGCAAGCTTACTGAGCCTTAGTCAGTGGTTTAACACACATTCCTTTGTTTTACTATATCTGTGTTTATTTTTACTGACATCGGGTAAGGTAATACCTGTCCATTTTGGTTTAACTCCAAAAGACTGGCTGGATATATTTTGTAAAGGCTATAAATACTTTTCAAGAATGGCCTTCAGTGATTTTTCACACGTACCCTGCATGACTAAAGCTTGCAGCCCTGTGCTTAGGAGGTTAATCCGGGCCAGAAGGGATCTACCCACAGCATAACAAGAGTGTCAAGCTTGGGTGGTGTGACAACAGCCGCTGCATCTTCGCTTATAGGGGGTAGGCTTAGGTAACAGAAATAGCATGTCCAGTGGTAGGCTAGAAGTACCTATTTGGGCTCACAGTATAGACATTTCTATAGCAGGTTAATAAGAAGTACTACCATATCAGCAGTGATCATATGGCTGAGCCCTTTCTGTTCTATAAACAATCTTCATTTTTGGCCGTACTGTTGTATATCATCAGGATTACTCTTTGTAAACGGTTGTTAGAATCTTTGTTTTCTTTGGCAGTAATGTTGGGGGCCCAAAGGAACTTCCCAGACAGATACTTACTTGACTGTTTTTAAATCCCACCAAACCCAACCACACTTGTCCATGATATTTTCTGACAAACATGGTTGGCTCTGTTTGTCAAAATATAAAGAAAATTAGCAACTCAAACCACAGTGACCAGGATAAACCAGTTACTGATGATAAATGAATGAAAACAGAGTGCTAATGCAG
This sequence comes from Pangasianodon hypophthalmus, assembly GCF_027358585.1. Lineage (NCBI taxonomy): Eukaryota > Metazoa > Chordata > Actinopteri > Siluriformes > Pangasiidae > Pangasianodon > Pangasianodon hypophthalmus. Next base: position 11,853,090 of record NC_069710.1, on the reverse strand, counting down.
AGATGCTGATGAAAATTAATGATTCATCACTCCAGAGAACACGTTACCTCTGTGCAAGAGTCTAGTGGCGGGGTGCTTTACACCACTTCAGCCGACTCTTCAGCCGACTCTCTTAGGCTTGTGTGCAGCTGCTCGGCCATCGAAATCCATTTTATAATGCTCCCAACACATAGTTCTTGTGCTGATGTTGCTTCCAGAGGCAGGTTGGAACTCTGTAGTGAGTGTTGCCACAGAGAATTGCAATAATAGCACTTACAGTTGACTGGGGCATATCTAGGAGTGCAGAAATTTTATAAACTGACTTGTGGCAAAGGTGGCATCCTATGACAATGCCATGTTTAAAGTCACTGAGTTGGGATCCCATTCTACTGCCAATGTTTGTCTATGGATATTGCCTGGCTATGCGCTTGATTTTATGCACCTGTTAGCAATGGGTGTGGCTGTATCACCAGACGTCACTTATTAGGAGGAGTGTCCACACACTTTTGACAATATAGTGTACAAGCTGCTTTGTCATTAAGCACTCCTAGCCTTGTCTCCAGTAGACCAGTATTGTTGGTCTACTGTCGAATGTGTAGATCTATAATGAACAACAAGATAAACCCTACAGTACAGACTTAGTTTAAAAAGCAATATAGGAAAAAATGTTCACAACAATTTACCATGCACTTAAGCAATAAACAGTTTCCACTATAGAGTCATTATTTTAAAATAACAGGATATTACAAGGATAAACGGCTGCACTCAAAGCTTTTGAGAATATAGACTAATCACTAATTCACTAACATCACTACTTGCAGGATGGCTTCAGTCAGTGAGGAACAAGGCTCGTAGGAAAGTGAACTAATAGGATGGGAGCTCCTGTTTCTGTACACATGTCTGCTGTGTGGGTGGGCTGACCGTATCCTTCCAACTTTGTAATTCAACAGGTCCCATTCACGCTTCAGAGAAAGGCAACAAAAATAGGGTTGTCAAGACAGATTTATGTCATGGACAGTACTGTTGATGTGAAAAGGGGTAAATGGACAATATTTTAGTAGCACTGCTACCAAACTTTCTAAAAAAAAGTACATTCTGTGGGGTAGTGGTAGCTCTGAGGTTAAAGGTGGGTCCAGCAATTTTGTAATATATTGCATAAGTTCTCATCACATTCTAGCAACTGTAAATAACATATACACAAAAAGAAACTATGGTACCCCAAGCTTTGCAAACAGGGTAAAAGAAACAAATGATAGGGACCACCAACATGCAACCAATCAGGACAAGGAGGCATCTCTACTTGGCTATCAGTTAGGCCTGTTGACTCACAAAGGTTCTAATAATTAGAAGGTTGTTAGTTCGAATCCCCAGAATGGCAGACAGCCATTGCTGGGTGCTTAAGCAAGGCTCTTACCCATCAGCAGTGATTTTTGAATACAATTTGTTAGATTTTATAAATTAAACTTGACAAACACACCAAAGAATTGCTTTTCTTTTTATAGAGGTAATAATGAATAACATTAAGATGGGGGCGTGTTGTTATTGACGATAATCAATGATGTGGTGGTGTGAATACGGCCTGAAGCAAAGTGGAGTTATTGTTAACAAATAGATTTTAAGAAGAAGAAGCCTTTATTTGTCACATAAACATTAAAGTACAGTGAAATTATTTTCTTCACATATCCCAGCTTGTTAGGAAGTTGGGGTCAGAGCGCAGGGTCAGCCATGATATGGCATCCCTGGGGCAGAGAGGGTCAAGGGCCTTGCTCAAGGGCCCAACAGTGGCAGATTGGCGGTGTTGGGGCTTGAACTCCCAACCTTCTAACCCAGTAACCCAGAGCCTTAACCGCCACCACTGCCCAAAGTTTTAACATGTGCCAAAGTGTTTTATTCCTCATATACTACAGCAATTTGCCAATAATTACAATACTGCAAAGCCCTCCATCCAAGATTTTCCTGTGTCAGAAAACTTAAAGTTATAGCTTTACCTCTAACTGTTACAAAGTGCCAACACTAGAGACTCCTTCCAAAAAATATAAGTTCCAGTGAATTAGCGGTTACTACAGAAATGATAACATATTAGAATGAGCACATTAATATTCAGGTGGAACTACTGTTCATGCTGTGTCAACACCTTCGGACAAATCAGATTCAAGAAATCAACAGAACTGGTCTCCGACTTGGGCATACCGTTAGTTTGCTTACGTGCTGGAACTGAAAATTCCAGTGCACAGCACGTATGTGAGATTTGCTGGAAGGTTGCCAGTGGGTCAGAGAACCACATACAGTTCATTCCAACCAGTTTTCACACTTTATGAAACCAACATTCCTTATACAGCACGGATAAATCTTATTAGAGATTAGAGATTAAAGTCTGTTTAATCAAATTCTTAATGCAAAATTATGTTAGGTATGACTTTGCTGGGAAAAGTTGAAGCCATCAAGTGTTTGCTTTCAAAGTTTCAGGACCTGAGGTCATGACTGTCGGTCATTAAAACGTAATGATGTCATTAACCCTGTCACTGAAGTGCACAGACCTAAGTCAGTTCATGTAGGACTAGAGTGGTGACAATACCAGAATTTTAACCTTGATACAAATACCAGGTGTGGCATCATTATTCTCGATATCAAAACTATACATTGGCAACAAATAAATAACCACAAAGACACACTGTTGGTGCTAAGTTATAGGTTCCTCTAATATATGAATACAAATTTCTTCTATCATTATCTTTAGTTACAGCATTTTATGTGTTTTAACAATAAATAAATAATTCAACAATGTGCAACATCAAAGATATTGAATGTTATAGAACTGAACTGTTTACCACATTGTAGTATTTAAAAGACATCAAACATTTATTTATTAATACAATATAAATTCTAATTATAAGTCTTGGCATGTTAACTTATATCAGCCAGCTGGCAATTATTGAGTTCACTGAGCTATTGAATGTAAAACATTGTTATAAACACATCCACTGCAAAACAGCCAACAGGAAACGTGGCAAGAAATCTCTCCAACAAGCATGGCGAGACAGGTGAGATGGCTAAAGGTTTTATTGTGAGTATAAATGAGGCATATGATTAACTACTTTTCCTGTGTAGTGACTCATGAAGCTTTGTGATTGCCATGACAAACTGATTTTTATGTAGTCTAATTTTGAAAGCGTTTGATAAAATATTGGTGTTGAAGACAGAGGTGTGAGGTGTTAAACATGTCAAGCAAATCCTCTTAGAAATGGTCCAGTTGGCTCATGTTAACTAACAGTAATCTAAAAACTGATACCTCATGCAGCTCTGTAAGGACAATTACTGAAACAAGCTCTGCTCAGAACCCCATCTGACTCAATACAGATGTGAATAACCACCTCAATGTACATAAAAGCACAAAGAATGACTAGCAGGGATTTGGCTGAACACAAGTACTGTTCACACCACTCTGTATGGAATGTGCTTGGTTCACACGCAGTTGCCCTGTAGCCAGGGCAAGCCAATGGAGACATGGAGCATACAACAATCAGCCATTACATTGAAACCACTGACAGGTGAAGTGAATAACATTGATTATCTCATTACAATGGCACCTGTCAAAGGGTGGGATATATTAGGCATATATATTAGATATATAAGTTGATGTGTTGGAAGCAGGAAAAGTGGGCAAACGTAAAGATCTGCGCAACTTTGACAGGGGCCAGTTTGTGAAGGTTGAACGACTGGGTCAGGGCATCTCCAAAATGGCAGGTCTTGTAGGGTGTTACCAGTGTGCAATGGTTAGTACCTACCAAAAGTTGTCCAATAAAGGACAACCGGTGAACCGGCGACAGGTCCCACAGAACAGCTATTTTAGCACAAACTGCTGAAAAAGTTAAGAGAGAAAGGTGTCAGAACACAGTGCTGCATAGCTGCAGACCGGTCAGAGTGCCCATGATGACCCCTGTCCATCACCGAAAGTGCCTACAATGGGCACGTGACTGGACCATGGGGCAATGGAAGAAGGTGGCCTGGTCTGATGAATTATGTTTTCTTTTACATCATGCTGGGAAACTTTGGATCCTGGAACAATGTGGATGTTACTTTGACATGTGCCACCTGCCTAAACACTGTTGGAGACCAAGCACACCCCTTCATGGCAATGGTATTCCCTAATGGAAGTAGCCTCTTTCAGCAGGATAATACACCCTGCCACAAAAATTGTTCAGGAATGGTTTGAGGAACATGACAAAGAGCGCAAGGTGTTGACTTGGCCTCCAATTTCCCCGGACCTCAATCCGATTGAGCATCTGTGGGATGTGCTGGACAAACAAGTCCAATCCCCACCTCGTAACTTACAGGACTTATCTGATACTAACGTCTTGGTGCCAGATACCACGGCACACTTTCAGGTCTTGTGGAGTCCATGCCTCGACGAGTCAGAGCTGTTTTGGTGGCATAAGGGGAACCAACACAATGTTAGGCAGGTGGTTTAATGTTACGGCTGATCGGTGTATGTAGAAGTAGATCCTGATCAAGGTTTGCTGATGGCTCTATGGAAGTTCTCTGATCCTCCTTTATTAGAAGGTCATAGTGAGGGGTTCTTGTCTTGTTCTTGTCTTTATTGAAGCATTAACTTCTATAAAAGACAGCAGAACAGAGTCAAATAGTGAAAAAAATCGGAAAGCTAAAAACTTTATATTTCAACTGTCTATGTGTTTTAGTGGAACCAATGAGGATGTCTTCGAGTTCATATATTTCTGAGTAGGTGTCTGGCAATCAGAAGTGTTGTTTTTTTTAATTGCACTCAAACATGTAAATCTTTCTCAGATGTCCAGTAATATTAGCAAGTGTTAGCCAGCTGGCTATCTTTAGTAGTGAAAATTATGAACACTGTATCATTAGCAAATATTGTGAACATAAATAAATAAATAAATAAATAAATAAATAAGGACTTACAATTGCCTCCAAAGTCCTGTCACTTTAGCTTGTTTTAGCCAGCTGGAACATTTATGAAAATTATTTAAAATTCCTCACAAAACCATGTCAGGTTAGTTTGTGTTAGCCAGCTAGAACTTTTTGGAAATGATATAAAATTCCTGTCAGAAACCATGTCAGGTTAGCCCATGTTAGCCAGCTGGAACATTTATGACAAATAATCTAAAGTTCTTCTCAGAAATCCTGTCAGTTTAGCTCACATTATCCAGCCGGAACGTTTATGAAAAATAATCTAAAGTTCTTCTCAGAAATCCTGTCAGGGTAGGTCATTGTAACTAGCTGGAGCATTTGTGAAAATGATCTAAAATTCCTCTCAGAAATCCAGTCAGGTTAGCTCAAATTAATCAGTTAGATATCATTAGCCATTAAAACTAAGAATTCCTGTCAAGGTAATAAGCCTTACCCTAAAAGATGGACATGAATTTGGAAGATCAGCATGAATTATGAATTTGATGTGAAAGTGCTCACAGACATGTTAGTCAAGGGCATCTTAGCCAGCTGGGGCATTTATTAATAAGATTTAAAACTCCTCTTAGAAATCCTGGCATGTTCACCAACTTGTGGGTATAGAGTTGAATGAGATGAATGCAAAAAAATATACAAAGCTGACAACCTGGCAAGAAATCTGGCCAACAAGCACTGCAAGGCAGGTTAGATGGCTAAACATTTTATTGCGAGTTTAACTGTGGAATATGATTAACTGCTTTTTCCTGTGTAGCGACTCATGAAGCTTTGTGCTTGCCATCACAAACTGATCTTTACATGGCATAATTTTGAAAGAGCATGATAAAGTACTGGTATTCAAAACAGAGACACAAAACACTGTAACCTTATGAACTGATGTGGCTCTAACACATGATTTCAGAATATATCACATGAATCCATGTGTGAATTATTTAGTTACTTCTTTGTTTTATGAAACTCAGGAAGAGCTCTGTATTCCTAAAAAAAGGAGGAATTTGTAATTTAACGCTAACAATCTGAATTTTGGGTGTTTAACAACCTCAGTCTGTATGATCTCCTCATTTAGATTTATTTATTTATTTTGGGCAAAAGTATCATTTTATGAATCGCAGTACAACATGTGGTGTTGTTATCAAAGTCAACAATTTGGTTTTGTTAGCCAACTGTAAGCTATAAAACTGAAAAAAAAATAAAAAGACTTCCTATTTGTATATTGGTTCAAAGACAGTCAATAAGTAAGCTGCATAGCACTAATTAAAGTGCACACGTGTTCACGCAAGTACGCTGTTAGACTTGTTCTTTAGCTACTAACGTTAGCTAGTTGATTTTAAATAAAGTGCATTAGCTAGCTGTGTTAGTTACCTTGTATCGAGCAGGAAAAGGGTTGTGTTTCACTTTGGAAAAGCACTTCTGTACAACTGTAAATAAAGTATCTTTTATTGTCTTCATTGCATCAGAATCCCTAATTTTCAAGGCCCAATAGTGGCTGATTGTCAAGAACAACATACTGGATAAGAGCTGTTTATTTGTTGACATTTCTTTTTTTAGCCAAAGCTTGCTGCAGCGTCAGTTGCCGCTGTGTGCTGTGTGAACTCCTTGTGCTGAGTTTTATGTTTAAGATGTTGTATCAGGTTACTTCTCTGTAAGATGCTGTAGTTCCTCCTCTTGATACTTTCGCAGAGCACAGTTTGCAGTCTGCTTTGCTTTGATTGCTATAATCTGTTCATCCGTTCATTAGCATGGCAACGTATACTAGGATTACATCATGTAGTATCATGCGGTATCAGAACATTTTTTATGAGTACAAGTAAATGAGCATGGTATCACACTGATACTTTCTACCAGTATCAGTATCAATGGATCCCAACCTCAAAGTTGAATTATATCAACTTTATTAGTTAACAGCAGTCATTGTTGAAAGCAATCCATCGCTGCTCCCCAAAGAAACGGTCTTAACCTGCCGTTATCTGATACAATGGGGATTTTGTTCCACGGTTTGCAAGCAATGACAGTGCAAACAAAGTAGAAAGGAAGTCCAATCTTTCCTGTTTGCTCAGTGTCAGTTCATTCTGCCTTCAAGCTTCTCGTATGGTATACAGGAATCTACAGGTAAGTCACCTATCTGTTTAAAATTACTACAGTTTTAAAGATATAGAACAGAAATAGAAAGACTCGGATTCAGGGAACATAAATCATTCAACTCATGGATCACTGAATGTCCACAGTCCTATGTCAATACATTAACAGTCACATAAAGGTGACAAAGCCGACCACATCCCAGGGGTGTAGGATTTGTTTGGCTTCACATGTGCATTCATGGATACCAACTATGGTCAAGCACAGTTTAGTGGACACACCTAGTAACCTGCTCATGATGAACAGCCCCCAAAAAAAACTATTTCTAAGACATTCAATTATTATTCCATCACAACTAAACACCAAGTTACTTGAATTTAAGTAGTGCATGCATCGATCAGTGACAAGCAAATAAATAAAAGGGCCATTATTTTAGAGATTTTATAAACAACTTCAATATTCAAAATCTAGTGGATGAAATATGTAGGAAAATAATCAATGACAGGGTGGTGTGATTTGGCCCAGTGCAAACTGGCGTTACCTCAAAGTTGATTATTTTCGAATAGCGTCCTCCTGTTATGTTTTATTCCTCTTAAACCACAGCAATTTGCCAACGAATACAATTTTTACTTTATTAACAAACACATTATATGTTTTATCCATTTCCAGCTATGTTACAGCGAACGTAGTTACATAATGTCAGGCGACCAAGAAACCGGAAAGTGCAAAGCCCTTCGCCCTGAAGACTTTCCCGTGGCAAAAACTTGCCGCCTGTTACAAAGCGCTGACACTGGAGACTCCTTCCAAAACGTTACATAAATGTCTGCTTACAGAAAGCTCAATCATATCGATGACTATACATTTTTCTTTTGCGTGTGTTTGCCATATGAATCCTGTTAAATAAGCTGTTTACTAGAGAAGATTAAACATATTAGAAGGAGAACATTAACATAAAGCTGTGGTTTGCTGACACTACTGTCCGAGCTGCTGTTACAGAAAATTAATCCACACCTACTGACCAATCAGAATCGAGAATTCAACAGTGCTATGGTATAATACAAATATAAAACAGATACACCATGGGTTCTGCACTCACAGTTTTATCAAAATCCAGCTAAAGGACAAGTAGCTGGTCTGAATCACTGATGAACCCCACGATTCATTTGAGAATCGATTCTTTTAAACGAACAAAAAAACTTTAGCCGTTTTGCTTCATTTGATTCAACCCAAAAGAGTCACATTTTTGTAAGGGGTTTTATTTTTACTGATATTTACATATCAGTCTATCTACTAGCCTACATCAACTCAGTTTTTTACCTTCTTTAATGAAGCAATGATTAAGCTTGACAGCCCCTAATTAAAATAAAAATAAAGCTATTAAAAAGTAGCTGCGAACCGATTCGCACGAGCGACTCGCTCAGAGGAGTCGTCCCAAAAAAAAGAGCCGATTCCCTGGTGAATCGTTCATCAACTTAAAAAAAAAAACAAAACAAAAAAAAACCAGGCTCCAACATTAAGTATTAAGTTATGCTCTGTCAGTAAAAGCTCATGGTCACAGGATAATTCCTGGAAGCATTTTGTAAACATAACGATCTGTATAGAGTGCAGGAAGAAAGCGAGACGGTCTAAAGTGCTATGCATTAACAACGTGATCGGAATTGTAAAGAACATTCAACATACACTGCGTTAACAAGCCTGAAGAATGCAGCCACAGTGTGTCCACTCGACCACGTGAGCAACTTTGCAAATAAAGATCAGCCACTACTAAAAAAAAAGGGGGGGGGGGGGGGAAGAGATCCAGCGCGAGACACTTTCCTCACTGCACACTTTCCTCTTTGCATGCAAGATGCAAGTGATTATTATTTTATTTTTGAAAGATTTCAAACACTTCAGTTAATCAGCTGCACGCTATCCGAGCGTCCACACACCGTCCACACAACACCACCCAACACCACCAGCACCCCTCCCAAACACTACACATACACGGATTTCTAGACGGGTGCCAAAATTTTTGCGCTCGGCTCAGATGTTAAAGCTGCAGTTTAAAAAGTCTATTCCTCACCCAAAAAGCGCAGTCCGGCCACTCTCACTGCTTTTCCTCCCTCAGAAGCCGATATTCCCGCTGAAGTACAGACAATCTCTCAGCTGACTTTCTCAACACACACACACACACACTCACACACACACACACCAAACCCCGCCTGCAATTTCCTCTAACCCCATCCACTTCATCACCAAGCCACGCCCCTCGCCTGGAACACTCTGTAACACACTGGCTACGTGCAAAACCACAAGTTACCCTTAATCAATAATAGAAATAATAGTCTCCAGGAAAAACAGTGTGTAAATGACTACTTACTACAACACCCTAATAATTCAGGCTGTACACAAACCTGCAATCTGTAACCCATGTATCAGTATCCGATTTTATTACAGTTTTATTGCTCAAACTTTCATATCATGCAATTCCCTTTTAGTACAATTTAGGAGAACTCTCACAAGCAATAAAACACTTGGGTGTGTCCTGTTATAGGGAAGCAGAGTTACTGTGGATTACTGTCCCATAACAACATATCCCGAAGTGTTTCACTCCTCTTACACCACAGCAAGTCGCCATGTTACCGAAAAGAAGTCCTGAAGATGTTCTAATGGAGGAAAACTGTTTCAAAGCACTGACACTGGAGACTCCTTCCATAAATGTTAAATAATCGTCTCATCACGGAAAGCTTGATGAGAACCATATCAATGTTTATACGTTTTTCTTTGTTGTTTTCTTTATTGTTCATTTATTATTAGCCTTAATTTATGCAAAGTGACCGCCACATAAGGTGTGTTTGACTTAATGCAGAGCTGTGCAGCTTGGTATGGTAGAATTTTTGCAAAAAAAAGACTTGTAAAAAAAATGGTGTGGCGTGGCCTATGTGAGTACCATGGTGCCATACGGCACGATAATCTCATGATATCCATACGGTGCCATACGGCACGATAATCTCATGATATCCATACGGTGCCATACGGCACGATAATCTTCACGATAATGAACAAGGCGGCTGTTAAACGATTGTTTATTTTAAATGCAGACATTTAGTTTGGCTCCTTAATGACGCAAGAGAAAAGTGTTTGTCATGTTGTTGGGAGGTCAAGAGTTCGGTTCCTGATGACGTTACAGCCATCCGTGGTCGGAAGTCCAAAAGAGCAGAGGGATGGTGTTACTCTGTCCCACTGTCAATCACAATGACACCAGCCAATCATGGGTGTCTGTGAGATCATGTATGTGGAAGAGGGCCGATGGCACTTTCCCCCGCGTGTGTTACGCTTCCCTGTGATGCAGCATGAGCAGCAGTTTGAAAAGATGCCATAGTTGGCGTTATGTGGCTTGGAAGAAGCAAGTGTTTGGCCCGCCCTCCCTGGGTGGTAGCTGTCATGTGCAGGGGGAGAGCTAGCTGAAAGAAAAGCTGACTTTTTTTTAAAGTGACATCAAAAAATGTTGATTATTTTCTCATTCCACGGATTTTGCAATTAATTTTCACCCATAAAAATATGCATTAAAATGTTCTTTTATTAGTTCACATGTATTAGCTCTTTTTTTCCCACAACATCACTTACGAAAAAAAACTTGAAGGCTGACTTGAAGGCTATCTTATTATCTCCACCCTGGAATGCAACCGGCTACTCTCGCTGACAATCAAAGTGACAGGCAGCTAAATTCAAACACACTAAAAAAAAAAAAAAATCAGTTTAGAAGCGGGCGAAATTCTTAGTGGTAGTTGTAATTTCACTATATTTTAGTATCAGCAGAATTATGCATACTAAGGCAAGGTTCATTCATTCATTGTTCATTCATTCATTCCTCTTTAGTAAACGCTTTATCCAAGTCTTGGTCATGGTGGTATACTATTCCAGTATATAAATTATAAATGTTATATATAATATATACACTCACTGACCACTTGAATACAAACAACTGCCAATCAGCCACTCATATGGCAGCAACGCAATGCATAAAATCATGCAGATACAGGTCAAGAGCTTCAGTTCACAGCAAACATCAGAAAAAATCTCAGTGATCGCAGTGACTTTAACTGTAGCATGGTTGTTGGTGATTTGAGTATTTCAGAAACCACTGATCTCCTGGGATTTTTACACACAACTGTCTCTGGAATTTACACAAAATGATGCGAAAAAAAACAAACAAATGAAAATCATCCAGTGAGTGGAACGGATGTGGATGGAAACGCCTTATCACTGAGAGAGATCAGAGGAGAATGGACACGCTGGTTTGAACTGACAGGAAGGCTACGGTAACTCAAATAATCACTCTTTACAACCGTGGTGAGCAGAAAAGCATCTCAGAATGCACAATATGTCAAAAAAATATGTAAAATATGGTCAAAACTATTTCAGAAACTGCTGGTCTCCTGGGATTTTCACACAAAACAGTTTCTAGAGTTCACACAGAGTGGTGCGAGGGGAAAAAACATCATTCTCTGTGTGGAATTGCTTTGGATGAAAACACCTTGTTGATGGGAGAGAGAGTGAGGTCAGAGGAGAATGGCCACACTGGTTCGAGCTGGGCTAGGGTAACTCAAATAATCACTCTTTACAACTGTGATGAGCAGAAAAGCATCTCAGAATGCACAAAACATCAAACACACACACAGGAGTAGCAGTAGTTTCGTATCCTATATGATAATGTACTCTAGTGCCATGACGTTTTAGTATGGTGACGTAGCGTTCTGAGATTCCATTTAGTACAGAAGGAATTTGGACGTAGCCATGGAAACCAGCCAGCACGCGCCATTATTTCCCCTCTTCACGTGAAGTCTTTTATTGTTTACTCACAATTTCAACTCCTCACGCGCACTTCTTCTTCTGTTTTTTTATTTATTTATTTATTTTTTTTAAACCCTTCGAAGAGCACAAGTAGTGAAATTTGAGCGCGGTTTAAAAAAAAAAAAAAAAAAAAAGCTGAGAGAAAGACTTTCCCTACCTTATTTGAAGAGCATGCCGCACGTCGCTGAAACGGGTGTGTGCTTATGCTCAAAGTTGTTGTTCACAAGGACACGCCCACAAAGGGCACCCGCCCCTCTTCCAGCCAATAGGACGCCGCGCTGTGGCCACACCCCCTGCACGCGCACGCTGGATAAACATAGCGCGTGATAGAGCTCTGTGGCAGCGTGGTGCGTGCGCGTGTACAGGCTGCCTGTCTGTGTTTTCACTGAAATTAGGCCTAAATAAAAATATTTACATTATATAATTATTAGTTATTAATTAAGGCACGACACTACAGATGAATTGGGTAATTAAACAAAATATTAGTTAAAAAATTATTATTTTATAGTATTGTTTTTTTAATTGAAATTTCCAAAAAAGTAAATATGTATTTATTTATGCAAATTAGACATAAATGATTAAAAAAAAAAAAAACAAGAAATTTTTTTTTTTTAAATTTATTTTTATTTTACTCTGAAGTTTGGTGGAAAATCATGTCTTTATTGTTTAATCAAGAAATGACCATGCGTTGTTATGAAACAAATATTTTTTATTCCATTTTCAGTATAAAATCTGATAGAAATCAAACAATAATCAACATTTTGTGTATTTACTCTGTAACAAGCTTCTAATTAGGGATCGGAATGAACATGTAAAATTTCCTGAATGCACATCATCATTTAGAACCTGATTTTTTTTAAAAACTGTGTACATTGTTTGAAAAATACTATGTGTGTTAGTGTGTTTTATAAAGGAAAGTGACATGTCTCAGAAAACAAGCTTTTCAGGGATTTATGACTTAAAGAGATTGTGCAGAGTGGGCAGAGCTGGGTTTAAAGCTTTCTTCAAAGGTGCTAAGTTTCAGATAATGCAGTGATCGTGAGTGGACAAAAACAGAAAAATGAAATTTTTGTGTGTTTTGATATTTTTATTACTACAGTTTACAAGAAGACGTTATAGATGCAATTTATTCACTTGCCTTAATTACAACAAGAAAATAAAACAAAAAAAAAAGTGTTTTAAAACTGTAATGCTTCTTTGAAATAATATAAATAATTATATTTATAAATTTGGAAAAACTTTCATATCCTACTCGTGCCCTTGAGGGTGTGTAAATTTACCCATAAGTACACTAACTAATGTAAACCTCGACTTGATCAACTTCAAATCATACCATTTTGCATGGATTACTGCATCTTTGGCGTTCGATTTGGTTTAGGCAACACATTTACATGAAAGTTTACTAAAAGACTGATCAGTGTAGCCCAATATACAGTACATACATCCTGTATATGCAATTTTGTGACTTACTAAATATGCAAAATAATTATGAGTTCTGGGAAAACAGATCATCTTCCAGAAAGTGTAGTACTGGTAATTCACAAAGAATCATTTTAAGTTCAGTTCTCATTTTACAATAAGGATTCCCTTGAACGATTTAGGAAGAACACACATTATGCACTATATCACAAGTAAAAAGGCGGTATAGTTTGCTCCACATACTGTTTTTTTAAACAGTTGCTTAGTGTCTATCAGTAGCTCCAGTCAGAAAGCTGATATTGTGTTTGTGTGTGTGTGTGTGTGTGTGTGTGTGTGTGCGCGCATGTAAGTACCCCCCTCAAAAGACTGAGTCCTGGGAAAGCGTGGCTCGAATGTACGGTTCAGATGAGTAATTACAGAGGTGAGCTGTGGAAAGATGAGTTCGACATTGGGTCATATGCTATACTTTAGATTTTGCATCTTCATGTGCATTGCGTCATATCACTGCACTGTTGAATTCTCGACTCTGATTGGTCAGAAGGTTTTGATTCATTTTCTATAACAGCCACTCGGACAGTAGTTCTGGCTGCTAGGTAAATCACAGGTTTACATTTTGCAAATTGTTGTTATTTAACAAATAGAAACACATTGTATAAACATTGATATGGGAAAGTGTTCAGTAGAGAGAATATTTAACATTCATGGAAGGAGTCTCCAGTGTCAGCGCTTTGTAAATGTCAATAAGAGTAGTTTGTGCTTTCCGGTTTGTCAGTAACATGACAAGTTGCATTTTTTTGTCTTATTAACTTCAAGAGAGAGAGAGAGAGAGAGAGAGAGAGAGAGAGAGAGAGAAAGCGAGGCTTTTGAGAGAATGACTTTACAGTTGCTGTAATGCAAGTGATAACAGGAGCTAATATATCTTGTGGATGTTCTACAATATTAAAAATAATGATAAACGGATAAACGTATGACGTGGTTTATTAATTTAAAAAATTATTATGGGCAATGGACTGTGGTATAAGAGGTATAAAACACTTCAGGATGTGCCGTTATTGAAAAATAAACTTTGGGATTGTGCTAGTAGCTCTGCTTCGCATCACACCACCACGACCTTGATCATTTTCCTGTGTTTTATTCCTCTAATACCACAGCAGTTATTAAAGTTATGATATACCAGGACAGATAATGACATCATAACACCAACATATTTATTTATTTATTTATTTTTCCAGGTGTGATACCTTCCTTGAAATATGCTGCAAGATTTGCTGACTTTTTAAAGTAGGCTCAGAGAACATGTTACTTCTGCAATATTTTGATAGAGTCCTCTCAACAATTCATATAACTGTTAAACTACTGCTGCTTTTTATGGCATTTAATGTTGTTCTATTTTGAATTAAGGCATTGTGAGCAGACACTGTATCAAAACCGTGATATAAGGTTCAATGCTTATCACAATTATGTGTGTATTTTATTTTAACATTCCACCTATATTTTTGCCCCAAATACATAGTTTCATCCCCATGACTCAATGTTTAATATGTTCCACAAGATGTTAATATATTAACACAATTCTAACTGCAACTGTGCTCATAGATCTCCTTTAACGATTACCAACTTACCATAAATCAGTAATTTTACAAACCTGAAGAATGACTTAATTTTCAATTCAACTGAGATGGAATTACAGCTCAGACCAGTCCTATGGTGTGTGTGTGTGTGTGTGGTCCAACGTTTCTTCAGTTCCCCAGTTCCTAACCTGCCAATAAAGACGGTATGAAGCCTAGCTCATAACATGTAACGCATGTAAATTATTTAATATATATATATATATATATATATATATATATATACACACACACATATACATAAAAATAAAACAAAATAAAACCAAAAAAAAAAAAACATTGGACAGTGCAAGAGACAAACTAAATGAATATGGAGGTCAGTCTGGAGAGTTTTTCACAATTCTCATGGTTAATTTGTCAGTTGTTCATTCTACCTTTGTTTTTAATGTACATTGCCTGGAAATGTTTAAAAGCGACTTATAAGTGAATCTAATCAAAGTACAGAACTGAGAACCTGAGGACTAATGCTGAACAACGGCTTCAAACTTCCAGATCTTGTAGTCCAATCAAAATTGTCTCATGCCAGAGGAATAATGGACTACTGGACAATCACTTGCCCTACTTTTAAACTACTCATCATTTTGTTTTCACTAAAATATTATATATATATATATATATATATATATATATATATATATATATATATATAATAGTGAAAACAAATATATACATATATATATATATATATGTGTGTGTGTGTGTATGTGTGTGTATGTATTCGTATATATGTAAAGCATCGTTTCTGAGCCACAGTTTTAAGACATGACCTTTGATACTCATTCCTCCAGCGTTTGTTTTCCTTTGCTATTGGCTCCAACAGTTTGGAAGCAAACAGTCATTTAGCAGTTTCGTAACGCAGATCAGAGTGGCCGCAAATGTGCCGGAGCTCTGACCAACAGAGGGATTGTGGGTCGGGAAGAATTTACAGCCGCCTGCCATGGAAGGGATTACCCTAGTCCTGCTGTGAGACAGGGAAGGCAGAAGCATCCAGACCACAGTCCTCAGAACATACAGGCTCTAGCAAATTATAACATATTTGCACGAGAAAAGACGAGCCGTTTTAGAAGACCGAACAGGAAAATGTGGTATTTTGATGGAATACATAAATAACTCATGGACAGAAAGAACATTTGGCCTGACTTGGACTCAACACCATCCTTGAGGATCTTCCAGCCAGTCCATATTTCTGTTCCAGGATGCTTCAGCCAAGGAATTGAGGCTTCAAAAACAGGAGGGCAGTTTTACCCCTTTTCAAGGGGTTACGAAAGCAAGGATAGTAACCAAAGGAAGAAAGCTAAATATGGGATTGAAAAGGGGCATAAGCTATTCATGAAAAACTAAAAAAAAAAAAACATACCCCAAACCAAGACCTTTTAATATCACCATAAAAACATCTGGCTCAACTAACTAATGTAAAATGCTTGAACACTGTCCTTGTTCCATTCCATTTCCCAACAAGGTGAAGTCAATTAATCAAGGAATGTGGATAAGGTGGAAGATCCCTAAGGAGCATGGTCCCACATGGATACCCTAAAGATTTGCTCTTCCAGAAACATTTTATGCCCAAATATCCCCGTTGTTTCAGTGGTTAATCTCACCTGGATACTATAGATTTGTACTTAAGAGCTGCTGCTGTAATCATAAAGACTGTCCTGTACTCATCCCAGGACTTTTCTTGTCACGGTCTTTTCCAGGGATATATGACATATCAAATGAGTAAATCAATAAACATAAATATGAATGCAATTATAATAAAAGCCCACAGTAGTGAACTCAGGAAAGAGAAAAGGGGATGTGGATGGCAAATGAAGCAGACTGAAGTATGAGTCACTGAGACCGGAATGAGCCGAGATTGCCAGTAACAGATCCATACATGGCTTTTCTCCAGGTTTTGACTCATCCAGAAGGAAGCACGGTAATGCAGAACTAAAATCGTTGTAAATCCATGCAGACTGACATCTTAACTGGAGCAATTTGTGGACATTTAGTCAATGGATTTAATTTACTGAGGAAGGCATGGGAGCTTTACAGAATTTAATACCAACTCACTGGAAAATTATTATTATTATTATTATTATTTTTACAAATAAATAAAGGTTTGCAGATAACATTCCTACTTTCAAGATTCCTCCTGCTCTGACTCCACCCTGCCTGTTGAGTACAGTGTGTTGAATAAATATTTACACAAAATAGCCCATAATAGAAGTGGGGGTTGGGGCAATAGCTTAGTGAACTAGCTAAATATGGAGAACAGCATAGTTTGAATTTTTCAACGTTGGAGGATTTCTCACATCCACCTTCACCCACGCCTGTTGACTTTAACAGGGACGATATCCTAAGGTCGACCGTTAGCAGTGCCAATGGTGACGGAGAGCCGCAGGTTCATTAACCGGAGGCATCTAACATGTCTGAATGGTAGGTAAAATTCTATTATTTATTCTCGCTGATGGAGAAGCTCAGACTGTGGAATCACATTCTCGATCAGTAGCGACATTCATTCTGCTAGAAATACTAGGGGCGGGAATATGTCCCGCCCCTACAAATGGGCGGGACATATACGCTCTGGAGAGCATTTAATTGGACAAACACAAGACTAGTAAAGGACGATTCATCAAAAGTTCCCAGAAGTGACAAACTATAAAATTTAACAAGAATATCTCCAAAACTATTTTTTTTCTAGATATACTATCAGAATGATGTCCATAACACTAAGGTACAAAAAGCTCTGAAGCACCAATTTTGTTTTCAGGAACTCTTTAAACCTGAGAAATGACAGCATAATACATGTAGTCACCATGGACGCGGATAATAGCAGGAAGATAGGCCTCTTCTACAGAATCCTATGTAGCAATAAGAACAGCATGTTCTGCATGAAGGAGCTGCGCACTGCTGTGGGTCATCAAGCCCTGAGTAGACAGGAGGATACTGGGAGACCCAACGGAAAGAAATTTGTCAGAGGCAGTTCATAAACCTGTCAGGGGGCCCAAAAGAAGGAGGCAAGCCTCACTTCTACTCGTCCTGATCATCGTAAATATTTAAACATATACTACATGATAAAGATTGAGGTCATATTGGCTTAGCAAATCTGGAACTTCCTTCAGGCTTCAGCCGAATGTGCTCATTTACATAGACCACTGTCCATACTAAAAGCATTACGGACCAAATTACTGCAAACACTGCAGCAGAACAATGTACGGCCAATACCAAAATTGCACACATCAGTATGCAGACCTCAGATGTAACTACAGACTTAGCATGCGTTAGCATGCTGAATGCATATTTCAGTTAAACAGAATTCAGAAAACTTGAGTGAGGAGCAGTATTCAGTCCAGTGGCAAAGACTGACAGTTTGATGTAACCACAATATGTCAGGGTCAAATATACTGCTGATTCTTGAGATAAGGGACAAAACATGCCCTACATACAAAAGTCCTATTTATGTTAAAAATTAAGAAATTCATAAAATAAGTTAAATCTAAAGAAGATCTGTATGGAAGTGTATTTAATGCTATATATACACTCAACAAAAAACTATGGAATGTCAAGTACATGAAAAGCTTGAGGACACAGAGCTGAAGCAGAGACATTGCTTATTTCGAGGACCAAATTTTTATAGATAAAATGAAAAAGAATTTAATTAAAGTGAGCTGTAGCAGATGAGTGCTTGGTCAGCTTATCCTTCAAATCAGAGCATGTTTTCTTTACAAGAGAAATCAAAACAGCAAGATAAAATAGATTATAACCTGTGCACACATTATGATTTCAATTTTCTATCTCATGGCTTCATTAAGTTGCATGCACAATTAACTATCGGCACATAAAAAAAGCAAAATAATAGGATGTGCTGGATCAAGTGCTACTTTATACGCTTATAGAAGCCATGTTGTTAAATACAAAGCGATATATTGGCAATAATCTACACTCATATATCATCATATTATTCTTTCTTTTTAATAATTTTTTAAATTGTCTCTTGCTTTTTTTCCCTTGCAACAAAACAAAACAAAAAATGCTTTGTTCAGTCCGCATTTTCTATCCCTGAGTTGTTGTTGTTGTTTTTTTGAGTTTAAAAGCGAGCGCTTGTGTTTAAAGTTGGCAGCTAAAAAAATCTGGCAATCTTGGAGGCGTTAACTTCACACAGATGATTTTAATAACCTGAAAATCAACTTAAGCTGCTGCATAACCCGAATAATTTTCCTGCATGGTTTAGGTTCTTCTCCCTTCTAATGGGCCCAAATATGAGTTAGAGTACAAGTGCATGTCATCACTGAGATGCGTTTGATACTGAACAGAATTTTGACACAAATGGCCTGGGTTTTAATGGATTGTGTTCATCAATCTTGTCACCTTGTGTAATATACTAATTAGACACATGGACACATGTGATGATACAAAGCCACACAAAACCTGTATAAAGCTATTTAAATGATTACAAAATGGTTTATTGATTTATGATTTTTATCTAAATTTCTGTGTAATCTTTCAAAAAATATTGCACACTTCATTACAAAAGATTAAAAAAAAAAAAAAAACTTTATACCAACAATGTGGCAGCTAATCAAAATGAATCATAGACACAATTTCTAATTATAAACAGGTACAAAATATACAACTCTCAAAAAAATTCTGGTCCAATAATCTCCATCCATAAGAGCCCATGGATTTTAAAGTTAGACCTGTCTAGACCTTCTGTAGGTCCGTCATGCAGTCCACTTTATATATATTAAATGAATGACATATTAAATATATTTATAATTTGTAGATACTTTTCATTTCCCCTTCTGATCAAAATGGCATAAATAAAATTTTATCAAATAGCAGCATGGTGAAAAGGTATTAATAGGTATTTATGAAATGAATCTCTGATCAAGTATGACAAAGTGTTATACTATATTATATATATTATATTATATGTTTAATTTAAACATCTTACAATAATGCTTATTTTGCTTTATGTATAACTACGATGCTTCAAGAAAAAAAATGAATTGTCATTATGACTAAAACAATTAGCACTGACTGACTTCACTGTATCGTCATTATTAGTATTAAATCTGAAAAGCTAAAAATAAATCAGATTAAAGAAAAAAAAATCAAATCTCTCATCCAAATGAAATTAAAGATTTCGTGTGACTTGAGTCAGAATGTGTTAAAGCAGAAAATCCCTTCAAAATACTGATAGATCATTAGGAAGTGTAAAGATTTATGTAAAAGATGTAGAGTATGTTGTCCTTAACACAATAACAAGAGCACATGTTCTTTTCCCCTTAACAAAGATTCCTAATTACAAAATAAAAATAAAAATGATTGGCACAGACTTAAAGCAGCATGCGACTATTAACAAAAAATAAATAACCGTATTATGCAATAGACTTTAGCAAATGAGTTAGCATGCAACATGAAATTTGGCTAAATTGGGAAAATTCCTCAAAACAAATCTGAAAAGAGCTTCTAGGGTTTTTGAGGAGGTGAAGCTGATGCCCGGATGATGCCTAGTCTTCCATTCACTTTAACTGTTTTTGCTGACACCGGGACCTGAGAAATCAACAAACACAAAATTAGCGTGTAAAACACTGGCATGCATAACATAATCCATAATAGGAGCAGACTTTTGTTTAATCGTTATCTTTGTAAAGAATATTAGCTTTTACTAATCTCCGAAAATGAGTATTTCTACAGAAGCTAATAACTTTTCATTCCTCGCCTGCTATATTACATTATATTTTTTTTCACTGTAATAACTGCTGTTGTTAATTTGCTGTAACAACGCATAATTTTTCATGTGGTGATGCTTTCCATGATGAAAGCGTTTATTTAACATTTATGCAAGAAGTCTCCAGGGTCAATGCTTGTGACCATCAAAGATGAAGCTGTAACTTTATGTTTTCTGACAGGTTTTTGGGACACAAGGCTTTGCACTTCCTTGGTATCATGACAAATAACTTATTAACTTGTTATTAACTTATATGTCATTATATCTACTGAACTAACAGGAACTAACTTCATGGATCACGGATCTTCCACAACATTAAATCTAACCATTTAGCGAGGCGAAGTACAATGTGTTGTTTGAAGTAAATTAAAAAATTGCCATCGTGGTCAAATTGCTGCAGAAATGCTTCACACCACCCTGTTGTTGATTCTTGTTCTGCAGTGTTTCATTCCCTACATAAATTATGCTGAATAGGAATTTTCATCATTTGCTAGCTATATATGTGCTGGTTCCTTCGAGCTACGCTTCAAATTCTGGAAAGATCCTTACTTTCCTAAGCCGTTGAGCCCCAGCGCCTGAGCGGATGGCCTCCAGCAGTGCCTCTCTGGCAGACTCTGGGTTTCCCCCTGCAGGCAGCACCACAGTTGGCTTGGTCAAGGACAAGGGAGGAGGAGGTGGTGGTGTGAAGGTTGGTGGCGGTGGTGTTGTAAAGGTTGGTGGCGGTGGTGGTGGTGTAAAGGTTGGTGGCGGTGGTGGTGGTGTAAATGTTGGTGGTGGTTGTGGAGGTGCGAAAACAGGCGTAGTTGAGGGACTTGTATGTCTCTGGTTGGCCCTGTTCTCCTCAGACTTCCTGAACTGCTCCAGCTCTACAGCGGCTGAAGAGCTTGTCTGGAAGTCACAGCAAAGTGTTAGAAATGTCTACTGAAACGAAATTTTTGATTTTGTTTAAAAGTTTAAACTCATTATGCTTGCCTTTTTAAGTCTTGCTGAAGTACTTTCAGCTCGGATGGCCGACAGGAGAGCAGAACGTTCATTTTCAGGCTCCACGTAAGATGGCTTCTTCAGGGTGCTTGTCTTGGAAGAGTCGGATACCTGGGAGCGAAAAAAGGAGAGCCGTGTAAATGTTTTTTTTAAAACCAAATTTATTATATATTAGTATTTGAGGACAAAATCAGGGACGCATCAATACTAATATTTGGGATATCAGTCTAATACTGTGCTCATTTACGCGTAAAAAAATGCTCTGATACCGAAACAGCATTTTATGGTGATACTGTGTGACGTAAAAAGAGTGTGCGTTGTCATTGTGTGACGTTGTCGCACAAATGAACAGGTGACGTGAAAACAAAAATGTACTTTACTTACAGCTGCACAGAAGTACTTTTTTTGGAAGTCAAATAAAAACCTGGTCTTTGTCATTGCAACCCTACAAAGAAAACACGTAGCTAGCTAATGCTCTTCGTTTAAAATCAGCTAGCTAACATTCTAAAGAACAAGCCTAGAAAGTGCAGGAATGCACTTGTGTGTGCTTTGCATGGTCACTATGTAACCTTAACATAAACAGAGCTAAATATAATATGCTGTTACATCACTGATTGATTAATAATAAGTAGGTTACTCATTATGGTATCGGTATCGACAAGCCTCAACACTTGGTCTGAGGGGAAAAAAAAGCATACAGATGCATCCTTATGTACCATAATTGTTATTATTTTTTTGATGTTAGGTACTTCTGGCCAAAGACCAACAATCAGGAATATGTGCTGAAAGTTCTTAGTTAATAATTAAGTGTATATTTGTTTTCATGGCAACCAAATTCAAAGCAACTGCAAGCTGAAATAAACATGTCATCGCTTATCTTGTGGTTATTGCAAAACCAACAAGAAGGAATGGAAACTGTGTTTCCTGTTTTGGATACTACACCTTTCTGAGACGTTCCATTCCCTCTCCTGACTGAATTGCCTCCATGAGTGAACTGTGAAGCGAGGTCTCCTTCTCCACCGACTTCGGGACCACAGGCTTAAACTTTTTTACTGGCCCAAACGGACTTGGCTGGAGACCAAGACTGTGTAACTCCGGTTTCTTCGCCACTGCTGGACGGGTAGTGTTTATTGTACTGTTTAGAGGCATAGGGTGTCCTGGGGCCTTTTTCATGGACATGTACTCTTTAGAAGAGGACGGAGTGAGTTCAGAGCATGTAGAAATCTGTGCTTGCTGTTGAGGCTTGCTATTTACTGGGCTGGAGTTCAAAGCTTTAGTGCTAGATATGTCTGTACCAATGATTTGTGGTTCCCTAGAGATTTCCTGCTTCTCTGCAGTATAACTTGGGTAAGGTTTTGTGCGAGGAAGTACAGGCACAGAGTTTGCGGATGCATTTGAAGCCTTATGGTTTGATACTGCTTGCACAGGTCTTAGGTCATTCTTGAAGCCTTGGCTAGTTAATTGCTTTTGTCCAGCAGATGTTGACTCTGGAAGCTCCTGAAATCCATCTACCTTGCTTGAGGAATTCCCTGTATACTTAGTAATAGCTGAAGCCACATAATGACTTGAAGTTCGTCTGGAAGGCTTGAGAAAATTAAGATTCTTCCTGTGTTCTGAGAAAAAGATATTTTCAGCAGGATCTGAAACAGCAAGCTTTTTCATTACTGCGGATGCGAGGTTGGTGCTTGGCCCACTGACCTGTTTTGGTGGTTCCATAACACTTGATTTTTCTGTAGGTTGTGACGTTACTGTTACAGGTAATGGTTTGGGGTTTTCCAGGGGTTTTTCAACATCTCCAGTCCTTATAGAAGCTCTTTTATAGGCAGTAGGTGCTGAATCTTCCTTCTTGGCTGAGCTCCAGAAGGCCTTAGCTTTGTCCAGGAGTGGAGAATCTCGGTCATCACTTGCCTCGTCAAGGCGATCAGATTTGTCTTGAGTCTCTCTCTGTGTGACCATGTTACCCAGCTCATCAATTTTTATGGCACCTATACGCAAGGAGCCTTCTGACATAACGTGATTTTGAGACCCGACTGGTTTGGTAGGGACAATGGTAATTGTTTTCAAGCCGAATCTAGACACCGGGTTCTGGCTGATCATGTTTTGAGCTTTAACAGACGAGGCTCTGTTCACTTCTGTGTTTTCCTTCCTATGGCTCTGTACTGTTGGTGGAGGCCAAAGTCTGCTTTCAGGAACATTCTGTGTACTACGGGTAACCGTAGACTTTGCAGGACTTTGAGAGGTTTCTGGCAGCTTCTGTTTATCCGGTTCAACTTTACCTTTAATCCCTGGGCTTATAGTGACGTTCTCTGTTTGCTCCTTCTTGTCATCTGACTGAATCTGATCTGCTTGGGATGGACTAATACTTGCTTTCTTTGACATGCGAGCATTGTTGTTTTTGTTCTGGAGATCTACGATTTCCTTGTTTGAGCCACCTTGTTCGTTCTGGCTACTGCGCAATAGAGTTGCCTCATCAGCACTCAAGCTGGTTGGTTTGTCATCAATGACTTCGTCAATGGCTGTAACTGGAACATCCATATCAACCACAGACACAGGGATCTCATTGTCCAAGCACACGGATTCCTCGTATGACCGATTAACTTCTAATCAACAGGAAGAGAAAGTTTAAGTGAATATTAGTTATTCAGTAAAAGCCAGGGAATTAATACTAGATTGTTCTTTCCAATCACACAGACAGGAGGAAATTTCAGGTTGCAATATGAAGCTACTAAGTTACTTGTACCATCTGCCAAGTCTGCATCCAAATCAGCCAAGGTTAATTGGATCTGGGCAGTGATCTCTGTGTCTTCCTCATAGCCATCATTTCTCTTGACTGACAGGTCCCTGGGTCGCATGTTTCCACTGCTTGCATAGAGAACACCATAGTTACTGAATGAGAGTAATTCATTTTAATATATGCACGAACAATTAGCTATTGATCAAGCATTTATCTTCTTTTAGTGAGACTAGAGATCATAAAATAACAAATGAGGTGCAACTTCAACCTGTCCAAACAGAATGCAAAATCAATGCAGAATCTCCATTTTCTTCTAAACTACCTTTATGGTATGAGGTAAACACATGTCTTGCATTATTTAAATGCTGCCAATCTGACAAAGATTTTGCCCACAGTCAAAAAGACACATCTTTCATCGCCTACTGAATATACAACCTTTTTAATATGCCTGAGCTAGAAAAATATCTCTTTCCTGGAAGCCTGAAATAGCTCTTTCCTGGAAGACTTTCTTGGACGTGTGCAAAGCAAAGTTTTAGGTGGCGCTGCAAACACAGGCAGCTCCTGATCTAAGATCCATTAGCACTTCTGGCTCTGCAAAGCAGAAGCAGAGCTTTTTCAGAGCCAGACTGTGCAGACAGCCTTACAGAAGCAATGAGCAACACAAGCCAGGCTGTGCTATCTCCACTTAACGTGGGAGAGCTCCAGCTGGTCCCAGTGGACAAATTCGAATATAATATACTATGCCCAAGGAAAGGTACGAATTAAAAAAAAAAAAAATTGTCTGATTGGTCAGATTAATTTTCCATAACAGCATCTCTGACTAGATCTGGCTGCATGGTTTACATTAATGTGCTTGATCTAATACATTGTCTTTTCTATAGTAAAAACCTACACAGGGACTTGTATGACGGACACTCCACATACTCCACATTTGGAGTGAAGAAATGTGCATAACTGTTGATATGGTGAAGTTTTCTGTGAGGAGTTGTTTATTCAGCATTTATGGAAGGAGTCAGCAAAGCATGAGTGCTTTGTAACAGTCAGAGGTAAAGCTGTAACTTTTAAGTTTTCCAACACAGAAACGGCTTCAAGGTTGGGGTTTCAGTGCAACGTGACAATCTGCAGTTTTTAAAATCCTATTAACTTTGAGAGAAAAATGAGAGCCCAGTGAGGGACTGACTGGTTATAGCTGCTATAATGTACATTCCACAACATTTAATGTAACTAAAAATGGATTCAACGAACAACGTGCCGTTCTTTAATTAATATAGATTCCAAAAAGAACAGCTGTGTGAAAGCTAGTGAGATATTGGCTTTTTGTGATAAGCTACCTGTGCCGTGGGGGAAAATGGTGTAAAAGCCATGGAACGGAGCCAAGCATAAAACTCTGTAACTTCACCCTTCTCCTTTTCTTACCCTGTCATCTGCCCTGACTTGCAGCCTTTCTCTACTACTGAGTTCTGCTCTCAAATTCAAGACACACAACCATCTGAACCTTGAAAAAAAACTAGCTTCTTAATTTCTTTTCTTAATTTAGGAGAACGTGTGATTATGAGGTACCTGTGGCGCGAGCCCCATGTGGCGCAGCCCTCATCGCTGTCGCAGTCTTCCTGAGGCTGGGTGGGGCTCAGAGAGGGATCGGGACCCAGGGAAGCAGTGTCCTCAGGGGAGGTACTCGGAGAGTCAGCCATGCCCTCAGATGCTGCATAACCTTGATCAGCCAAGCTCTCACTGCTGCACATGGACACTGTCTCAGCTTCCTGCTCCACTGTGTGCTGCCAGACTGGGGTCCAGCAGGGACAAAATGGACAACTTTTAGCATTGAGATAATCATTTTTTTTTTATATAAAGTTCCCTAGAATACAGTTGATTGAAGTCTCCACATCAAACCAAACTGTAAGCCAGGTTTACACTGTATCATATTTGAAATTACTACTCATTGCACAACAGAAGTGCTCAGCTTGGTGGAACACATTTTTGTGAAATGTTAGTCCCATAAAATTTCAGATTTACACACAATGTTGCCATGATGAAAAACAACAACAAAACATTAGTCATAGCAAAAACATGTCTAAATCATGTCAAATCATAAAGCATACCTGACTTAAGAGTGTGTTACTTGTAGGCATGTGTTTATCATTGGTTAGACATTGTTAATTGGTTAATCCATTGTGATGTTTAACACAGTGGACAATATCACAGAATGGTGTTATTATTGACATTTTGGCCAGCATTTACACAATCTTTGATACGTGACTCCCAAGCTTTTGGGCAAATATTACCAGAAGTCATCCAAACAATTAAACTTAAATAACATGCTAGCTTGTTTTCCAAAACAGGAAGTATTACTATTTAAAAAGCATAACAAGGAAGGTCAATACATATAATGACACTAAATGTGAAACCTGCCAAAATTCCTTTTCAGTTAAACTGCTGCTACCAGGACATGTTTGTAAACCAATTTTCTCCCAAAAAAAAGTTGTTGCCAAATTCCATTGCGTTATCTGTCTCCCCGATCACAACAGATACCAGTGCAAGAGTGTACAACACCACACATGGCTGTGATATCGCTGGGATTCGAGCTCGTTAGAATATCGTAACAAAAGCGGAAAGACTTCAATAGCTGTACCACTTGGGAGCCAGACCATTTAAAAAAATAATCTCGTAATATTATTGTAAAGCAAACAAGTGGGTACTTTTTATGTGTGAGTATAAAAGAAGTCTCTAGTTTACGCCCGTTTGCTGATCGCCTTACTTTTATGTTGGTTAAATAAAAGATCCGAGAACTACGAACAAACGGATTTACACAAATTGGACTACAAGATTTTCCTAATATCTACATGATTTCAGAGTTCCAGGTCAGGGAAAGCTGGGCTTAGAGGAGATATAAAGAAACTATCTTCCACTGACTGAGCTGTGATTAAGTCAGGATTAACAATAGGCCTGCCTGGATAAGATATATTGCTTCAGTAGTTATGCCAGAGCTAAACCATTTAGAGCTTTAAAGTCATAAGCAGGACTTTGTAGTCAATGTAGAAGGGAAACAATGTAGATTGAATAAGACATTCTTTTCCTGGTAAGGTCACAGGCTGCTGCATTCACAACTAACTAATTCTACAGGGAATTTTAGAAAATCGTATTGAGGCTGGTAGCACACGGCATTCTCAAACATTTCGAAGGAAAGCATCAAGGTATAGAGCTTGTTAAACCCAATGGGACGGAAACTCAGAAAAACATCCTTGGTTTATGATGTCTCCCAGATTTTGGGGAATTTGAGAAGCATAAATAGTCTGCTCATTTGTTCAGTTAGATACGCGATATTCTTAGACACTGTGTAAATAAGGATCTACACTCACTGGCCACTTTAATAGCAACACCTCTAGACCAGCTCGTTCATGCAATTGTCATATGGTAGCAGTGCAATGCATAAAAATATGCAGATACAGGTCAAGAACTTTAGTTAATGTGCACATCAAACATCAGAATGAGGGAAAAAATGTGATCTCAGTGACTTTGACTGTTGGTGCCGGATGGGCTGCTTTGAGTACTTCTGACATCACGTCGAATTTTCATATACAACATGAAATTTCTCTCTAGAGTTTACGTAGATAGGTGTAAAAAAACAAAAACCATCCAGTGAGCAGCAATTCTGCAGGTGGAAATGCCTTGTTGTTGAGAGAGGAGAATGACCAGATTGGTTTGAGGAAGGCAGGAAGGCTACAGTAACTCAAATAAGACGCTACACTGAGCACAGGCTCACGAAACTGGACAGTTAAAGACTGGAAAAACTTCACTTGGTCTGACGAATCTCGATTTCTGCTGCGACATGCAAACGTTGGGGCAGAACTTGGCATCAATAGCATGAATCCATTGACCCAACTTGTCTTGTGTCAACAGTTCAGGCTGGTGGTGGTAGTGTAATGGTGTGAGGAACGTTTTCTTGGCACACACGGGGCCCCTTAATACCAACTGATCATCGTTTGTATCGTTGCTGACCACGTGCATCCATTTATAGCCACAATTTATAGCCACATAATGGCTACTTCCAACGTGATAATGCGCCAAACACAAGGCACAAATTGCCTCAAACTTGTTCCATGAACATGAGTTCAGTGTACTTTAATGGCCTCCCCAGCCACCAGTCCTGAATCCAGTAGAGCACCTTTGGGATGTGGTAGAATGGGAGATTCACAGTATGAACAAGCAGCTGATAAATCTACAGTAATTATGTGACGCAATCATGTCATCATGGACCAGAATCTCAAAGGAATGTTTCCAGCACCTTGGGGAATCCATGTAATGAAGAACCGAGTCTGTTTTGAGAGCAAACGGGCGTCGTACCCACTATTATCTTTCTTACAGCTGGGTTTTTGTGTCAGAATTTTGATGTTTCAATGTTTGATGACACAAAATATTACGTATTATAGTTCAAATCTGTAAACTGCTAAGAATGCAGTTACTTGGACTAAAGGGACTGAAATTATTTCTTCATAGAAGAGAGCAGTGTATTGAGAGCAAAGTTGTTGTTGTGACTGTAACTTCGATATTGAACCTCCTGAACCTTAGCTTGGTAACCAGGGCCAAATGGTCTGAAATCCATGGAAGGAAGCCAAATTAAACAAGTTGTAGAATGACGCA
Organism: Pangasianodon hypophthalmus; assembly: GCF_027358585.1. Taxonomy (NCBI): domain Eukaryota; kingdom Metazoa; phylum Chordata; class Actinopteri; order Siluriformes; family Pangasiidae; genus Pangasianodon; species Pangasianodon hypophthalmus. The sequence continues at coordinate 11,824,154 of NC_069710.1, read as the reverse complement.
CTCTCTCCGCTCGCACTGTGTTAACGTGCCTGACTGCACTGGCATTACCTTATTTCTTTCACTTTTTAGCTCCATTTTTTTCTTTCCTAAATCCAGCCCCCTCTTTCTCTCTCTCTATCTCACTCAATCTGTCCTGACAACAGCCTCTCACTCCTGCTGCTTTCTGCTTCCAATTTCAGAACACACACAGTCATCTAAAACCAAAAACATCAACCCTCTTTAGGAGGCTAAAAGTGAGATGAAAGGTAATTCTGCTTTTATATTCATGATGTGAAAGATAGAGCTATTTGAACCAACCACTGGGTAACCTTGGGTCATGTGGTGTGTGTGTGTATGTGTGGGTGTGTGTGAGGGGGTGTACGTGCTGTAGACTCTGGTTCCTGGACGTATCATGAGTCACATGCTGTTTCCCAACCGTTTCCCAGCAGAGCTCTTAAAACACGGCAGCTGCGACCACAGATCTCTCTTCCACACACATATATACACACACACACACACACACACACACACACACACAATTAATGACACAGCACTTGCCAGACACATGATCGCAGACTCATATATACAATGTCTTATGCGCTCAAACACTGCTTAAACCCTGATCTAGAACCATAATTGGACAGCGGTTCTAACTAATTACATTTCCACACCACAGCAAAACATGCTTGTGCAAATTTAGTAACAAATGCGAGCATACACAGTGCCGGTGTCTCAGAACACCACCACTAGAGTCATACCAAGGCAAATAACCATCATTTTATGATACTACCTGTGCATTGTAAATTTTGTACAAAAATTTTTTAAAACTAGTATTAAAACTAGTATAATTTAGTAAAATTACTAAACTAGTAAAATTCTAGTATGAAAACTAGTATAATTTAAATTCTGTCTCAATATATGGCATGAAATACTGATTATATATATATAAACACTAATTTAATAACTAGTATTTCATGCTGTATTTTGAGACAGAATTTATATATATATATATATATATATATATATATATATATATATACACACATACATACATACACACACACACTGATCAGCCATAACATCAAAACTACTCTCTAATATTGTGTAGGTCCCCCTTGTGACCTACCATGGGTGTGACCCATCGAGGCATGGACTCCACAAGACCTCTGAAGGTTGCTGTGGTATCTGGAACCAAGACTTTAGCAGCAGATCCTTTAAGTCCTGAAAGTCGCGAGGTGGGGCCTCCATAGATCGGACTTGTTTGTCCAGCACATCCCACAAATGCTTGATTGGATTGAGATATGGGACATTTGGAGGCCAAATCAACACCATGAACTCTTTGTCATGTTCCTCAAACCATTCCTGAACAATTTTTATAGTGGGGCAGAGCACATTATCCTGCTGAAACAGGCCACTGCCATTAGGGAATACCGTTGCCATGAAGGGGTGTACTTGGTCTGCAACAATGTTTAAGTAGGTGGTACGTGTCAAAGTAACATCCACATGAATGCCAGGACCCAAGTCTTCCCAGCAGAACATTTCCCAGAGCTTGCAGCTTCCCACAGTGCATGCTGGTGCCATCTCTTCCCCAGGTAAGTGAGGCACACATGCACCCGGCCAGCCACATGATGTAAAAGAAAATGTAATTCATCGAAGCAGGCCACCTTCTTCCATTGCTCCATGGTCCAGTTCTAATGCTCACGTGCCCTTTGTAGGCGATTTCAGTGGTGGACAGGAGTCATCCACAGTTGCGCAGGCCCATACGCAGCAATCTGCGATGCACTGTGTGTTCTGACACCTTTCTATTATAGCCAGCATTAACATTTCAGCAATGTGTGCTACAGTAGCTGTTCTGTGAGATCGGACCAAACGAGCTAGGCTTCGCTCCCCAAGTGCATCAGTGAGCCTTGGTTGTCTATGACCCTGTCGCTGGTTCACCAGATGTCCAGGATATATATTACATACACTGTTTTTATACTTTATCTGTTATTTTATAATCAGTATCAGGCGCCTTCACGCGAAATTGATACTTTTGATTCATTTGCTGTTTGGTTTGGCCACAAATCCTGCACGTAATTAAATTAACCAAAAAGCAAAAAATCTTTGGCCTGTAGGGCTGAAAGTGTACTGCACAGTGCACTGCACAGTTCACTTGGAATCACATCGAGACCACCTCACTCTTGGGCCGGTTACTTTGGTCCAAATGTAATTGCTGCATTCTTACCTGTCTAAAAAACTTAGGGGAAAATGCACCAAGGTTGCATTGCGTGTGTGAAATCACCCTGAGTGTACAAAAAAAACATAGTTATATCCATTATGCTTTATTAGTATGCAGTTATGCTTATTAGTAAAAGAAATATCTATGAATGGCTTTCTGTTTCAATTTATTTGATTTAATAAGGATTGGAAAAACTAGCAAGGATCCTGAAAATACCGCCGTCGGACTGTTAAAACTCATTTGAATCTGCTCGATTTAACCCTGATGTCAGACGAGTGCTCGCCTGTCCATGGGACGTGTTAATGCAAGTTGCGCAGCACAAACTGCATCAACAAAATGATGCCACCGTAACGATAAGAACACTTGTACGACAATGTCTCAGTTTTGGGCTCGGTGCTTATCTGGTGTGTGGAGAGGCAGTTTTATCAACATATCAACATTTCGTGGCTTTCCAACAGGCACGACAGGAGGAGCCGGTTGCAACTCAAATAATACAGAACATTCAGGAGGGTCCAGGTTAACAGATGTGCATTCAGTCATTTAATAAACACATGGCAGTACAATCACGTCTTTGTCCTGTTTGGGAAAGCAACAAAGCACTTTTTCCGTGTCAAACTGACAATACTGATTTAAAGGAAGGGTGATGGAAAAAAAAACATACACATCACTCATGCTAACAGAACGAACGCACAATTTCTTCAAACTCTTCCAAATCATTCAATACAAATATCAGATGGCCATCCTAACTGGAGATGTCTGAAATGGCAGAGGATCTGTTCAACTGTGCTGTTGAGAGTTGGATGCCTGATCACACCCTCTTGGGTAACTGGATTCAAAATGACACCAGAGGTGAAATCAGCAATGATCTCAGTGTGTCCCAAAAGAGAGGAGTTCAAGATTTCATGAAATTGTAGCTAAAAGACATTCGCTGTTCTGACAGCATACTGTGTTGCATAATCAAACCTTAAATATGCTGTATTTTCATGCAAAACCTTAATTGAGATCATGTCAAATATATATTGTAGTCTTGTTTCTTGAGAAAAAAACACAATAGGAAAGTTCATAAAATTGTTATTTCACTGAACCCCAGTGGTGGTCAACCACAGGGGCAGGTGGAGCAAAGGCCCACCAACATATATCATCTGTTCAACAAATGTCAATCTTCATAAAGTCCTCGTTCACAACCCCTTTCATTTTAAATTGTGTTAAAGTACTAATTACCTCCTTTGGGTGACCAAAGATAAAAAAAAAAAAAAAAAAAAAAGCTATATGACAGATCTGATGTTCAATAGATTTTTACACCTTTCTACATGTTGCGCACTTCACTTCTCATATCACAGTTTTATATTAATGCACTCGTTACAATACGTTATTGGTTCTAGAATAACACCTTACACAAGGCCTTTTATAGCAGACAATCTGCATAATCTAACCCTAAAAGTGTTATTTAACTTTTGAAAAATGTATAATTGTCGATATGGGGACATGTTCTGTAAGGAGACATGTAACATTGACAGAAGGAGTCTCCAGTGTCAGCGCTTTGTAACAGTCGGCATCTTCAGTACAGAGGACTTTCAGGTTTCTCGATAACATGACAAGCTGCGCTTTATTGCCTTATTAACTGCAAGAGAGAGGAAAGAGGGGAGGCTTGTGCGTGATTGGCTGCTATAACGCAAGCCATAATAGCAACTAACTTCACGTCATGGATGTGCAACATCATTAAATGTAACTATATATGGATAAAAGGTACAATGTGTTATTCATTAATAAATTAAAAATTGTAATTGTTGACAATTTGCTGTGGTATGAAATGAACTGAACACAAAACATGCTGCTATAGGAAAACAAAAAAACTTAACTTTGCTCCTTGTCAGGCCACACACACCACCCACTCACTGATTACTTTTCTATAACAGAACACTTTATTCATTACTTAGAATACCTGTAGTGATGAAAATTCTTTTATGATAGCAGTATTTATACCAGTATATGTAACTGTTTCAGATTTCACATGTGAAGCAATTTAGTCAGCATGCAATGGTACCATTTTAAATCACTTTCTTTTCTCTCTGGCTAAAAACTGTCATCCATGAAACTCATTCACCAGCAAACACAAAACCAACAAACAAACCTTCATCCCCAAAATCCATCACCCAATCACATGCAAACAAACTTTACGGTCCTTGGTTCCCAAAATCCCTTACATAGACCCAGAAGCCTCGAGATAAACACATTTCCAGACACTTATAAAAAAAAATGCTTGATTAAAAAGAATACATGATAAGTGAACATAAAATAACCAAAGGCAAAAAGCAGAAAAACAGAATGGAGGGTGGGCAGAAGGAGGATGAAGGGAGGCGAGAGAAGTGAGGGATTGGCTGAGATGGAAGACATGTCTGTTCATCGGCATCCGGAGTGCAGAAGGACGGGTGTGCAGCAGTATACTGCAAAAGGAATGAAAGCAGAAGAGAAGTAAAGGAGGGAAAGGAAGGAGGAGAGAAAAAGGAGAAATTTAGGAGAAATACAAAGGCACAACAATAGGAGACGATGAAGATCTCATAGCCTAGAAACTAGCTTATAAAAAATTTCAGGAAAAAAAAAAAAAACTCTGAGAAACTCACTATAGTAATATAGTACAGACTGGTAGTATGAGCAACTCAGATAAAATATTAAACCTTTGCCAAAACCGTGTTTCCATTTGCTTCTTTACTTTTTTGCAACAGTATACATTTCACTCAAATATGAACATATTTCACTATCGCTATCTTTTTGTCTATGGTTGTGTCATTAATGACTCATATTTCAAGTCTCTCTCGAACTGAACGTGCTGGTATGCATGTGCCTCTGTGCACATTCTCTAAAAAAATGTCAGAAAGTGATGAGGATAGGCTGACCCACTGGCTGACTTTCTGTTTAGCCTTGATATAATTGCACCTGGCCAACCCGCATGATAAAAGACTTCTGACTGGAACATCTTTTCACAGTAATAAACGAAGGCAGAAGAACATGTGGTGTTTATTAAGGATCTCGGACTACGAGTGCTAAATCAAGGCTCATCCTCCTGTCAGTAGGTCATTATGATAGGGGAAAGATTCTTGATGGCTTATCATTTTTATGCTAGCTCTAGGAAGAGAGAGAGAGAGAGAGAGAGAGAGAGAGTTGACTAGCGGATGAGAATGGAATTTTAAAAAAGACAGACGTAAAAGAAGTAAAAGCCAGGCAGTGGATTATTAAGAGACCAGTTGATGCTCAAGAGGAGGAGGACTGAAAATTCATAAGAATTCACATGAGCCAACTTGTACTGCAACAGTGTTGGGATCAGGGTGTGGTTAGCACATATAGTATTACTTATGAGTTCATTAACATGTAATCTAATGAAATTGTTCAAGGTCTTTAGAATTCTTACAAATTTATGTTAGGTTTGGTCAAGATGACAGAGATAGGGCTGTGGACACATTTGAGGTCAAAGGTCAAAATCTGAGGCCTAGAGTGAGAAGTCATTCCCATTTGGATGTCCAGCTTCCTCAGCTTCTGTAAAGGGGTCCGTCTGGGTTTGATTGGTAGGTCACATCCTACAAAGTTAGCAGGGCAGTTAGTGGAATTAGTCAGGAGAGAAAAGGGGGTTCCACCCATAGTAGGGTCCAAAAGTTTGAGTCCATACCCAGACCTGTTTTTATTTATTTATTTATTTAAATCCAACTCTGTTGTTACTTATGAAGAAATAATTTTTTTTCTTCCTCACTGAAAAATCTTAATATCATGTTTGCACACCATGTATTGCACCATTTGTTTGGACCATACATTTCATTCAAATGCTAGGATATTTCACTGTTCACACAAGTTCACTGTTGTCTTTCAACATATATTAATGAAGAAATGATAATCCTATTTAAAAAAAATTAATCTGACAACAAATTGTTTTAGTTGTCCAAAAACAAGGAAGGACAAGCAGTCCTACACCAGGACAACAATACACCAGGACAACAAAAATAGTTAGCAAAAGCTTTATGGGTGCAAAAGGGTCTTCATTTGGGGTTTCCAAAGCTCTTCTCAAACAATCAAACACAAACTGTGTCTTTTCCCAAATCATTATGTTGTAAGCTGGAGACTTCTCCAATAAGCTGTCATTCTCCCAATATGACTAGCTTAATTTGCAAGGAAATGCTAGTTACATGTGCAACTGTGGTCCTGTGAACATGGGATAACTGCCAGAGATGATAAGAATCACCTATTGGGCTATCACCAATTGCATATTCAGTGTGCACGGAGTAACACACACTATATGGCCAAAAGTATGTGGACAGCTGACCATCACAGCTATACGTGGTTCTTCCCCAAACTGTTGCCACAAAGTTTGAAGCACACAATTGTCTTGTGTCTTTGTATGCTGTAGCTTTAAGAAATTCCACTTTCCTGGAACTAAGGGGCCCAAACCTGTTCCAGCATGACAATGCCCCTGTGTGCAAAGTGAGGTCTGAAAAGACATGGCTTGCCAAGGCTGGTGTGGAAGAACTTGAGTGGCCTGAACAGAGCCCTGACCTCAAGCCCACTAAACACTTTTGGGAAGACTGCATGCCAGGTCTTCTTGTCTGACATCAGTGCCTGACCTCACTAATGCTCTTGTGACTGAATAGGCACAATTCCCCACTGCCATGCTCTAAAATCTAGTGGAAAGCCTTTCCAGAAAAGTGGAGGTTATGAGAACAGCATAGGGGGACTAAATCTACAACGGAATGAGACCATAATGTGTGAAAGGATGGGGAGATATGTCTAGATGGCCTGCTCCTTGGTGGAGGCACACGGTGGGAGCTAGCCATGCAAATACAGCAGTATCCTTATGCCAGTGGCCATCAGAGTGAATGATAGTCACATGATAACAATATTTATATCACATACCACATCGTGCAATCACTTCATGACTTTGTTGAAGGTCTCGGCATGTGTGAGCACGCAGACAAGAAGGTATTCAGGTGATTCTTACCACCCCTGGTGGTTAGGAGGGGTGAAATGGAGCTGCAGAGCTCATAGATCATAACAGCCATATTTCCGTGACAAATCTTCTTTTTCATTTTTATTAAATGACATGTGCTCCTTGTAAAACCAACCGTGTTTCTTTTAACACCTCCTGATCCTGAGAGCACAGTAATGCTAAAGGTGGTTGCGTCACCTCAGCCTATCTTTATCTGTGATTTGCTGACAGCAGGCAAATCCATCATCTTAATCTCTCCTTCCTCAGAGCTCATACGCACGCTGCAGCTCGTCCCCGAGGGCAGAGTCATGTCCTCCTGGCGCTGAACAATCTCTCTGAATGCTGCTGACTAAGCATGGCTGAGCACTGATGATGGATGAATGCCAGAAAATCTAAACAGTGTCATCATTAGCTTTAACACCTTGTCTTTAGCACGTCAACCATGTCTTTAACGCACCACACTAACTTCCTCCAGGTTGTGTAAGCCATGCATCATTATTAGCTCACATCATGCAAACTTTGCTCAAAAGGAAATAAATAAAGAATTAATATGAATACTGAAAATAAAATGTCAATGTGGCCTTTACTACTGGCTATATTTCCAAACTTTTGCTGCATTTCAAAATAAGAATGTAGATTCTTTTTCCATTTTTTTCCTGCAGAAGAAGCACCAGTCTTTTCAACAGTTCTCATTAGTTACAAACATCAATCATCATATGTAGTTCTATTTCACCAACTGATCGCTGAAAGCAAAAGACCCAGTTTTTGAGATCACCAAAAAAAACCATCTGCGACCTACGGGCCCATGAATACATGAGCTAGTGTGGTTGAGTGGTTCTCCCTCGCAATAATCACACTCTCCACTAGTGACCTTGTAAATTTAGCTGGACCCCACTAACAGGCATATAGTGGACAGAGTTGGTTTTCCCTCCATTTTCCTGTATCCCCGCCCAATCCTCTTTGCACACACTTAGGCTCAGTCTCACAGCCCCCACAGTCTCCTTACAAGTGGACTTGTGGCTTAGTGAACCTAACACGGTTGAGTAGTCTCCCTCAATACTGCCACTATCTGCTGCTGAGCTTGCTACATTAGCCTTACCACTGTTTGTTTTGTTCAAGCGGTTCATTTCATATGGTCCTAGTAGTAAGCTGCCAAGTTAGCTGGTTTCCACTATGCACAGCTTCGGCGCTGAGTGATTATGAGCCATGCTACGGTATGGATATCCCCTGTGCTGACTGCACAGTGATGCAGATGCTAACATAGAGTGACAGACTGGCAAATTTAGACCCTGATATTGAGTAGAATCTCACAGCCAACTGAAGCTTGTGTCTTTCAGCAGATTGTCCAATCCACTCCTTATCTGAGGATATCTATGTCTATAATCACGTCTGGGCGACATTCCTAGTTTGACAGGAAACTGACAGCTGAACTCTGATGTTCTGGCTTCAGCATTGTCCAGTCTGTTCTGTATACCGCTGGTCAGTCGTGACAGTCAGAAACACCAGTCACCTGGGCGGCATGAGGTCAAATGGCATTCTCCCCCTTGCACGAAAACTGCTCAGGTGGGCCCACCCACAGTTAGGCTCGCTGAGATCAGCTCACTAGTAGGGACAGCACAATGGTGCAGCGAACACTCTGTTGAGATACAGAGTGGCAGCTGCACACAGAATTGTTGTCCCAGATCTGGTCAACATTTGGCAAAGCACAGCTGGACCTCTTTGCTGATGCAAAACCTCAATGTCCAACAGTGGTTCTCTCTGGCAGAGCCGGACAGTCTGCAAGGTCAAAACGCACTGGCCCACAAATGGCCTCACTGTCTACTACATGCATTTCTGCCTCTACTGCTGATTCGGCACAGCTTTCAGCAATCAGACCACAGAGTCCTGCTTGTGGCCCCAAAATGGCCCGCAAGGCCTTGGTTTCCAGTGCTGTTCTCGCTAGTGGCCAGAATTCCTTGGCAGCTGCTTCCCTGAATAGATCTGCTGTCCCACTGACGGTTACCCAGCATTCATAGAAACACAAGTACATACCTAACTAGTTGTTTTTTTCCAATCAAATATTGCAGGAGCTTCGGTAACACCGTTATGAAATGTAAGCAAAACATGCTTCCACCAACAATTATTTGAATTATTTGAAATGATGCTAGGCAAACATCCATGGGCAACCTCTAAAACAGCACATTACCTTACTAAACAGTATGCTATCTGGTGTATATATTATTTTGCCAGCAAGCTAAGCTAGCTAGCTAAGCGCTTACCCGCCCTTACAAAGTTTTCCTGGTGACAATAACACCTGGCCTATGCCTGTGGCTACATTTAAATCTGTATACTATCCTAGTTGAATGTCAGATAGTAAGAATAGTATACCACTAAAGCTTACCACAGTGATCACCAGTGGTATACACAATTATTTCTTCAAAATCACCATTTATCACATTTATTCCCTTCATCAATATAGCAACTTTTCAAAAAAAAAATTATTCCCTTCATCAATACAGCAACTTTTCCAACTCATCCAAGAGTACAAGATTTTTTTTTTGTGATATTTAGGTATTATTTAAATTTTCTTGTATTTTTATTCAGGGCTCCAACTCAAAATAGAATCCCCCACTTATGATGAATTAACACAGAATTTGAGGTACAGAAGTTAGAATCTTAAGGTCTAGCTATTCCTGAGATCCAAGAACGAGGACTGCCATCCCTGGTCGTTCAAAATTACTGAAGTGATGCCCCAGAAACCAGACACACTAGCTAATCATCTAGACTGTTTATCTAAATAATAACAGGGACAAGAATGAATATAGATGTTCCTCCATCTGTAATGAAACAGATGGTGTTACACTATGTATGCGTTAGTAAAGTCCCTCTATCAGCAGCTCCAGTCACATCCTACAGCTGCAATTTCTTTTACCAGTGGTATCTGCTTCACAGATTCTGCTTCTCTTAAATGATGACTCTGCCTTATTTCCAGTTACGGCAGGCGAAAGTGAAGAAATCTTTGTTCATGAAGGGTTCATGGGGGTTTCCAAAATGGAATATCTTTATTGGTCTTGTAGCTTTTGGGCATTAACCAACATATATTGGCACTGGTAACTCAGTAGTTTAGGCTTGAGTAGAAGGTCATGATGTGAGTTCAGGCTGCCAGCCTGCTGGTCCCGTGATCAAGGTCCTTAACCTTTAAACCTGCTCCAAGGATGGTAATTAATGATTGACCCTGACTCCAAATGTTTTCTTACTACTGCCTCCAATTTGCTCCTAATAGACAGAGCTCTACCATCTAGTCATCATCTAGCTTTATGATTACGACAGTTCTCTTCCAGAAGCAATATGCTGGGCCGTATTTTGAGATGAAATGCTCAACACACTTGAAGCAATGGTAATGTGTGGAGCAACTAATATCAGAGAATAAGCAAAAAACTTCATTTTGAGTGAATTTCAATTTGTGTAATTAATGGAATGTGTTTCACAGAGTTGGTGAAAGAGAGAGCAGGATGATTTAATCCACAGATAACGTCTCGATTCCTATCTCTTGCGTTATACATCCAGTCAGGATCGAAATTAATTTCATCTGCTACAGAAACGACAAGGCTGGAGATATTAGTATAACTGATAGGACATTAAACACAGACATTTTTCATTCATATACTTTTCACATTAGTGTCAACTAACCTTCTTATAAAAGGGCTATTAATTTAGTGCTTTATACTCTATGTGACCAAGGCAATGCAAGACAAGCTAGCTGCATGAATTGAGGACAAAAGTGATCAGTATGTGATTAATATACACAGTTAAGAAAATGTTGTTTGACAGGCGTCAACTACAAGTCATGCTTCACCCCAGGGCTGATGTAACAGCTCTATGTTATTGCCCATGCACCTGGGAATTTGTACATTTGCCCAGTTGGGTCAGGAAAGTTTTTGGGTGGCGTTTCTGGACCTGTGCCAGTGCTGTCAGTTGCACAATATAGTCTTCTGGCTGACCTCTCTGTCTTTCTCTCTCCTTCTCTCTCTCTTCGAGAACAGGCTTCAACACGCTGAGAGAAAACTCTGCTCCAAGTCAGACCTGATGAAGACTGATGAAGGTGTAGCCAAAATGTCAACAAGATGAATTTTTGGTCTCCTTAAATTGTTGATTGCAAGCACAATTTTATAAGCAGGTGCTCACATATTCCTGAGAAATTCCTTTATGCTCATTATGTTCTGAAAAGCTGCCAATGGTCTCTATCACTTAAGCCCATTGCAACAAACTGGCCAGAACATTGTGTAACAAGAACTCAAAATACAGTATGTCTACAGTCATGGGAATCCTGTAAACAGTTGAGAGCTGACAGTAAAACGGGGGGAAAAACACAGAAACATCAGTGTTGCATCTGTCATTACTCCCTCAATCTGTTGAAAACTTGACTAGTAACAATTCAGTTTTAAGCTAAGCATGTGCTGATAATCAGCTATGTATCATACCGTGATATTCAACACTTGTGATATGATTATCATGGTCACTTAAAAACATAATTTGAAAAAGTTGTAAATTATCTTTAATAGTAACCAATATGCTTGTGCTCAACATGTCAAGCTAAAATAGCTAGAACTAGCAAAACTACACAAAATATCTTTAACAGGCACAGTCTACCTCATGCTGAAATGAAAAAGTGGAAAAAATGGCACTATATCATCATCATGGACTCACTGACAACCCTTTGGCACAGATAATCCTATGTAAACAATGCTAGTTGTGTTTTTATCTAAGCTATGACGATGTCCAGTTACTGTGAGTAAAACGTTTAGAGGTTTGATATAAATAAAGCCCATGCCACTTCCTGATTTTGTGGTCACAGGTTTCTCTGGGTCAAAAACGTACAAGCTTAAGATATACTAGGTCAACCGATCACAAACTTGATCACGATCATGTGACATCACTACTAACCTTTTTTTAATCACTTCTACAGCTTGCACTTAGCATTGGAATGAATATAAGGGTTTGACATTAGCTCAGCTATCCAGCTAACTAAATGATGTTGAGTAGCTAGATACGTTTGCTAGCAAGCTATTAAACTATAGTGGTCATGACATATGATCGTGCTTGCGTTTAAATCAGGATCAGGATGTGTCTGCTAAGGTAAGGTTTTTTGTTGAATGTTGCCCAACAAGTACAGCTAAACATGTAGGTATTTTGTATGAAGGAAATTCGATAAAAATGTCATAGGTAATGTTTAGAAATTCTAGCCTTTGTGATACAAGTTGAACATTTCCAAGTACAAACCTATTGCACTTTGACGGCTGTTCTCCACTTCCTCCATTTTAAGCTCCAGCGCAGATTCTGTCTCCTCAGGCTCTCTCTTAACAAAGCTTCTGCGTGCCGGCTGTTGATTCGGTTCTGGAACTGGTTCCACCTTGGAGGTCAACTCAATGGCCGGCTCGGCCATGGCTTCCTCAGCCAGGCTGCTGGATTCAGCGGCGTCATCGCTGCTGGAGCTGCTGCAGGTGGAGGCAGCCGGTTCTGAGTCCTCAATGCTGTGACTCAGATCGGACATGGAGTCTTCGGATGCCGCAGTAGCGCTGGGTACCTGGGCAGCAGCCACGGCGAGAGCTGGTGAGGAGGTGGTGGGATGTACGGTAGGTGGTGGAAGCGGGGCTTTCCGTTTCTTTAGCTGACTTGGCGAGCTGGGTTTTGTCTAGGAAAGATGAAAAGGACAAAATAAGTTTTGAGAACAGCTGAACCAATTTCTTTTATCCATATATCGCATGGTGTATGCACTCATTCACAGTTGATTGAGCGTAGGTACATTGTGGATATTTCGACAGCCGGTATCTGATTACAAACTGAATTGATGTCTGTTACACCACAGTACGTAGCTATCCAACAGCTTGATTAAAGCATGACATTCACTGTGTAAGGAAATCACAGTTATCTAGCAAGGTTTTAGACATTTTTAGGCAATATTGTCTAAAAGGAATTTCATTTGCATTTAATATGTAATAAATAAAACAACAAATTATTTTAATTAATTTGATAGTAGTCATTTTCATCATAAACAGTTTTATGAGTCTTTAATGATTCTGCCATCTCTATATTATCTATTACAACTATATTATTACTATATTATCAGTTAGAATTTTCCTAGTAAATACCCTGCCTATCTCTACTGTACATTTGTAAGCTCCTCATGAAAAAAAAAAAAAAGATAAGCTTACAATTTATCAGCATCGTACACATCAGTCTCTGTCTCATCACCTGTTGTTCAATCAGTCCTCTTCTGTTCATGAAATTTCCCATATTTTTATTAAGCCTTTTAAACATTTTTATAATGTTGAGTGTGTAAGTGCTCTTCTGGGATAAAATTGCTATATATTGTTTCAATTATATTTTCAATAGTTTCTGTCATCAAGGTTACAAGAACTAGCAATACACTTGCTGGTTATAATACAATAAATGTCCAAGGAGAAGAATTAGAAAGCATGCCAATCAAACCACTGTTCCTATATAAAAAGTCTAGTGAAAATGCGAGTACGCAAACGGCAAATGAAGACAATGAAAAATTTGCTTTTCAGTTAAAATGCTGTGTATGATGAAACTGAAATAAGTAGACACAGCCATAGACACGTAAACATAGACAACAGACACAAACAAGTTTCTAAGATGGTCTCAAAAGCACAAATTTGGGTCAGAGTTGAGCTAAATATTCAGCTTTATTCCAAGAACAAAGAAAGTGGTTTCTGTTAACTGTATATGCATACTGAAGTAGCAATGACCTGAAAAGACCTTCATGGGGAAACACACATGCTTATTTTTGAGGACAAAGGAAGGGTACGAGAGAGGGACCGGGTCACACTAACAACAGGAATGTGTGGTATAGTGGGCTCTTGTCCTGTCCTACTTTTTCAAAAGCAGTAATTAGGAACTGCTCTTGTTAGAGTACAAGCATTTAGTATGCCAAGAATGAAACATACTATATATGTAGCATATCTTAGCTAAGTCCAATATAACGTAACATGCCTGACACATTCGGAAAATCTTTTTCAGAAGTAATAGAAGCGAGGAAAAAAAATTCAGCCAGTGAATTTCATCAAATGCCTCAATGGGGTTGTATTTATCTTTTAATAAAAGTATGTGTCATAAAAACTAAAAAACTACAGTGACCCCTTATATTGTTGTGAATGTTTAGAAGTCACCCTATTGAGAATAGAAACCTGTCAGATTATTATAAAGACTTTAAATACACAGATTCTGTTGTAGTGTATGCTTTGCCTTTTCTGGAACCAGTGTTAATAACCAGTGGGCAGTGTTATTTTCAAGACCTGATGGTAACACCTCACATGTTTTGTAAGAGGTACTTTGTATTTGAAGTTGCAGAGTTTACATTTCACCTTCTGGGAATCATCAAAGATGCCGCTCGTGGTGAACAGATATAAGGGGATAGGTCAAACAAAAAGAGATCATACAGACCCCCTTGAAAGGTACGGACTAGATATTATCTGCCTTACATCCTTACAAACCGTGGTCCCTGTTGGGTTTGGGGATACTCTCCAGTCCCAGGTTGAGTGCCTCACAGCAGAAGTTTTTCCAGGTGGTCAAGAGGGTTGCTCTATGAGGTGTATAGTCCCACGGAGTAAAACTTGGAGAAGTCAGGGCAAGTACTCAGAAGGGTACCTCCTACTGACTCCATAAGGCTACTGGGGGACTTCAATGCTTACGTTGGGTCTAACAGAAATACCTGGAGGGGTGTGACTGCAGTAATGGCTTCCTGGATCTGAACCCAAGCAGTGACTTCTGTGCAAGCCATGACAATAGACAATAGCACACTTTGAACACAATGTTGCTCATAAGTGTACTTGATACCAGAGCACTGTTTCCCCAACACAACAACCAAACAGAATGGTGAGTGCGTCCCTGTGCTGTGTCTGACACATATTCATGCAGTTATACAAACTGTGCTCTGCCGGTAAGATAATCCATTGTCCATGATAAGATGGTTTTGTTCACCTGCATCCTCCAGAGCAGGTTCACCCCCAACAACATGGGTTGTGTGGTATTGAATGCACTGGAGAATTTAAAGAAAATAATCCTCACAATGCTGCTTGTTTCGTCCAAATGCTAGTACACTCTGCCCAGCAGACAGATTGCTGCTTCATCCACTCCAATGCTATCCTGACATGCAAACTGCAGGGGGTCCATCGTTGTCCTAACCAGTGGTTGAAGGTGAGCTAATACCAGCCTCCCCAGGGTCTTTGTTATGCACTGTTAGATGTTTAAAATCCCTACCTGCTCAAGGCGCCAAACGTAGCCCTCTGGTATTTGACAAAGAAATTTTATGTGCCAATGACTAGAAGGTTGCGAGTTCGAAACATTGGGTGCAGTCACTCTCTATTAAGCACTATTCACATAATTTTCCCTCCTGTTATTGGAGGACTCTTTTTTCTAGGGTAAAGTTCATGCTGAACTTCAGACTAACACCCCCAACAGCAGCACCTTCCCAGTAAATGCATATTTAAGACTACAGACTTCAGGCCTATAGCACACACATACACACACACACACACACACACACACTTCACCCTTCACTCCAAAGTACAACAGTACATCTACAGCAAAGAAAAGAAAGGAAAGAGGGGAGGGGTGCAAAAAGAAGCAATTTGGGAGCGAAGACAATGCAACAGACCACAAGAAGAAAGTGGGAGGGAAGGGAGTGGAGGATGAAAGGGAAGGCAGTAACAGTATTTGAGGGCCCTCTTCAAGTTTTAATAAAAACAAATTTTTTTAAATTATACTTTAATCATGGTTATAATTCCTCACTAGTTTCTTACTGACTGGGGATAGTCAATGTATAATGGACCATACATGGGTTAATAAGTGAGAAGGTTAATTAACATTGTCTTAGGAGTGTAAATGTATTACACTTTAAATAAAACATGAGGTGTCACAACAGCTTAAAAGGGAAACGAGATATCTGGATATACATCAAGTTCATATGAACTATAAAAGGCCTAGTGGCAGAGTAGATGGTATTGCCACTTCACAGATCCAGGCCCTGGGAATCGCTTCTCAGCTCTGGTTATTGCCTGTGTAGATTTTTCTACATTCTCCTTGTGTCAGTGGTGGGTTTTCCTTTGGGTTCTGCTTTTTTCCCCTAACTCTGAGTAGGTGGATGGGCTGCACTAGGTATAAATTACATTTAGTTTAAATAAGTGTGTTGGTTTGTGTCAGTTTAAAATGAGATTCTTAAATAATATGATGTCTTCTAAAATACCAGGTATCTGAGTAATGTCCTGAGAGAAGTTTTCAATAACAGTCCTTTTTTCCCCCCCTCAGCCTTTCCTCTTGTAATCCTGCGCAATGCTGGCAATAAAGAATATGTTAAATGTTAAGCAGGTTCCTGCTTAAAGCCAAGCTATTTAATTACTCTGTCCTGTACCCTGCTCACAAGCTGGAACATTTGATTTACTCCTTCTTTTCAGTTTCAATCAATCTTCATCATATCCTTTACTTACACACCCACGAACAAACACACGTAGCCCAACACCACCACTTGTGCAACTACGCATTAGGACATTTGATTTGCTACAAGGAACCAGTTTCTTTATTGTGGAGTACACAGTGTTTTCATCCTGATGTTACTCTGAGGTTAAGTCGCTATAAGCAGTGTGTTCAGTTCCTCTCATCTTGTTTTATGTTAACAGGGTGAACCTCTGAAGCTGCAGTAGTGAGCCACCACTCTGAGGACAAGAGGTACTTGGGCATGATATTTATGAAGAATTAACTGTTGCCTGGATCACACACATGTCCAACATATTCCACTGGTATGAGAAATAAAGCTGAGGATACCATTTCCTAAGTGCAAGGTTACTGTATTACAAAAAATCACCACACTGAACTGCCCAGTCAGAAATTAGAAATGGTTTTGAGATGAGTGTTCATCAGTTAGCAAATAGCAGTAAAAGAGCAGATCTCATCCAAGATCGGAGCTCTATGTTTTTCATACTTTTCAGAAAAAAACAGATTTTGGAAGAAAATGTGTGTATTGTTCCAGATTTAGGTATATATCTGTTTCGAACAATTTTTGGTGTCTCATTGACAGTAGTTATGCAGTAGAAAGTGGTACAACTTTGGTTAGCCTTAAGCTTGGTAATTTATGGTCTGCCTCTTTCCTTGCAAAATTAGAAAGAGAGAGGCAGAGCATAAATTACCAAGTTTACCAAGTTTATTTGAATGAGGCAAAGCTCCTTAAGTTGGACATTGATCCAGCAGTTCAAATAAATCAAGTTCATCAAAAGAAGACTGAGATCCACTGCTAAGACAAACTACTCCAGCATTAATAGCAGATCAATTCTGAGTAATTTCTTTTTTTTTTTTTCTCTTTAATGGAATTATAAGGGTTTCACAAAGCCATGCAAGGGTACATTCTAAAGCTTAGAGAAGTCCAGAAAGCTCTGGACTCATAAGTACCAAACACATAAAAAAACAATCTGTTACATACACTATATGGCCAAAAGTTTGTGGAAACCTGACCACACTCGGGTTCTTCCACTCCAACATTGGCAAACCATGTCATCATGGACCTTGCTTTGTGCACAGGGGAACTGTCCCGCTGGAACATGTTTGGGCTGGGCGCCTTAGTTAAAGTGAAGGGAAATTGTACTACTACAGAATACAACGACATTCTATACAATTGTGTGTTTCCAACTTTGTGGCAACAGTTTGGGGAAGAACCACATATGGGTATGATGATCAGATGTCCACAAAGATCCACTAGGTATAATTTAGTGTATTTGTGTGGCTGTGCAGAAACCTTAATCCAGCAAATCCAGTTTAAGTGGGAAAGGCAAAATGTGCACGATCAAAAATCTTTCTTTGAGGAGCTTTGCCTCTTTTTTCAGAAATCATGTTCACCGAAAGAGAATAGAGACCCACTGGCTCCCACTGACAGTTTGTAAGGGAGGAAAACAAAACAAGAATGGCTGCCAAGTGGTTTGGGATGTGGAAGCCTTGGGCAGTGAAAAATGCATGCTTGTTCAAAAGAGACAGTGGAACTCTGATCAGATGAAACAGACACTGAAGATCTGCTTATCCGTTCATGGATGACTTGTGCCAAACATGTGGCTCAATTCTCCTGCCAATCCACAAATGCAGTCAGCATAGCATCTTCAAACAATATTTAAAGAATGCCAGAAGGCTCCAAAACTGCTTAAATATTCCACTGTAATCACATAGTTGTGTGATGATTGTGTTGCTTGGCTTCATTATATCTTTGTGTGGTTGGCTTGATGGAGTCTTCATGGCCTGTGTACAAACCAAAACCTATAAGGTTCTCATAGGGTCAGGGGTTAAACGGTTGGACACAGGGAACCCTTCCAGACTAAGAGACTTCCGGACTAATTTCCAAGGACCTCCTTAGTATCACAGCACAGATTTAACAATAGGGCACGTATGTACCCTCATATTAATTTATTCAATCCATTACAGCTTTTTACTCCTGAATGTTCCACTCGTTCCAGATGTACATTTGAAACACTGTTTGTTATATTAACAACACGTCCTGGGTTTATTAAAATTGCAGTTATATTTCCATGAACATTATTTTCACTTGGTTCTTAGTTACTGCGTTTAGATGAACAATTTAAAGTGCTGCATCAAGTGTCGTGTTCAATCTCAAACCTCAGTCAATCCACACTGGACACACTCAGCTACATTTCTATACAGCCTACTGCCAGGAGAAAGATCAATAGAGTACTTTAATTTGAATCTGTTTTGGCATTTTTATTTTGTTTTGAGAGAGAGTTTAATATTCTGTATAAGCCTAGTTTAAGGGTCACCAGAATCCCCCATTGACAACCATGTTGCATAGCTAAGTAAACCTGTTTGCTTGTCAGTAAGTGGCGGCTTACAAAAGTGGCGGCTTGTAAAAGGAGCAAGTGGGTCAGAGCCCCACCATATACAGTGTATCTGCCATAATCTTCATAAAGTCCTCACTGGGGTCCCTGGTGGTCTAGTGCCTAAGGATCGTGTGCTCTCACTGCCATGGCCTGGGATCGATTCTCAGGCAGAGAACCCACCCAGCCACTGGGAGTGTACTCTCAGTGTTGGTCCCAAGCCCGGGTAAAACGGGAGGGTTGCATCAGGAAGGGCATCCGGCATAAAACCTGTGCCAAATCAAACATGTGGACCAATGATCTGCTATGGTGGCCCCTAACGGGAGCAGTCAAAAGAACAACAACAACTGTCATTAAGTCCACATTCACAATTCCATGCATTTTAAATTCCTCTGGCATTCTAATTACCTATTTTGAGTGACCAACAATTAAAAAAAACAAAACAAAAATTGCTATTTGACAGGCATAAGCCAGTGTTCCATTGATTTGTTCACTTTTCTAGTCCCTGCCCCTACTCACTGCCCCTTATTAATGCACCTAGTGGTCAAATCTAAGAACTGCACAAGCACTATCACACTACCCCATGCTCGCTCTGTGTACAGGAAAGTTAATGATAATGTGATAATGTGAATTATTCCTTAGGTAGACAACTATGATAACGTAATAAAAAAAAATAACCGTAACAACTTCGATACTAGTTATACTAGTTATACTAGTTATCACAAATACAGTCAGGGATAGTCTGGACATACATCAAAGACAACATGGCTGTACGTTAAAGACGCAAAATGATGCCCTTTATTGTTCTGCTTACAACTGCATATTTTCAATGAAGACAACATTCAATGCCACATGACTATTAAACTACCTTCGATAATAGAATAGAATAGAAATAGAAATATAAAAATTTTTTTAAAGCAGACTTGTAAAAAGAAAGTATGCTACTCGGATTTAAAACTCTTTTAGCATAAACTCATATACAGTATTTTATGCCTTTATCTATAAGCATAACTTTTGCTAGAAGTTCTTGTTTGGACCAGGAATCCATTCAGAATGACATTATGAGGCTTACAATCTGATGTATGCGATAATCAGCGGGTCCTTGGAGACGATCTGTGAGCTGAGCTGTATGAGTGAGTGGTCTAAAATAAGCGTGGAGGCAGCAGCTGTCCTCATGTGACTGCACTCAGATTACACGAGGGCACACAGACATGGCGCAACCGCTTTCAATAAGTCTTGAGGCTGCAAACTTAGTGGCATCAAACAGATGTAATGTGTGATTTGCTGGGAGGGTGTAAAGTCAGTTAGTCTTCCATTTTTGCCTCGTAGCAAGCCAGTGGAAACTTGGGAAAACTTATACTTTATTGAATATTTGATTGGAAACCAACAAAACAGCCAAGAATCTTTCAATCTAAAATCGGGTTTGTACACAATATGCAAATGTGGCATCGGACATGAAAAGAGAAAAAAAGAAATATATCTTCAGTAAGTCTAGCTGTGTCAGCGGCAGATCAGTTTGATTGTAGAAACAGCGATCACACAGCGTTCACTCTATTATGATAATGCCACAGCCATGCGCGGCCCAGTCTCTGAGAGACTGGAGATCAGGGATGAGGAGGCAAAAGGGCTTTTAAGGGTGGCAGTTTAAAGGTCTTAAGGGTCACCCAGGGCCACAGTATTGACATGTTAATAGACATAAGTGCCATATGAGGAAAAATTATGAACCTGATTGGTTGGGTACAGAAGAAAAATTTGCCCTGACAGTGCCACTGGTGAATTCAGTGATGCACTAATGCTGTGCCATGCATACACCTCATTCAATTATACACCTCTACAACTGCCAGTTGAATTCTTAGCAATAAGTGTGCAGGTTTTGCAGACATTGGGCGTATGTTGCCAGGGAATGCTCCTTTTATTTAGGCCAAGTGCAATGGTTGACTACTGAGTGATGGTGTATTTCCTCTCCATATATTTATTACTAACACTTGCTCACTCACAGCCCATAGCTGAGGAACATTTCTATTCCGGACTCAAAGAATGGTGATTAGAGCACTATACATACGGAACTAACACACCTGCTTAAAGTGGAAATCCAGGAGGACAAGGGGTATTTCCTGACATTGCATTTCCTGTGTGGAAGCACAAACTAGTGTTATGAGAGCGGCTCTAGGGAAATGATTGGTCCTTGTGTTTTGTTTCATTTAAAAAAAAAAAAAAAAAGTTTGTTCAGTGAACATGACTTTAATGAACACTGTATTATAAAATGGCATGTTTAACCAAAAAAAAAAAAAAAAAAAAAAAAAAAAAAGAACAGAAAAAAAAAAAGAAAATCCAAATGCCCAAAGACTAATTTGATAACAATGCCCCACAAATAAAATGTGTAACCAAAAGTCTGTGCACCCTAAAAGAAAGTCTATTTTTTTATTTATTTATTGGTCACAATAGTTGTTTCACTGTAACGAGTAGCAAAGATGGACAATGGTAAAATATTGAGGAAACTCTGTTAGATATCTTTTTAAAGATGCTTGCCTTGCATTCCTTGCTTGTAGGATACATCAATATTTCAAGTTTTTTTTGCAAATAAATTGTAAAAATAGAAGATTTCCCCTTCCAGAAACTATGGGGATGCAAAATTTTGCACTTGACTGAATACTAGACAACCAATTACCAGCATATGCTTGTACATGTGTGTTAGTGTACCTTCGTTTGAGGTGTGTGTGTGTGTGTGCGTGTGTGTGGGGGAGTGTATGAGTAAGGCGTGTGCTCGCACCTGTGCCACCGGTGCAGGACTGCTCTGCGTTTGTGTCTGCATGAGTGTAGGAGCTGAAGGATGAGGTGGAGCTGGAGCGCGCCGTTTCTTGGGCTCCATTTTGGGAGACAGCCTGGAGAGGTTCATGGCCGATTGTGATTGGCCCAGAGTGTTGGGACGAGCCTCTACACACACGCCGCTGACCGCCGACAGACCCTGAGGGAGGACAAACATACACAAACGCAGTGGTTAAACATGCACAAACATGCCTGCACACTGATTTGTGGCCAACTGTGTGCATGCGTGTGTGTGTGTTGCAGAGGTCAATGGAGGTGAGTGTGATGTAACAGCTGTATTACACACATTGAGCTAGAAGGTATGGCTAAATGTTAAATGTCAAGTGGCATGTCCTGGAGTCACTCAACAAGAGGCTTTAACCTTTCTTACACACACACACACAAACACACAGTAAATGTAGCAGCTGCCTGTGTCTTCACTAGGCTCAGTGACAAAATCTCAATTATGAAACCATGCATTAAAAACCCTACAAAAATGCAGCCATTCCCACGTGACGCCTTGTTGCTGTTTATGCCGCTTCTTAGCAGACAGCTGTGGAACACGAGCCCTTCTTCGAAAAGTACGTACAGGCTGTATGCAGAAAATCTCTGGCTGTTTCAACTCCTGCTATTGCAGCTGGCTGACTCCCCAAGCGCCTCATAGCTAGCTGCCTTATTTGCATATTGCTGTAAAGAAAAGAGTTCCGATTACAATGGGCTCGAAACCCAGACAACGAGAGCACGGATAAACGCTAGGGGTAAACATGGGGGTAGCTATCTTCCAAATGTAGTCGGTCAGCCAAGACACTGTCTAGCAGTGGAGTTACGAGGCTAGTATATCTTGGGGCTGTCAATTATCAGGAACTAAAAAAAAACGAAAAAAAAATTGTTTTTGAATTCTCGATTCTGATTGGTCAGAAGGTGTTGATTCATTTTCTATAACAGCAGATCTGACAGGGGTTTCCCGGCTGTAATTCAAATCACAGCTTTATATTAATGCACTCATTTTAACATGTTCTTCGTTTCTATAGTAACAACTTGTATAATGGCCATTCCATCATTCATTCAAAGACTAATAATAAATAGAGCTTTTTTAAATTAGTTTATCATAGAAAAAGAATGCTAATCGTTTATACAGTGTAACAAGGTTTATGTTCCAGTGTTAGCAGTTTGAAATGCTAAGTCTTCAGGATAGAGAACTTTCTGGTTTCTGGGTAACATGACAAAGTAGGTTTTTTCTTATTAACTTCAAGAGAGAAAAAAGGGCATCTGGTAAGGTAACGTCTGTTTATATCTGTTATAACGCAATATAAGTGATAGGAACTTGTGTCACCGTTGTTCCATTACATTAAATGTAACTATAAATGGATAAAAAGTGTGATATGCCATTTGTTAATAAATAAAACACTTCTAATTGTTGGCAAATTGCTGTGGTATAAGAGGAATAAAACACTAGAAGACACGCTGCTATAGGAAATTAATCAACTTTAGGGTGGTAAGTGCAACTCACATCTACCTGAAGTACAATCACATTTGAATCAATGAGTCAAAATTATGATCAGTTTAAGGTTTTTAAGGACATGGTGTGACCCGACTTGGCCTTTAGGAGGAAACAAGGAGACGGTGTTTACAAATGCAGCCTAGATATGATAAGATCTGGAGTGCTTCACTGACTTCGTGTGTCATCACCAGTCATGAACAATACTGGGCTTGTAGCATGTGTGCCATCACTAAAACAATCTAAATATGGGAGATGGGTAAGTAATGGGACTATGTTAGTGTTAACATCACGTTTTCAGTGGTGGGATTATTTCCAATCCCTAAATGTGTTGTTTTGTTCCCACTGGGAAAATTCTGATCAATCAAATTAATCTTGTGTGTTTGGTTTAATCACAGCATTCCCACTATCTAGCCTATGATAACCATTTTGGTCTGAATAATGCAGGTCAGTCTTGAACCTTAAACATCAAGCTTTGTAATGATGCAGTTTTAATATGTCGCAGTCACAGTATGAAGCACAATTATCTCAATGTAATGTTTTGTCTCTATCCTGGAGCTCTGCAGGTTTCAGTTATCATCATGGAAAGTCATGCTAATTCGCACAAGTTTCATATTTGAATGTATTGACTGAGTTATTAGTGATTTAAATGTAAAAAAAAAAACTGTAAATAAACAAAATGAAACAACATAATAATACACAAATGTATTACTGAAGGCTGCAAAATATATAGTAATCTTCAGCTTATAATAATCATTTTTTAAAAAAAAGTTGTTATTTAAAAAACAAAGAAAACAAAGTTTTCCATAAGACAGTATTTATTTAACATGTGAGGAAAGAGTCCTCCAGTGACATGTCATGACAAGCTACTCTTTTTTTTTGTCTTATTGACTTGAAGAAAGAGAAGATGAGAGCCTGGTGAGAACCTGACGGTTTGTAGCTGTTATAAGTAAGTGATAAAAGAAATTAACATTTAACTCAACTATAAATGGATGAAAGGTACAGTGTGACATTCTTTAATGAATAAAATATGCTTGTTATTGTCAGAAAATTGATGTGGTATAAGAGGAATCAAACCCTGTGGGATGTGTTCACGGAGGTAACAGTAACTTAACTTCACATCAGGCCACATCACACTGCTGCACTGTTGATTATTTTTGTATAACAGAATGCCCTCTAGTGTTTTATTTCTTGATATATTTAATTGGTGTTACACACAACACACAAAAGGTTCCAAAATTGACTAAATAAAGAAAAGGATTTTTTTTAACTAAACCAAAAAAAACCTTTGCATTTAAGCACCTATGGTGCTTTATACAAGTCAGATGAAGTTAAAAATAAAGAAGTTAAACCTCCTTTTAGGGATCTAATAATCAGAAGATTTGGATCGATACATCGATTTAAAAGGCAATGACTGACATGAGTTGAGGCAACAATCATAAATCAATTATTATCAAAAAAAAGGACAGAACTGGAGTGTAAATAAAAGTGAATAAAATTGCAAAAATACTGAGTCATTGCCTCAAGAATCAGAATCATGTTGTATTGTAGCTGATTCCGTGGCATCATCAAATATCAAATCATTGCCTTATGAATCAGAATTTTATTATATAGTAGAGGAATCAGTGGTGTTATCAAATTTTGAATCTTTGCCTTATGAACTGAAATCAAATCGTAACATAGCAGATTCAATGGTATCATCAAATAGCGAATTGTTGCCTTATGAATCAGAATTGTATCGTATTACAGCAGATTCATTGGTATCGTCAAATATCATTCAACGATAAATCATTTTGGTCCCAATCATCTTTAAACATAAGCACCAATCTCCAACAGAGTTTTAATATATCATATTCCAACTTTTCACAGTCTTTTAGATCAATAATGTACAGGTAATGCCTGATACACCATGGATTTATGTGTGACTACTGCCCTCTGGTGGCACAAAGAGCTCATACACAAGTATAAGGTGAAGCTTTAGGGCACAGTCTTCCAAACGCCATAAGGTTAGAAGAATAAGTGAGAAAATCTTTATTTCAGGAATTTCAGGAACAAAGCTGAGAAACAGCAACCATATTTTCAATCAAACACAAAATCAATAATAATAATAATAATAATAGTTTAAAGCTTATTATTATTTGGTGAGTTGTGTTTGAGCTGTAGTGACAGGAATGAGAGAGAAAATGAAAGGCAGTGTGTGTTTGTGTTAGTGTTAGTAAGAGGACAGAGACACACAGGGGTTAGTACTTACACTGATGTTAGTGTGTGTGTTTTGCATGAGCCTGCCATCGTCCTGATCCATGTCATCAGAGAACTCTTCTGTCTGAAACAGGGAGCGCAGAGAACTTCTACATACATACTCGGGATGTAACCTGATACATTATTCGTTGCATATCTCTAGTTGGGAGCTCGAGTGATGTAGCTGAGTTTGAGAAATTGTCAGAGTTCACTGTCAATTCACACACCATGCTGATACTGCTAACATTTCTACCTGTTTTCCAGTGTTTCGTGGGGTTTAAACGCTTCGGGTTTAAATCCGAATAGAGATGCAGATATTTTGAGCGCTACAGAAATATAATGCCATTGTGTTACATCCCTAATACACACACTGAGTGTTTGGGGTTGCTAGACATCATGATAAAGCCTTTTATATCCTGTTCAGCATTCAGACTCAGAAATAATGGAGATTTGTTCATTGGAGAATTTTATACATGCACTATTGTGTTCATTATTCTTCAAGGTTCAGTAACAGTTAGACAATTCAAGATGTGCTACTGTGACAATTTGACTACAATAATCACCTTGACATAGGTATTAGAATAATACCTAGATACTGGAAATGGATAATGAAAAACTGGCAATTAAAAAATCATTACAAATAAATCACAAAATTTAAAACAAAAAAACATTTGAATGTTTTAAGCGTTGCTAAGTTTTTTACTTTGTATTACGGCTCAGTAATAAAACAACCATAAATGCATATTTGAGGTGCAAAGTTTTCGCGATAATGACTATGAGCAACTCATACTCGTGTAATGTTGAGATTAAAGTATGAATGAGTTAATTATATCTGTGAAAAGAATGAATAATAAAACTTAAGGTTGTAGGTGATTTAAGAAGAATAAATAATGTTTCTTTTACTTTAATATGGAAAACAATTGTGAAATAAACTTGCGATGTTCTTACACTGATACAGTAATATTATGCTAAACGCAGCTACTTCCGTTATCCCATCAAACACTACTAGACAGCTAAGCTAGCAATGTTAGATAGCTTTGTTTACATCTAAGCTGTGAAACTAGTGAGCGTGTCCCAAATTTTTAACCTGTAATATCGTGAGTGGTGTTAAGACACTGGCACGTTACTAGTGTACATCCCTTACCTTCGATTTCCTCCGATTGAAGCTGAACAAGCCAAGAAGTCCCTTCTTCTCGCCTCCACTGGCACTAGTGTTGGAGTTGAGAGATTCTGCTGAAATATAAACAGTTTCACTGACTGTAACTAATAACAGTAGCAAAGGTGGAATGAATACACGCATAAACACAGTCAAGTCCACTACTAAGAACTGTTTTTTGTTTTATAATCAATTAATAACTAGTACATCTCACTAATATATCTCAAATAAGATTCTTCTGCATAGGTGCCAAAATTTATGGTTTAGCCATAGTATTTACAATTTTGACTCCTTATTAAGGGAATGTAAATTTTATTTTATTTTTTTAAAGTGTGTTCTTACTGAGTGAATGCAGTAGGGATAATCTTGTATATTATATCAATACCACGTGTTAAAACGAACAGCTTTGGGAAAAACAGTTCTCAGTTTTCAATTTAGACAAAATGTAGTTGATCAGCTATATTTTTGTGTGCAACATTTTTTTTTGTGCTCAAGCTACAATAACAATGTAGCTAACATAATGGATTCTCACACAAAAATAAAAAAAAACCTTATTAAAAATTCACTGTATGAGGGCTTTGTGCAAAGATGCACCAAAGGAAGATTGGTGGGGGGTGCCGAGATTTGAACTCATGACCTTCTGATCAAAGCCATAACCACTGAGCCACTATTACCTACTCTTCTGTCTATAACCTATACTCGGTTCAAATTACATTGTCATATGAGGAAGAGTCCATGCCAGATCGAAAAACAACCCCACCAGTGGCAGAATATACACTCTCATATGTTACTCCAAAAAATTTGAAAATATGACTCCCAGACCCTGAGGCTGAGGTGGGCTGTAAGTATTTTAGTCATATTCACACTTTTATCATGATTTTAATAGTAGTTCTGAAACGCGATGATTACAAAAAAAAAGTGTTTCCAGTTGTCCAAGATAGCTGCCTCTATAACGTTCCTAAATCACATCAGCAGGTCTGTACAATCACTGAAGAATTTGATGTAGTTTGAGACAGACATTTACAGAATAGATTAGCTTACACTAGTCTTGTAGCTCAAGTGCAAAGATAAATAAGCAAACATCAGACACCAAGCATATGTTTGCTAATCAGGTAGACAAGCGTAATATTGTATAAAATTGACTTCTGCTGAACTGTTCCTTCAATAGACAACACTATGTAACAGAAGTTACCATTTGTATTACCATTTGAATGAAAAATGTTTCTATCAACTATAATAACGATAAACTGGATAAAAGTTCAATTAGCTTTTACTATATGATGAACAGTTCTTGGTAGCGGATTCATATTTTTGGGGCGGAGTTATGCAAAAGCGTAAAACACACTCATGCAGCATACAGCCTTGTTAGTAAGATGTTGCTAGAATTCATGCAGTACAATAAGGCTAATAAACGTAAATGTCTGTATGACGTTCTTAGTTTTTGTAGATGTTTCCCAGCACAGCCACTGAAAAAACAAACAAACAAACCAAAAATAATAAGAGACATATTTGACGCGTGTTCTTTTGGCGCCATCCAAACTGGATCTCCGACAAATACTCAAACGTTTCACCGCCAAGTCGGATGAAAATCAGCACCTCCAAGCTTGATGAGGGGGATAAGGGGGAAGACTTTGCCCTTGGCAGAGGCCTTTAAGTATATAAGATAGAAGATAAGATTCAACTTTTATTGTCATTGTGCAGAGTATGACTACAGAGCCAATGAAATGCAGTTTTTCGCATATCCCAGCTTGTTAGAAAGTTGGGGTCAGAGCGCAGGGTCAGCCATGATTCGGCACCCCTGGAGCAGATGTGGTTAAGGGCCTTGCTCAAATGCCCAACAGCAGCAGCTTGACAGTGCAGGGGCTTGAATCCCCAACTTTCTGATCAGTAACCCAGAGCCTTAACTGTGAAAAATGGATCGAGTCAATGGCAGCAGTATTACAGTCACTGTACCTTTCTGTGGTGGTGAGAATCACTTGGGTATCGTCTTCTCAAAGGTCATGTGAAACACACTGCTCTCACACAGCCATCTTCCCCTTTCTTATTCTCTCACCTTGTACACGTCAGACCACATGTACACCATATGGAGCCAAATGCTTAGCAGCATGTGACTACATTCTGAGTGACAAGTAACTGGCCTCTCTTCTACCTTGGTGAGTTTGGGTCTTGTGCCCAGAGTGCTGTGTAACTCTACATTGAGTCAGTTTTCCCTCTTTAGCAGTACTGAGGCCCAATAAATTTATTATGGCCTTTCTGAAAGGAAAAAGGTGCCTCCTCTACCATGATTCCCAAAAGCCTGGCACAGGATCTCCCCATTGTGGTAGCCATCCCCTTACCAGTCCAAGCAAGATGCCAGATTGAAATGGGTGTCTCTAGTGATCACCTCATGTGTTGATGATATTCTGGTGTGGCCTTGTGGTTAGACAGAAATTCTGTCTAAGGTCATTGCATATGTAAATCAGTCTATTGACACTGTAGTGTTTCATGAAGGTGAACATGCAGAGCATTTCTTGTTCTTTCCGGGTCAGGCCATAGGGTACTCTTTAGACCAAACTGCGGACAGCCAATCCTCAGACCAAAAATTCATCTGTTATGGTTGTTAGACAGGAGGAGCTCCCTTCTCTAAATGGACATCATCAGCATGGCCACTCAATGAGAAGCATCTCCTCTTCATGGATATTATTCGGATGCAAGTCTGTCCGGGAGGTGTCTAGGAAGTCTGTGCTGCTGCTACCTACCTAGGCATGACTGTGTAATTTCTCCAGGTTCTGTAAGGTTGATGTTCCCCTCTCAGTGGTACGAGTGCAGTAATCTCTGAACACCTTTCTGGTTAGTCCTAAGGTCAGTCCTGTTCCTCAAAACAATGCTGGCATGAGTTATCCCAGTGATAGAAGGAGTGAAGTAGAATACTAGTTATGCAGGTACACATGAACCCCAATTAACTGTTAGAGTTCCTTGTCCTTCGGAACCAGCTAGAAATTGGTGAGAAGGTTCAAAGGAAAGATAGCTGTATGATGGTAATTATTGAAAATACTGTAACATCACTACATGACTTTGTTGAAGGTACACATGGAGGAAACCCAAAGGCCTGGGTTACTGTCTGTGTGGAGTTTCTCCCCGTGTTCGCATGGGTTTCCTCCAGGTTCTCAGGTTTCCTCCCACTGTCCAAAACCATGCAGGTACATGGATTGGCTATGCTATAATTGCTCCAAGGCATGAACAAGTGTGTGGGCATTGTGCAATGTGATGAATTGGCCATGTGATAGACTCCAGGATATGTTATCAGGACAGGTTATCAGGATAGGCTCCAGATCCACCACGACCTTGACCAGGATAAAGCAGTTACTGAAGATGAATGAATGAATTTATTTATTTTATTCCTTGTACACACAAATGTTTACTTGAACTATTGATAGGTTTACTATTGGACACACAGAGTGGACAGTTTCCTGACCAAATGGTTTATTTTTAAACATACTTGTGCTTCTGCTGGTGGATAAAGTTTGATCAATTTGTATTTAGCTTCATGTGGTAGGCAGTATGTAACCAAAGCTGATCAAATGTTTAAGTGTGAAGTTCCCAATCCAGTGTGTATTTCTGTTGTGTTGCATGTCTCTACAGTCTCATTAAGGGAAGGTGTGTTCTTGAAACTGGAGCCTTTCATTCCAGTCCACAACATGATCAGAAATTCAGAGGATGTAATTTCCTACAAATTTCTGAGACTGGCTTGCAACATGATTTGGGTGAGGATGTGCTCTTCCAGTAGATGGTGCTGCAGTTTTGCAATTTCAAATTACTATGACTAAATCCATTTCAGGCTTTCTCCACAATCTGTGCCTTAATATTGCACTCAATGAGCTGTCCAAAAATAGCAATGGCTGAGTTCACGTGAAATTAATATGAAAACATTGGACGTACAGTTGGGTCCAAAACTTAGTTGATACTTCTTAGTCACAAACAATGGCTGCTCCTTACACACAGTGTTATTGTTCTCATCCCTGTGTGCTATTATCCCTACTGCTTTCAGTTAACAAGATTCAACTTATATTAGTAAGCATTATTGGGACTAAGACAAAAGCTGTGCTTCAGAACTATAAGCAAGGGTGGCTGGTATAAATGGGAGAGCAAGGCTGGGATTTTCCCTGCCTTTCAAAGTAAAACATATCAATAGAAGCTTTAGTTTTTAACATCCACATCAGATTATTTGCTGTTAACAAATGTCAAGGTGGATTATATTGGACTTTTGTGGAATCAAGTGCAACAGCACCACCAATGGTTGTACAGTTGAGGGAGTCATGAACGCGAACTAGGATTATTAACTCTATCATCCTTCCCACTCCCAAAATGTAGGTGAAGCTAAAAGTAGACAGACTAATTATACACTGTCCAATCACAGTAAAGGACAGACAATAGAACCTTAAGTTTAGTGTTTTAAGGCAGTAGTAGGGCAGCTGCCTATCTGTCTTTAAGTGTATGCATGTGTGTGTGTGTGTGTGTGTGTGTGTGTGTGTGTGTGTGTGTGTGTGTGACCACATCATTCCCACAAGCGAGGCCTCGTGATTTAATGACAGTCAGTCCTAATATTTTCATTGTCAAGCCATGAATCGAATATCACAACCAGTTGTCAATGATTATAAAAATAAAAAATAGTTTAGCAGGTTGTGCATGCAAACCTGTGGACCCTATTTTCAGTGTAGGGTTGCACAACATGGCCAATATACCACATTCCAATTCTGAAATTGTGCAAGATAGTAAACATTGCTGAACGCTCACATTTCAAGACTAGACCAAAATGATTTGTGTTTGTTGGATGATGTTGACACAGAATTGTAACAATTCCACAGGCCCCAAGTAGATATAGAGCCCAAGGAGACCTGTAATAAAAACTGTTTCAGTATGAAGATGAGTTAAAAGGCTCAATTGCATGTTATTAATGTCAGTACTGCAACCACAAATGTCACTATAACGATTAATAATCAACATATTGTGAAGCCCTACTCAAGTCCTACACGTGAATAGCTAAATCCAAACTTGTTCCATGAGCAACACAAGAAAGGCAGGGCAATGTTATTAATGCTCTCAAAGACTGCAAATTAAACACATAAAGCAACAGCTATGACGGCTGAGCAGCAGCAGCAGCAGCTACATTGGGAGAGTGATACCTGAGTAGTTAAGGACAGGAGCCGAGACCATTTTAGGCTGGAGAACTGGGAATAGAAATGACACCAATGGGGTGTTTAGTACACTAATGTACTAAAGTAATGACAAGTTCAAAATCTGAGTCCATTCTCAGTCCCATCCACTTATTATTTTGTCTGTCCATATATCATCTCTCTATCCATTTGTTGTTCTGTCTGTCCATCTATTGTTCTGTCTGTCCGTCAGTCTGTCATTCTCAATCTGTCCATCCATCTAGCATTCTGCATGTCTGTGCATCATCCTGTTCATTCCAGCATCATACTTACTGTCTGACCGTCTGTCTAACATTTTGTCTGTTCATCCATCTATCATTCTGTAGTTCTGTCCGACTGTCATTCTGTCTGTCTATCTACCATTCTGTCTGCCTGTCTATTTTTCTGTCTGTCTGTCTATCATTCTATCTATCTATTGTTCTGTCCATCTATTTATCATTCTGTCAGTCTGTCTATTTCTCTGTCGGTCTGACTATCATTCTGCCTGTGTATTTTTCTGTCTGGCTCTCTGTCCATCATTCTGTCTATCTACTGTTCTGTCTGTCTATCCATCTATTGTTCAGTTCTTCTGTCTGTCTATTGTTCTGCCTATCTATGTATCATTCTGTTTGTCTGTCTATTTCTCTGTTTGTCTGTCTATCATTCTGTCTGTCTACCTATCATTCTGTCCATCTGTCTATCTATCTATCTATCTATCTATCTATCATTCTGTCCTTCTGTCTGCCGCTCGTTCTGTCCTTTTTTCCGTCTAGCCTGTCTATCATTCTGTCTTGCCATATATCAATACCCAAATTAAAATGCACAATGTGTGTGTGTGTGTTTTTGTGTTTACCCAGTGTCTGGTCAAGCACATAAAGCTCACGGATGTCGAGCTCGGTGAGTGACTTGCACAGGTCCAGCTCGTGCTGGCTAATGGCGTCACGGAGCAGGAGCACACGTGCAGGGTTGAGTTCACACTTCTGGCAGATGGTGGGCACGAGGCTTTGCAGGGGTATGAGTGGGTTCACACGCACTACTGCTTTCTGCCCGCGGTGGTAGTTCACCACCAGCCGCACTGTCTTCTGCACAAGAGAGAGAGAGAGACAGAGAGAAAGAGAGAGAAAGAGAGAGAGAGAGAGAGAGAGAGAGAGAGAGAGAGACCAAGCTAGGTTGAATGTCCAGTAATGCATTTAACAGCCTTATCCCCTTGTTTGATTCCCCGTTGCTGTCTTGAGGAACATTCCATTACTTCAGCAGTGCAAATGTCATTCAAGTGCTAAGGGATCGAGCACACACTATATACATCAGGAGAACTTCCCCAGAAAGTATTGCAATTTGACATGGTCATTTATACTTGACAACAGCACCAATAAATGACGTAATCTTCCAAAAATATAACAACTCATTTACAAGGTAGAGTGTAAACAATCCCAGTCAGAATTATACACTCATGTCCTTGTGCACTTTTGTGAGGGAAAGTTGATGAGGGTGTATTTAAAAAAATTGCATTGGAACAGAGAATTGTAGTTATAAAGTTTTTTATAACTACATTCCTCTGTTCCAACAGCACATTTTATATAACAGTGATGGAAAACTAATATTCAGATACAAGAGACAACATGGTGGTAGAAATGCGTGATATGGTGTAAGCATTACAGTTTATATCATTTGTTTAACCATATATTATTCTGACCATAGAGAAGGTGATTTTTGAATATTAATTAAGTGTACCAAGTGCATTAAACAAACCTAAATATTAGCATTATTAGCACAACTTCATAGTAACAAGCAGCAGATTGGAAAAATCCCACTCATGAATGTGGTGCTAGTCATCAACTACTGCAACTTCTGTAGTTGAGTGTAGTCACAAGTTGTCATGTAGTCATGACAACAGCTGAGGTCAAAGGTCAGAAGGAGAGACAGAAAGAGGCAGAGAGAGAGAGAGAGAGAGAGAGAGAGAGTATCAGAGAGACAGCAATAATGCATGGTAACTAAAGGTAAGACCGCCATTAAAAATTCACCACACGCCAGAAGGAGGGAAGACTCCAGGGAGAAAGAGAGAGAGAGATAGAGAGAGAGAAATGGACACTCGAGACGAAGAGATGGAGGCCACTGTACCTTGGCTCGAGTGCGTTTGGGAGAAGCCGGCTCTTCCTGCTGAGTTAGTTTAAAGGGCAGAGATGAAGTTACACAAAATAAT
Organism: Pangasianodon hypophthalmus; assembly: GCF_027358585.1. Classification (NCBI taxonomy): domain Eukaryota; kingdom Metazoa; phylum Chordata; class Actinopteri; order Siluriformes; family Pangasiidae; genus Pangasianodon; species Pangasianodon hypophthalmus. The sequence continues at coordinate 11,790,056 of NC_069710.1, read as the reverse complement.
ACAACGAAACAAGCTTAAAGTCTTCTAGAGAGTATGAGAATTGAGTGCAAATGCAACACGAAAGGAACATTAAATACTAAGGACTAATAAACTGAACATGTTGGATAATGTATATTGTAACAGTATTGATAACAGGATAAAAATACACTATTTAATGAGAAGAGTGACTTGTTAATATAAGAGGTAAATGTGAGTATCAGCAATGCTGTGAGAATATAACATTTCAGGAAGCTTTTTGCACTTGAAAACATTTTTGCGTGTACATTCCAAATTAGCTTAAAAGATCGTGGCAGAAAAACGTTCACCCTATCGTAGTGAGATCACGAGTTCAAATTTTGAAGATGGGAGCACAATTTGGGTGGAAAAAATTGTCTGGGTGGGAGGGATGGAATACTCCCTCCACTTTGTCAATCACAGAAACACTAGCCAATCACGGGCATCTGTGAGCTCATGTATGCAGAAGAGGGCAGACAGCACCGAATGTTTTTTTTTCTTCTTTCTTTTTTTTTTTTTTTTTACGCTGCCCTATGAGGCAGCATGAGTGGCAGTTCTGGAAAAAAAATGCATTCAGCTGGATTCACATGTCTCCGAGGAAGAAAATAAAATAAAAAGAGAAGCTGTATTGATGCAAAGGCAGTTGTGAGTGAAAACGAGAGACAAATCAGCTGCGCTACAGAAATAGGAGATCTGAATTAGCTCTTGGAGTCATATTTCAGCTACTCCTTGATGCTTATTCTAAAACTGCTCAAAGTACTCTAGTGAACAAACGTAGAAAGAAGGAATAGTGCTAAAACAGGGCAGACTCACAAGAACTGGTTTTATTCTGGTCCTTTCTTCAAAAATAATACAGCTAGCTTGTACATGCTGATTGTTCATGAATACAACTACAGTATGACAGATCAATATTTCACCATCTGAGAAGTAAATAAAGTTGAAATGTATCTAAACCTGTTAATGCAAGTGGCAGTGGCTTTCGTAAGTATTCACCACCCTAAATTAGTTCTGGTGCAAGCAGTCTGCATCAGAAGTCACACAGTTGACAGGAGTGCAATTAAAGTGTCATGTGACCTCAATTTAAACACACCTGTCCTGGAACAACCTAGAGTTTGTTAGACAACATAACTAAACAAACAGCATCATGAAGACTAAGGAGCTAGCAAAATATGTCCTGGACAAAGTACCAGTCAGGATTTGGTTGTAAAAAATATCCTAAACTTTGAAAATCATAAAATAACCATATGGCACAATCATGGCTCCAGAGGCCTCTAAGTAATAACCCAGGAGGGTGATTAAAATAACACTTGCACCTTCAAATGTTAGACATACTGTGTAAGTCAAATGGCAAATCCCATTTTAATTCAAGGTACCAACAGTATAAAATGTGGAAAATCTCCAGGGGGTGAATACTTGTGCAAAGCACTGTATACTGTTATGACTAAACAGACAGACAGGATGTAGGAGGTGAGTCTTTTCAATTACTAATAATTCTGACATGGTAGACTTTTCTAGAATTTTGTATTTTTTCATCCACAAGGTCTTAATAACCTTTAATCTTTCATTTTAATAATCATTTTTAATTTCAGATTTAACACAAACACTTTAATGAAGTTTACTAACCCTTGACTAAACCCTGATATTGACTCTGTTAGTATTATGTCATACGATATCATCACATGGAATATAAACATCACTCACTGATATGTTATAAAGGTGCATACAACAGTAGTAATCAGTAATAATAATAATAATAAGGAAGTTGATATTGTTACTTATATACATAACAAATACATATACAAATACATAATTAAGAAGATAAAGAAGAAGTGAATAGAATAACATTAGTAAATGATAGTAAAATGATGCTTATTGAAGGTGTGCTAAACGAGAGAGCTAGTGAACAACTGGAGCTAGAGTAACTAACAAACCCTGTTTCAGCTTGGTTAAACAATGCCGTGGACGCAAGGACAGTCAGGCTACTGAGGAAAACTGTAATTCAGTAGTCAGTGTAAAGATCACATATCAATGCCGTGTATCGTCAAACAGGAAGTGCTGAACAAAATAGCATTATCTGACCACAGAACACGACGTGTTTATGTGCATACAATTTTTAAAAGTGTTTATGTTAAAAATATTTAAATGCTACTTGTATGTAAAATGCAGCTCACCTCTGGCACTTTGGGTGCGGGTTTCCTGGGTACCCGCTCCTCTGGAGTTCTCTCCTTGATGAGGGCGCGGCTGGCGTGCAGTGTTCCTAGCAAGGCGTTGGGCTTGAAGGAAATGGGCTGGCCCTCAGTCGACGCCAGCTCCAGGGTGTGCTCAGCTGGATTCAGGTGGTACTGAGCACACAAGTCCACCAACACGTCCATCAGAGCTTTCCTGAGACAGAGAGAGAGAGAGAGAGAGAGAGACAGAGAGAGAGACAGAGAGAGACGGGAGGGCAAAAGAAGGCTAGGGTTACAAGTCTTTAGTGCCAACAGAAAGAGGTGTAATTACACCATGTGACACTGAAGAGACAGAGAGAGAGAAAGGTGTGGTTTCTGTTTTTTCATGCACATTTTGAATCTGTACTTCAGAAAACTTGAATGGAAACACCAGAAATGCACTAAATCCAACTACACATAACACAACTAAACCCAATCAACCCACACTAGATCAAACCAAAGCAAAACCAAATTAAATCACATTAACCCAATCCAAACCAAACCACACTAAACCAAACCATTACAAACCACAGTAAACCAAACCAAAACAAACCACATTAACCCAATCCAAACCAAACCACACTAAACCAAACCATTACAAACCACAGTAAACCAAACTAAACCACAATAAACCACAACAAACCAAACCACACTAAACCAAACCTAACTAAACCACACTAACCCAAACCAAACCAAACCACATTAACCCAATCCAAACCAAACCACACTAAACCAAACCATTACAAACCACATTAAACCAGACTAAACCAAACTAAGCCAAAACCAAACCACACTAAACCAAAACCAAACTAAACTAAACCAAACAAAACTAAACACAACCATATTGTTGATTATTTTTCTGTAACAGCACACCCAAATTGTTTTATTTTTTCTATAGTTTACAGATGCGAGCTATTCGCTGAAGAACATTTCATTATATGGGTTGTGCTGCATCGTATACCATTGCACAGATTATTGTGAAGACTTTGAGAGGCAATTATTTATTATTATTATTATTATTATTATTATTATTAACAAGAAGAAGAGATAAGAGAAAAAGAAATCATGCTGCTTTAGCACACAGCCATATCTGAACAATTCAGCCACTGTGTAATAAGTCTCAGTGGTGTCTGCTTTTAGTCTTTGTGATGATTATGAACAGTATGAGACTGAGGCTATGTTGGAGTGTGTGTCGTCTAGTAAAGTTGTTTTCTTCTTATACTAGAGGTGTGTACAGGACCGTTTTCAAGAAAATGCTCAGATCTCTTGCACTTCATTTGTTGTGCCATAAGACATTTGTTTATCAGAAGAAAAAAAAACACAGTATAATGTAATAGACCATAAGTGGATTTATTACTCATTTATCAGTGCTGAACTCTGTTTTTAAAGATTAAATTGTAGATGGCCTTGAGGGAATTGCACAGCAACTGCAAGTGAACTGTTTTTATTTCATCACTTAATACATCCAAAAGATACACAATGTAACTAATGAGTGGTGTTAAGCCATGTTCAACCTAACACTGATGTCTATTGTCCTGTGATTGTCATGTGGTCTAACTCCAACTCATTAAAACCAGGATGATTTCTTTCTCTCCTGTTTGTGCTGTTTTGCTTGGCATACTCTCTTCCCTAGCCAATCGTAGGCGCCTGTGAGTTCATGTATGTGGAAGAGGGTTGAGAGCACTTTCCTCCGAGTGTGTTACGCTTCCCTGTGATGCAGTATGAGCAGCAGTTAACTGGATTCATGTGTAGCTAGATCTGGCTAGTGGGTGAGAATTGACAGATGATCAAAGTGGGGAGAAGGAAATGGGCAAAAAATGATTAAAAACACTAATTTGGATGAAAGACTTTTTGTTCCGAAAACTTTGTTTACAAGCGTATCCATATTAGCATGTACATACATGGCCTGTAATTTAAAAGAAAATGCAACAAAAATGTTTTGTTTCTAAATTAGTATCACAACTGTCCCACTGCTCTTTTCTTTATATATGCTACCTCTGGGCAAAATTATTCGTAAACATGGTATTAGCTTCCATGGTATTCCACATGGTATTAGCTTCCATGGTATTCCACATGGTATTGTTACGCTGATGACACACAGTTGTATGTTTCAGCAAAGCGAGATGACAGACATCAGCTTAATAAAGTTGAGGAATGTGTAAAAGACATTAGAAACTGGATGCTTATTAACTTTCTCTTACTTAATTCTGACAAGACAGAAGTACTTGTACTAGGACCACATGCAGCTGGAAGTAAGCTTTCTGATTACATAATAACTCTGGATGGCCTTTCTGTTTCATCATGTGCAGCAGTAAAAGACCTTAGTGTGATTATCGACTCTAGTCTTTCACTTGAAGCTCATATAGATAATATCACTAGGATCGCCTAAGAAATACTGCTAAAATAAGAAATATATTGTCACTACATGATGCAGAAAAATTAGTTCATTCTTTTGTTACCTCTAGGTTGGATTATTATAATGCCTTACTGTCTGGATTTTCCAGCAGATGCATAAACAAGCTCCAGTTAGTCCAGAATACAGCAGTGAGAGTCCTTTCTAGAACCAGAAGATATGACCACATCACCCCTATCTTATCCACACTGCATTGGCTCCCAATCAAATTTCATATTGATTATAAAATACTACTATTGACCTATAAAGCACTAAATGGTCTCACGCCACAGTACCTGAGCGAACTTTTGGTCTTTTATGATCCGCCACGCCTACTTAGATCAAAAGGTGCAGGCTATTTGTTGGTACCTCGAATAGTGCGGGCTACAGCTGGGGGTAGAGCTTTCTCTTACAAAGCCCCACAGTTATGGAACAGCCTTCCACTTAGTGTTCGGGCTCAGACACAGTCTCAGTGTTTAAGTCTAGGCTGGAAACATATTTGTTTAGTTAAGCCTTTTGTGAATAGTTTTTCTATTCACAAAAGGCTTTGTTCATCGTGCTTTACTTCACTCAACCTAGCTCAAGGTAAACTAAAATAAATCATTGTCATGTGATGTAAAATGTTCCAGACACATATTAACAATGAACGTAATTTTTTTTTGTTGTCATGTCTCAGTTCTAAGTTGATTGGTTGGTTGATAAAACATTTATTTTCTCACTTGGCAGACAATTTTATCCAAATCAAATTGCAATTGAGCAGAGCAGATGAAATTTAAGACTTTCTCAAGGTCCCAACAGTGGCAGCTTGACGGTGCCAGAACCCACATCCTTCATACTAGTAGCCCAAAGCCAAATCCACTGAGCCACCACCACCACCTTCATTAGGCAATTACACTGTCATGTACACAGATTGGGGCAATTATGTTGTAAATATGTCATTGCTTTGCTGATTCCTATTGTGTAAATTTAAAAAAAAAAAAAAGAAAAAGAAAAAAAAAACTGTGGATCTCTACCCTGAATTATTATTATTAGGCCATTATTATACTTACAGTAGATGTCAGTAGCAATTAAATTTGTAGCAATTTGTCACGACTGGCAGGTCTGATCTTGGTGTATGATTATTAGTGTTCAGCTGACTTTAAGTTTTATTCCTTGCAGTAACATAAACTTTCAACCAGAACTCCTGAACCTGGTGTTGTTACATAAACCAACTATTAAGTTGCTAGCTATTAACCAACACCTTCTGACCAATCAGAATGAAGAATTCAACAGTGCCATGTTCTAATATAAAAATATCATATCACAACACATTCTAAGACATTTAGCCATTTCTTTGATACATGATATGTAACATGATATGTATATATACTGTAGGTTTGCGAACAAGCATCAAACAAAACAATAAAAACTGAACTGAACTAAAAATTGATAATACTTTTATTTTATGTCTACAAAAATAAATGATTTAACTGTTGAAAAGTATATAATAATAATAATAATAATAATAATTATTATTATTATTATTATTATTATAAGCAATAACAATAATAAAAATACTTTATAATTATTTTTATAATTAATACATTATTTAACAATCATTAAAAAATAATTTTAATTTTACTATTATATTATTATTTATTTGTAATTTCATATAAAAGACTTTTAAAATGTTATTAAAAAATATCTCCCTGTATCTCAGAAAAGTGTACTGAGACATAATTTAGCACAATATCACTATTATTTTGCCCAGCCCTGGCTTACTGTATTTCAAACCATGTCAGATGGACGCCTGCAACTCCCCAACTCCTTCAGTCCATGATCTCATCACATGACCTTCAGTCAAGCTCCTATCTCTGCTCACAGTCGCCTGAATACTCATGACATTCATTTGTTTGCAACTCCCTTTAAATAACTGAGACTCTCAGTGTTACTTTGCAAAGTCTCGTTCCTTTCCAAGCTTTTGTCCTTTACCTGTTTGACCATAGCCTACCTCACATCTAGTTTATCTGTATATTTACATTTGCCTCATTTGGACACCCTACTAAGTCAGTACTTAGTAACACCCCCTTTGACAGACATAACAGCTTGCAAATGCTTTTTGTAGTCATCTAGGAGTCTTTCTATTCTTCTTTTAGGAATTTTCACCCACTCTTCCATGGAGAGTGCTTCTAGTTCTGAGATATTCTTGGGCATGCTCATCTTGCATGCACAGCATGTTTAAGATCTACACATATTTGCAGTGATGTTCAAGTCAGGAGACTGTGAGGGTAAACATCAGTTTGCATTTCTTCATGTATTTCATGTTGGATTTTGAGGTATGTTTTGGATAACTGTCCACAGTTTCCTGGCTGACTGTGTCACATTTGCTTCCAGAATTAGCTGATATTTACTGGAATCTATTCTTCTATCTTTCTGTGCAATGTTTCCTGTGCAACTGGCTGCCACACAACCATAAAGCATAATAAATCAACATCCATGTCTAACAGTAGGCAAGGTGATCTTTTCATTAAATGCTGCTCTGTTTTTTTATCCAAACAAACCTTTGGTGATTGTGGTCAAAGAGTGGCACTTGTTTCCAAAATGCCGCTGGCTTATCTAGATGTTGTCTTGCATATTTCAGATATTGAGTTCACAGGTAAGGTTTCCTTCTGATGATTCTTCCATGCAGATCATGTTTGTGCAAGCAACGCTGCAGAGTGGAACGGTGCACTGCCACACCTGTGTCAGCTCAACCTTCCTGCAGGTCCTTGCCGTCATTTGGGGGTTTTGCTTTGCTTTTGTAGCCAGCATAGGGACAGATCTATCTGAGAGTGGTCTTGGTCTAATAACATTTCCTGACCTGCTTAACAAAACAATTAAGGCCTAAAGAGTTAACTAAAATCTGAGACTTTACAACTGCAAGGGTTAGGGTTAGGGCAAGGGTGTCCAAACATTTACTATTTAATATTGTCCAAACAATTATGAAAATTAAAACGGTTTCTGTAGACCTTGTGTTTACTTCTTTTCACTTCAAAAATCAACAAAATGCCAAAGGGTGCCCAAAACATTGCATACAACTGTAGCTATGGTTAGCAATCTCCTCCCAATGCATTGAGCTGCCCCATGAAGAGAGACAGTTTGAAAATATGTAGTCTCAGAGGAAATTTAACCCTCATCCTCCCTGACTGTTGAGGCATAGACAATAGGGTGGGAATTGGGTTTCAAATGAAAACAAAATGGCCGAATTAGTTGGACCAAAATATTTTGACTTAGATGTATTGTGTAAATGCTATGATTCATAAAAACATATAGAAACACACCTGAAATAAGTGAGATGAAGATGATCATCACAGCACACATTAACACATTAAGAGATTGGTTAGAGCACTACTTAGGGCCATCTGTGGTATATCATACGCAATATAACACCAGACCAATGATATATTTTACACCTCCTTGAAGTATTATTATTATTAATAGATATTAATTACCTCCCATCCACAGACACCAGGGTCCCGTATCCATTAGGCAGTGTGATTTGGAGGTCCACAGTGCTCTGTGCCACATTCTCCTTGGTATCGAGCGCTGCTCCTCCATCGGGGATGGCATTGCGGAAGATCTTGCGGGGGGCAGGCTGGGGGGCTGAGGGCGGAGGTGGAGCACGTGCCTTCATTCTCCTTCTGCAAAATTGAGAAAGATGAACAGGTGAGGGATCCACATGACTGAAAATGATCCATTTGGTGAGCCCTTATAGGATCAGGGCTTGACCGTGGGTTAATCAGCAGTAAACCTGGTAGTTATACACATAGTTATAAACTACACAATAAAAAGTCCTATTTGATTGACTTTTATTGATAGATCAACTTTTTCTACCTCATCCAAAAATAAAAAAAGTAGCATGCTTTGTGTTATACCACTAAGGTACAAAAGATCTCTTTAGATAACCTTTGCACATTGCAGTTCTTCATATTAAAAACAACTGAATGACAAAAGTCCTTCAAAAAGAGAGAACACAGATTCTCTCTATGTAACCAAACAGGTATTTTTATGAGCATTCCTTATCTGTAGATCCAAGATGATAAGCTTGATATCACCTGAAAGATTTCCATATTTCCATATAAGGGCCAAAGACAAGTCCATTTTTACAACACCAGCAAACAACACCTTCAAGCTTTTAAACAGGAAAAGGGATGGGCAATACAACTATGTTATATTGATAGTGCGATCATTTACAACACAATACACTTTTATGAGGTATCATGGGTATTATTTATATCCTTTTTTGGATATGTTATTTTTAGTAACAAGTACTCTGATTGGAAGCAGCTGAGTCTACACAATCTTATAAATTGTATAATGTAAACTTTTTTTAACTAGCTGTATATTAAAAATGAAGCACTTGTCAAACCCACATTTGATACCCACATAACTTAAACATTTATGTCTTTCCAAGCATCTGTACGAACGCTGGTTAAAATAAATAAAAAAAAAAAAAACAACAGACACTCAACCATTTTAAGGCTTTGATGAGGCTGGAATATATATCATTCAGATTATTTACAAAGTTACTGGACACCTTTTTTTTTTTTTTTTTTTTTTAAAAAAAAAAAACCTTTGTAATCTTAAGATGGGGCTGATAATAATCAGATATCCAGACTTTATATCAAGGTAATTAGTTTTTTATTCACAGTTTGCCAGCAACCAAAAAGTCTACCAACCATAAAAAAAAAAAAACTATACTCTGTAATTGACTTTCTCAAAACAAAAGTTTTTACTTGGTACATAGCTATGTTTAAACTTAATGTACTTCACGATGATGCAGCGCAAATCTGTCATATTGGCAGACTACACATAGTCACCTCACTTTTAATCATACTGACAAAAAATAAAGACACTATCCAGACTGGAATAATGTATTTTGCATGTGATGCAAGCACAAAACACCACAGCTGAAATGCTGGCCTACAACATGCTGACTTTCTATCAAGGGCAAAAACACAATGTCATTCCTTTCCCTTAGTCTGTATTAATGCACTTAATTAAGAAACTAGTTTCTCACATGTTACTACAATATGTTAGCTACCACTATTTTAGCCTGGTTAATTAGGTCTCCAGGCAACCAAAACATGGGATTGGGCTGCACACTGGAGCTTTAACTTACTTGGGTTATGAGCTCCTGAGTAGCTACTTCCACTTGATTACTTAAGACAGTCTACCAAAAATCCAGACAATAAATCAACAGATCTGCAAAAGCCTACAATTCCTCACTTCATCACACCACCACCACTTTCACACTTGAGACCTTGAAAGAGAACAAGTGTAAATCATTCACATGTTGCAGTGAAAGCAATCGTTATTCTGAGCTCCTTGTCAATGACAAATTACACAGTTTTACAAATATTCAGCTTTGTCAGTTTTACAAATATTCACCTGTGCAAACCACGTACTGATAAATTGTTGGTTTTAACAGACTGACTGAGCAAAGCTACTTAAAGCAAATATTAGCATGAAACAGAATTGGCAGACTCACGTCACAGCTGAAAAGTCGCTGCTTTCCGAAAGACCATCTGCACTCGATGGCATTTAGGAATACAATGGAAATGAAGGAAAAGAGTAATTCGGGAAGACCAAAGACGTCTCTACTTGTCTGTGGTGAGATGGAAAACATATAAATGTGTCACGGCATGTAGACCTTGAACTCAGCCTGCTAATTATTAATAAAGGTTTCATTCACCTACACTGTAACCTTGTTGTATCATTCACTTGTTATGCAATCAGAAATGCCCTCTACCATTGGATCAGGTTTATATGCAACAGTCCAGGCCAAACCAAAAGGGTTAATATGGATATTTGGTGTTAAGAAACTCCAGAAACAATGATTATTACTGTTACATGTTAAGTCTACATCTAGGAAGGTAACTGGGAAGCGTCAGTGCTGTGATATATGTAGATCACTACACCTCCGGTGTTGACAGGATAAGATGTTCTGAAAGTGCTCTTGTCTAGAACTCAGTGTCTGGTCGAGTAGCACGCCACCACCAACAAAGAGCCTTTTAGGTTTAAGCCAAGTCCTGTGGGAGAGCAGGAAACTCTCAGCTTCCCAGCTGGCACTCCCAAAACACACAGCGACTGGGTTACTAATGCATCTGCTCAGCCTTTTAAAGTTAGACTGCTTGGTTTTTAGGACACTTGGGGAGGAGTTTGCTCTCATCAAGTTTCCAAAGCTTCCAAAGTGGTATATTTTAATTTAGAAAACTATAAATGAGATAAATCAGACTGATATCTGATACCAGTATCAGTATAGATGCATTCCTACTATTTAGGCAACCTAGCAAATCACACTACTATGTACTACGGCAGACATGTTAACGCTAATGTGTGTGAGGTATTTCATCTCAGTGAATTGTGATTGATACTCTGTCAGCTATAGCTTGTAAGTCCCTGACCTAAACTAGCAATGTCAACTCTGTAATAGATACTAACCTGATTAAGGGATTAGTGCTTATGGTTGCCTGCCCATTCCACAACCCAAATTTGTCTTCCCGCTTTTCTGATCTCTTTCTCTCTTACTATTTCTCATCCTCTCAGAAATGGTCAGTCGAATAGGATGTACCATGCTCCTGACCTGCTACAGCCATAGAAAACTGGTCCTCTGTTTTCCTCAGAGTTTGATGACTTTCCTCATCTAATTCACCTAGTCATGAAGAATCAAATAAGCCATGCTCGTGCAGAAGCATCACCAAATTCTGCTGGACTCCAGATTTCTAGGTTTTTCTAAAGTTTTGGCTGAGGCTTGGGTAAAACTTAAGCATCATGCTGTGTTCCTTTCAGTTTCAATGTGAGTAGAATGCTAAACTACTCAGTGTGGTAATACAAAGAAATAAAAGCAGCTCTCAAATGACAAATAAGGAAAAGTAAAACAAAGATGGACAAATCAGTAGCCCAAATGTGTGAGACAACCATATTTCATATCTGGGCTATTAGTTTTTTATTTGTAGTTGACGGTCAGACAAGTAGCTTCAACAAGCAGAAAAAGAAACAAATGTACTCCTTGTTGACTTGCCAAAATAAAATGTTTGTTTTGCAAATGTAGCTATGTTTAAACTTAATGTGCTTGACGCACCTCAATGCTGAAACTATAGCACACGCTACTTGTTTTGAATCTCACAACCTGCTGCACTACACACATCGGTCGAGACACATTCTGGCTGGCAGTAGAATGTTTTTACTAGGTGTAAGCATCTTTTTGGAATCAGATATACGCAGGTATGTGGAAACGGACAAAACCAAGCAAAATAAACTGCTGTGCAAATCTGCTATATAACCATATAACTGTACTGCTTACTAACATGTCAAGAGAAAATAAAGACTCTACCAAGATGATGTGCTACTTTATAAACTTTGTTAAAAGAAGATAATGGTCATATACTTGTTCAGTTCCCTAAGTGTGTATTAAATGCACCTAACTAGCTAACTAACTGTTAATATTTTATTACGTTACATTGGCTGCCACTTCTTAGTCTCGTCACTTAGGTTTCCAGGAAAGAAAAACATGACTGGGTAGCACACTGGAGGTGGCCCTTGGATTTGCTAATTATTATTATTTTTTATTTGTGCCCCCGTAAAAGATTGAATATTGGTATCAAAGAAATTTGTAAAAGCCAGTTTAACAAAAGCTCAATTTTTCTATTTGTATAAAAAAGCATGTAAATGACCCATTTAATTTCTGGGAAAGTTGTGTCAAAAAAAGTAAGCCAAACTTAAAATGTTACACAAACCAACAATACACTCAGGACACTTCACTTCTTTAGAGTTAACTTCTTAGATTTAATGGTGACATTATTAAGCCACTCACCTATAAAAAAACATCTGAGCCTTGGCTCTTTTATGTAAGACACTATGCAACACACATAGCCTACAATATCTCCTGTGGATGAAAGCTCTTATTTCAAAGCTCACAGCGATACACTTTTACAAAAAACAAGAACTGGAATGATGGCATGTTCAAATACCTTGTTCAAGGAAAAAAAAAAAAGGGAAAAGCATGATCTTGAAAGAAGTAGCTGGAGGATTTGGAGTGGTCATTTGGCTACGGTTCACGCTACACAGAAACAAAGCTGCCTGTTTTCTACAAATGAAAGTTCACAGACCTCTCAACTTTCTGCCTTGGAGTATGTGTATCAGATTAGGTTGCCTGCACCTTTTTTCTTAAAGCACTATGCTCAAAACAGGGGAAGAACCGGTTGCTCTCAGAGTATATATATAGAATGATTTTCATGAACACCAGAAAATTAAATCCAAATATTTCAAAAAATTATTATTTAAAAACAAACTGCATACCTAATTTTGAAAATGTGTAGTTCAGATAATGTCATCTAATTGTTAATTTTCATAATATTCAACAAAGCAGTAGTTGACAAACACAATCATTTGTATTCGCACAATATATAGCTACGTAAGTGTTGGTGCGTCAAACTTTATTGGTCTTTAAAAGAAAGAACTGACAACATAACCAATCCTGTAAATTGAAAATTAAGCTCTTCTTTGATACTAATTTTTCACCATTCATTTGATTTTGTTCAAAGGTTTATCATCCTCTCAAATGTCATATTTGCAAAGTGGGAGGTAAAACCAAAATTACCAGTCTAGCTAGATCAGATTGCAACTTCTTTATAGACATGTGACACAGAACACAAACTGGCACCATTTGCTATTTAATCTATGTTTAAATATACTTAGTGTACTTATACTTACTAAACAATTGCAATATCAGAAATTATTTCACAGGAATAACAGGCAAATTTTAGTACGTTTTAGTTTTCCCATCAGCTTACTAATGGGATAAAGCCACTGTAGCTTTTATGTATAATCTAAGTGGTGTAAGTAAAGTACAATATTGTGGACTGTGTAGATTGCTAAAAGAAATTCCCATGATTAAACTTAGCTGATGTAACCCAGCAGTCAGACTATGTAACATTCATGCTAACTAGAATTAGTTAGAGCTAGCTGGCTATACTGAGCAGTGGGTAGACAAATCATAAATTAATTAGCTAGCTCCATTGTTCTGCCCAGTCCCATGTTTTGCTTTCTTGGACATTGACATATAACAAGCTTGCTTGTTAGTTAAGTGTGTTAATACAGACTAAGGGAAATGAATAAGTATATAGTCATGTAACACCTCATGCAAGTTGTTAGCTAACATTACAGCTATGAGCTCGGTGTTTTCTTTTAACATCAGAAGGAAAAGATGTTAAAAGATATTATTCGAGTCTAGGTATATGTCTTTATTTTCTCTCAATATGTTTAACCACAGGGTGACTATGTGTAGTGAGCAGGACCGCTTTGTGTTGCACGTTATTTTGCTCGGTTTCATAAGGGTTTTTGCCTATCTACGTGTTCCTGGTTCTGAAAAGACTGTCAGATCACAACTCCGTAAACACATGCTTGACCATAACACCTATATGAGCTTGTTGGACATCCCATTCCAAAATAATGAGCATTAATATGGAGTTGGCCCCCCCCTTTTCTTGCAGCTATAACAGCTTCCACTCTTCTCTGAAGGCTTTCTACAAGATTTTGGAGTGTGTCTGTGGGAATTTGTGCCCATTCAGTCAAAAGAGCATTAGTGAGATCAGGCATTGATGTTGAAAGAGAAGGCCTGGCTCGCAAATGACATTCCAATTCATCCCAAAGGTGTTCAATGGGGTTGAGGTCAGGCCTGTATGTAGGCCACTGGAGTTTCTCCACATCAAACTCATCAAACCATGTCTTTATGGACATGCTTTGTGCACAGGGGCACAGTCATCCCAAAACAGAAAAAGGCCTTCCCCAAACTGTTGCCACAAAGTTGAAAGCATACTGTTGTTTTTGTATGCTGTAGCATTAACATTACCCTTCACTGGAACTAAGAGGCCCAAACCTTGAAAAACAGGCCCAGAGTATTATCCCTCCTCCACCAAACTTTACTGTTGGCACTGTGCATTCTGGTAGGAAAGCCATTATGGAAAGCCATTCACATGAAGCTCCCAACGTACAGTTCTCGTGCTGATGTTGCGTCCAGATGCAGTTTAGAATGCTGTAGTCAGTGATTTTTATGTGCTATGTGTTTCAGCACTCGGCAGCTCTCTGATCTATAGCTTTGTAGCTGAGCTTCCATTTAACAATAATAGCAATTACAGTTGATGTATGACAGAGCTACCTTTAAATTTACTGAGCTCTTCATTACGACCCATTCTACTGCCAGTGTTGATTTTATGTAACTGATATCAATGGGAGTGGAGAAAAACACCTGAACTCAATTGGGAGTGATGTCCACATATAGTACTTTTGGCCATATAGTGTACATACCAAATGAAAACTTTTGTGTAGGTAAATAAGGAGTAGGTTTTTTTTTTTATGTTCTGGTTGAAGACTGAAGTTGAAGAAATGATAATATTGGCAAAATGCCTCATACAGGCCATGTAATAAAACCAGGCTGATTTACCACAAGTAGGTCAACTTCCACACGCAAATAGTTAATCAATTCACAGTAATAGCGGCTGAGATATCTTTAAATCTGCACACCCACCAAATTCAAAGGAAGCAAAAACAAAATCTATGTCAAATTTCAAGTCTTCTGGGTCTGTTTGTCCGTTTGCAATGAGTCTAGGCAAGTCTCATGACAAAATTTGTCGTCCTCATGACAGTGGAAGTGTGCTGACTCAAATAAACAAGAAAATCTGTTTTCAGAAGACCTCTTCAAGCAACTGGAGCATAAAAGCTGACCAGTACACAGTTGGCCAAGTAACAAACAATGGCAGCTTTATTAGAGCCCATTAATCCTGCTTTTATACAGGCCTTTGTGTGTGTGTGTTTTTTTTTTTTAAATATATCCGAACAAAACGCTGTGTATCACAATGTACAGTCACTGAAAGTCTTCAGTCAATGGGACAAACAGTTAAAACCACAGGATGATTCATTATTTCCTCTTTCTAGCTAGACAGTAGGAACTTCTCCTTGTAAGACTGGAATGGAAAAAGGCTAAGGGATAAAAGAGTACAATGGAAGAAATGGCAGTTATAGCCACCATGATTCAGAGAGAATGATTTAAAGGGTGTCATGAAGATCACTGGTGCTCCCGAATGGAAGCACGATGAATCACATGAGGGCTAGGGATGGGCACAAATACTTACAAAACAAAACTACATATGTAAATAAATGTTTATTTCTTTTTATATATATCTCACAAGCTTAAGAAAAACATTTTCAGTTCCATTTTGGTTGGAAACTTACAATCTGCTCCAGAGTGTAGTCATGACAAACAATAACGGCATATCCAGAAGTTTTTTATTCCTCATACAACTTGTCATACTTTTGATCTTTTTATAGTTCTATTTAATGTTAGTCACCAAACCAAGTTAGTTCACGATAGTACTTACATTATAAGAGTTATAAACAGTCCTTCCCTCACCCGGCCTTTCTTTGTCTTTAAGTTAGTAAGACTTGTCATGTTTCCGAGAAACCGCAAAGTGTAAACTCCTCTGTTCTGAAGATTTTCCCATGCCGGAAAACTGACTGTTAAAGCGCTGATGCTGGAAACTCCTTTCAAAAATGTTAAATAGAGTATAGAGTATCCACCATACAAGCCTCTGTATAATTTGTTACTATAGAAATAATGATTTATTAGAATAACTGCTTTAACATAAACTTTGCAGAAAGAACTAATGTCAGAGCTGCTGTTAAAGAAAATTAGTCAAAACTTTCCGACCAATTTGATTTGAGAATTCAACAGCATTGTATTCTAACAGATCATAATGACTTGATTTTCAGTGACAGCCTTCGCGTTTAAATTAATTGATCTCAAAGCTGAAGACAGCTAATAGCTGAAAAATGCTGAATTAGCCGAATAGCTAATATCTTCAACACTCCCACCACACACCACTTCCAAAGGAATTCTAAGCTATCAAAATGAGCAAAATACTCATCCCTAGGTGAAAAAAAAATCCAACAATGAAACCATTCTGGAATATTCAATGTAAATTAGCCATAACAAAGAGATATTTTCAAGTGTCAGGAGTTTCAGTTGACACTGCCAAAAACGACCTAAACGTCCATCACCACAAATCAGCTTTAATGGACTAACACTTGTTCGAAAGTAGCCGAGAATCTTGCACATTTCGTTTGCATTGTGTTGCATTGTGTGGGTGAGTTCCTTCACTCGGAACCTCTCAGAGCCACATGCCTCTTAGCACACATGCTGATCTCTTAGCAACCTATATTTATACACGGAGATAGAACATGATGGTGGGACTGAAAGCCCTCCAGACCCCAAGCAGCTGCAGATTTATAACCGTTGCTTCACTCAAACGACAGATGGATCTGAGGGGGACATTCTGGCATTTGCTGCTAGGCCTCCCAATTTTCTGTGTCCACCCTCACTCTCCAGTTATATGAGCAGCTTGACCAATGAAAAAGTGACTTTACATTTTAATAGTAAATTGCTGACTACTCGCATGTTATAATTCAAATCTTACTAAAGTACTGACTGCCACTGTGCAAACAAGTGAAAATTCCTGCAAATCACTTTGGGGTGTGCTGTTATAGGAAAATGCAAAGTGGAGTTACTTTTACCACCCAGAATGAATCTTCTATCCATGAAATTGTGAAAAAAGAAATTTGTGCTCCTATTGCGGTCACACCTTGAAATATTTTAGAGAGAGAGACCACATTCACATACTTTTTATTATTATAATTGTTCTATTTTATTATTAGTCATTGTTGTTAATGTCTTATTGTGCTTAATTTATAAATTAAACTTTATCATAGGTATGTACAGTATATAGCATTCGCTACTATCTGTGGTTTCAGGCATCCGCTGGGGGGGCTTGGTACCTAACCCCTGCGGATACGGGGGTCCTAATGTATAAAACTACAAGGCGTCACAGACAACTACAGACTGGTCGGCAAAAGGTGCCTAGACTGGACTAAGCAGACAGAGGCTCTATTTAGTCCAAAGCTGGAACCAGCTGATGGAAGCTCTCAGACACTCCCCAGATTTGGCCTTTTAACTCTTAACTAAAAACACTACTTTTTTCTGTGCCTCTGACACTTAACACTTTGCAGCTATTTTAATTATTTACATATCTATATCTAAGTTAAATTATTTATATATTTATGATTTTTTGTTCTCCTCATCCTTTATTTTGCATTTAGCTATGTAAAGCACTTTGAATTGCCACTGTGTATGAAATGTGGTATAATAAACTTGCCTTGCCCTGCCTTACTAATTCAACCCAATATGTGTTTAGAAAACTAGAATTTGGTTTGCGTAAACCAATTTTTCATTTCACTCTCATGAAAAAAACCTGCAATTGTTAGGGGCAATTAATTTGCAAGCCCACCAGGGAATGTCTGATGTAGTTACAGAAGCAGATTAGTAGAAGTGCTGTCCTTAAAGGAATAATCCAATGATTTTGAAGTTAATTTCTATGCGGAATGTGTCACTGGAGTTTTGAGCAAGATGCTGCGTGCACCATTGATTCACTTACCCCATTCATTCATTTTATAGAATTAGTCACCAATAGTTTAATAATTAGAATTTTAATATTCAGGATATAATGTAAAACATTTGTTCAGAACTGTTCCTTCTCACTTCAAACAGGCATTTGTGTCATTTAAACATTTCCGACATCCCTTTTCCCTTGTGTAGACTCTTTGGTTGTGTGCGTGAGGTCATGTGGTACAGCAGTTATGCTCATTGGTCAAAGTGAATATGGAGACAATCAATGGTACTTGAGAGTTTCTGTTTAGTGAAACATTCATGCTAGAATACAAGTGGATGCTCCTCACGTCCACTTGCCTTCAGCCAGAATGTCAAGCTTTAGTGGTCTTTAAAGTTCTACAGCTGCTGGAACAAACACAGAGTCTTCTCCAGGGAGATGGAAAGCATGAGGTACAAACACACAGTGGTGTCCTGGGACCAATTACTCACCATAAGGAGGAGAGAGAGTTCAAAAGATTTAGAGAGCTCTCCTCTCTTTACAGCAGCCACATGTGGCAAAACGGCTGCCTTCAGAGATGAATTAATGAATTTTTGCAAAAGGCAGCCTGCCACCCGTTTCTAACAGCCACAGATCGTGTGAAATTATTTTAGTTTCCTTCCGGAATCCTTAACCGCTCGTTTTAATTTTAAAAACGTTTTTGCCCATACGAATGTAATAAGAATAACATCCAGCAGAATATGATATACCTTTCAGGCCTGTGCTCATATGAAATTTCATATCATGCTTATTTCCTCATCAGGGTTAACATGGTTGATGATATTATCTAGGTTATGTGTTTAAAATATTAATTTACCTGCACCTGTTCTCTTGAGGAAACATTTTAATATTAAATGAACTTATGATCTCATTCAACTCCATCACACGTTATCACTAGTAGTGCGCTGCCCGCATAACTTCATTTCCAGGTGCTTACTAGATTCTCAGATAAAACCACAATTAAACTCTTTAAAATCACCAAGATACAGGTCAAGAGCTTCAGTTAATGTTCACATCAAACATCAGAATGTGGAAAAATGTGATCTCAGTAACTTTGACCGTGTTGTGGTTGTTGATGCAAGACAAGCTGGTTTGAGTATTTCAGAAACCTCTGGCCTCCTGGGATTTTCTCTAGACTTTACACAGCATGGTGTGAAAAACAAAAAACATCTAGCAAGCGGAAGTTCTGCTGGTGGAGACGACTTGTTGATGAGAAAGCTCAGAGGAGAATGGCCAGACTTGTTCATGCTGACAGGAAGGATACATTAAGTCAAATAACCACTCTTTACGACCATGGTGAGCAGAAAAGCACCTCAGAACACACAAACACTTCAAACCTACAAGAGCAGAAGTCCACATTGTGTTCCACTCCTTTCAGCCAAGAACAGGAACCTGAGGCTAAAGTGTGCACAGGCTCAGGACTTTTTCTTTTCTTTCCAGGAACTGTGTTTAAGCTTCTTAAAAACGTTGTATGTACAATAATTATCTCTCACTGACTAACATTTGCTAGTGACTCAATGTTATGAGAGTTGACGCATTCAGGAAATGTTAGCTGTAAATATCCAGAAGGAATAATATTTAGCAAATTGATTTTATCCCTACCAAACGTGTATTAAACAGAACATGCAAAAGAATTCTTCATTTACTATGCGCCACTCCTCTGTGTATAAAATAGGTCCAGCAGTGATTAGCACCAGCTGACTTGTGCTTCTGTGCAGATGGCCTTGGAAGTGAGTATATGCTGATTCCTCTGGCAATGGCTTCAACACAGACGCTCCTCATTGAACACAGGATCTCATGAAGCAAAATCGTGGAAGTGTTTTGATTCCCTCTTGGCATGATATTGGCATTTATCCTTTTGTCATGGCTTTGCATCATGGGAAATCCATGCACCTTCGAAGCTGAAATATAATAAGTGCTGATATCAGCACTATCTGATCCTGTGTGGAATGTGTTTAATTGTCTCTAGTTTTGAAAGCGATTTCAAAGAAACAGCAATATTTACATGATCCTCATCCCCAGACGTGGCATTCTAATTTTCGCTGTGATTGTTTGCGCTGGGTTTGGGAATAATTGCCAAGCAATTGATGTGGTTTTGTTTGATGTGGTCTGGCAAGCTTTTTAGAGCATGCTTACCATGGTCCATTAAGAACTAGAGGCTTTTTTTTTCTAAATATACTGAGCTGTTCTTGCAGGTCAATGAAGGAATGTTCAAAGGAGTCCAAAAGTCCAAGCCAATAGGAATCGATTATTATTGCTTAACTATGACTTAACTATGACTAATATTAATATTACTATTAATATTACCAATATGAAGTAAGTACAAAGATTTACATAACTTGATGTGTGTCCACATCTTACACAACTGAAATTAAAAGAGTTCTTAGTCACAGACTCTTGAAGTTTTATTTGGATCATACAGTAAGTTACATACACAAACTCTGGCCATTTCATAACCTTCCTATTCCTGTTCTTAGCCAATCCAAGTTGACTAGACTTTTTTTTAACATAATTATCAATTGGGAAAAATGTGATTTGCCTAAAACACTTCTGCAGACTTCAGGCTACATTCCACCTACTGTATAGTCATTCCTCAAATTTAAAATAAAAAATCAGGGATGCACTGAAACCATTTTTTTCCAGATCAAGTACAAATGAGTAACCTACTTAGTGTTAATTAATCAGGGATGTCACAGCTCTGTTTATGTTTCCCAGGTTTCCATAACTGTACAATTGAGTATTGTACGTTTCTCTTTACTTTGCATCAGAATACCTTGTTGTCAGGGACTGACAGTGACTAATCTTCAAGAACAACATACTGGAAAATAGCTGTTATTTTCACTTACCTAGCGTTGACTGTTGATTTTTTTTTTTTTTGTCTAGCCAGAGTAGGTTGCTGCCATGTTCTGCCAACGATGAACTCTTCGTGCTGAGTTTTATGTTAAAAAGGTTTTATCAGTTTACTTGTATTGTAAGAAGATGCTGTAGTTTTTCCTCTTGATGTTTTTCACAGAGCACAGTTTGCATGCTGATTTGCATTGATCGCAATCATTGATCATCCAGATCGCTGTCATTAGTGCAACAGTATACACTAGGCTTAGAATCATGTGGTATCAATTGTTGGCATTTGAGAATTTTATGCAAGTAAATGAACATGTATTGTACAGGCAGCCAATACATCCCCAACTAAGACTAATTCTGTAGTGGCTATTTTACACATCTAGTCAGTCACAAATTTTTAAATAGAAATTGACTCAGACTTTCTTCCTGTTCTTATTTTAACTCAAGCCATGTGACTATCTGCCAGTAATCCATTCCTAGCAAACTGAATGAGCAAAAGGTCTAAAGGTCTTTTCCGGTACACCTTTTGAAGGGACACAGTTAAACCAAAATGTTTTTTGTGCAAACCTGTCCCTTTAAGACGGACGTTCACCTAGTAAGACAGGTGTACAAGGCAGAAGGGAGCCACGGGAGACAAACAGTGTGTGCTGAGGCCAGGGCTGGGAGAGAGCAGGACCCCGAGGGGGAGGGCGAGACAGAGGACTGAGAGGGAGCAGCAGGAAATAACAATTAGCCTGTTCCATAGTCCCTGAGCAGCTGAGCTGAGAGCTGCACACCGGTAATTACTCCTCCTCGCTCTGCATGCAGACTTTCACACATCGGAGGTGTGTGTGTTCACACTCTTCACACTCTATTAACACCTGCTGTGTTATTGTTCTGAGAAGATGAAACTAATTTATTTCCTTATTGGTACAGGATGTAATGAGTTGAGCAGTTAGCACTGTGTTCAGCTTATCCTCCCTGTGACATGCTGAGTGAGGGGTGTAAGGACAAATCACATTTGTACAGTTTCTAATTAAAGTGATGTTTCTGAGCCATGTCCAGTGTCCATCTTTGGTGGCTTCGGTTGTTGCAATGGAGCTAATTAGTGATTTGTATCAGTGATGGCTGGTTGTGAAATTAAATGATGGGCTCAATTCTATATCTGTCAATATCTAGGGTTTTAGGGTTGATCAATGCATTATATGAAGTGTCATGGATGGTATAATAAGAATGATGTGGGGCAAACTATCTCACACACACACACACAAACACTGGGTTCATGTTGTATTTCCTCTGAACACCAAACACGCTAAACAAAAGGTATAAACTTTTCTTACAGGTCTGTCGTCTCCCCTTTTGTACTTTAATTGGACAATGTGTGCTTAGTCTGTCTACTTGTAATTTCTCCTCCAAAGTCATAGGAAGATAGATTAAATAATCCATGTATGCCTTCTCATTCACTGCTGATACCATGTTATGAATGTGTCGGCGAATGAAATAATGCAGGCCATTAATTGGTCGAATGTGCAATCATCACAGAAATGTTCTGATTAATGTCTCTGGCTGAAATCACTTTTCTACCAAACGATACAGCACAGCGATCTTCAGTTATGTAGTTATGTAGTGTAGTTTTTTTTTGGCACCTATTCTCCATAACCTCACTAAAGGTTCAGGTATTGGCACCCTTGGCTGTGATTGGGTGTACACACTGCCTCTAGTTGTGCCTATCACTAGTCACCTGATAACCTGCAGAGAAACTCTTCCTACATTTACATTAAGCCAGGATAAGAACAATTTGGGACTGGATTTGTTAACAACGTCATACTGTACTGTTTTGTGGAAAAACACTGTATGCCACTCTATGGTTTCCTCAATAGACAACTTATGAAAGGGTTCCCAAGGTCATCACTGGGGTCATGTGGTTCATACCTCAAAACACTCTTACATGGCAACATAAATACAAGTTTTTTTTTTTTTTTTAATAATATCAAAACATATTTGTTTGTAAATACACCAGAGGTATGAACATTAATCTTCTGTTCATGATGAGGCAACATGAGGCTGTCACATGCAAAATTAACTTTATCTGCAGAACTAAAAGTAAGTTAAATAGTGTCAGAAATCATAAAAGCAAGTTGAGACAAATGCAGTTTATGAGTGGGCTTCAATTACTTGTTTGTGTACTGTCAAACGTATCAGACATGTCTTGGCAGATCAGCGATATTTAAAGCTACAATGTGTAAAATTTGTTTTTATTAAAATTTAACAGGAAATTTTACAGAAGGCTCAAATAGGCACATCTGTCATCAAGATATGTCATCACGCCGGAAAGAAGTACAGTCAAAGATTTGTCCCTTAACATAGAGCCGCAGGCTTCATAACATAGTGTAGACTTTCCCCTTCAACAAAGTTGTATGTTTTAGATAATCTAGCTTGGGTTAGGCGGCTAGCATATTACCATTCCATTGGCTCTACTGTGTGCTCTGATCTTGCCGAACGAACATGGTTAAATCTCTGCATCAGGTGTTTAGAATGATAATTTAGAAAATCAGCACTGCAGGACAGCCGCAAGCACAAAATAGCCAATAGTACCAAGATAACTGGCGAGAGTTATCCAACAAAGGTTTATTCTTATCACACGTCTGTAATACTGAGGAGACAGAGATAACAGTACTATACTAAATAGAATCTCAGTACCCCAATGTACACCAGGATATTTAGGCATCCTATTTATTTGCAGCATGAGGTATGGGAATTGTAATTGAATCTGTATTACTTGCCACTTGCAACCATCGGATAAATCTGAAAGATCTTCAGCCAGTATTGCTCAAAAACATTCGGCTGTCAGGGAGGACTGTGTCTACATATTAATTTTGTGATAATAGAAACACCACACTAAGCACCTTGGTTCATATATACCACCTCAGTAAGGCTATAATCTTCATTTCCAGTTGAACAATAACACAAAAGGGGTTACGAATGTAAACAGGTGAAACACACACCTTCAATGTGTGAGGTCTGCAAAGGGGATGACGACTAGTAATTGTAAGTGTCAATAAGTTCCAGTAAGGAGTACTTACTTCTCTATGCCTTGATGCTACAGAAACCAACACCAGGCCTATCCATTAATGCGCCAGGCTGTGGTTTCCCAAAATAGGCACTCATAACGGGCCATATGACGCAGGTCAGCTCATGGACTTTAAATATTTACAACGGTTGTGAATGATCACTCAAGCTGCCCACTTGTTCAGCTGCTAGAATCTCACTCTTGCAGCATTTATATAAGACAAATGCAAGACGATGGATTACTGTGATTAAATGAATTAAAATGAATCTGATACATTAAAGTTTCTGATAAAATTATTGTCTCTTCCTGATTTCCTAGAGACTTCCAAGGTTTCTCAATGCATGATTGCACTACTTTTAAGGAATAAAACACTTGTGGGCTTGCTGTTACAGGAAAATAATCAACGATGCGGTGGTGTGATGTGACCCGGCGCAAAGTGGTTATTATTCCTAAGGGTTTTATACCACAGTTTTTAGCTGTTTAAGTATAACTGGATAATGTCGTGGACGTCTGTAAAAAGTTAGAACCTGTTATAACATACAGTGCGTTACAGCAGCTATAAACAGTCGTTCTTTCACCATGTTTTTTCCCTCTTTCTTGTAGTTAAAATGTATAAATGTATCTAAATGTCATTTTACTGGCCACATCTATATTGTGGCACATTGGCACAATAATTGGTAGTGGTGTTTGGAATAAAAAAAAAAAAAAGACAACTGCCTACTGCACTCACATGAGCAAAGACCAGAGTGTGTCACAAGTTTGTCCCTCATACTGCATCAGACACATCTGAGACAACTGAAGCTGCAACACTAACACTATAATTTTTTGCTGGTTGGTAACACACCCATATCAAAATATGTGCTCCTGCTATCTGAAACACTTCATATATTTTAATTCTCAACAGACAAGTGGTCAGTACAGGGTGTGGCACTGAGTTTCCAAGGTGGGAGGTGTTTGTTTGTGTGTGTGTGTGTGCGCGTGTGTGTGTGAGGGAGAGAGAGAGAGAGAGAGGGTGTTTAATGACAGTGCGGAAGCTCTATTTTAAGCTTCAGTTGCTGGACAACAGACAAACATCCACGGCGTAGTGCACAAGCATATCAAAGCACATTCAGATAGAGTTAAGCACTTATGAATGAGAATACAGATCCTTAGAAGTGCGGTGTAGCTTATCCACCAACCAAAGGCTAGAAAACAAAAAAAGATTATACCACAGTAATTTAGCAATGGTTAGAATGTACACAGTACACATAAACCTACTGTCAGAGCCACTGTTATTAAAAATAAATAATAAATGAACACCTACTAACCAATCAGATTTGAAAATTCAAGAGGGCTGTGGTATAACAGCTATTATGTAGTTACCAAAAAAAGTGTTGATAGCAATGCAAATCAAAGCTAGATTATATTTAAAAATTCTTAACAGTATTTCTGATGAACATTTGTATGCTATTGGCTTCTTCTGAAGCATCTTCCTGAGGGAGCATCATTGAGGAGACTTTTCTTAATGTTCTCAAATAAGCAGGCTGCTTCTCTCAAGATCTAAATTAAAACTGCTTGTTTGGGGAAATGACTTTACTTTATGCAAAAGGTACTCATTAAAAATTCAGTCATTTAATGCAAAATATTTTACTCAATATAATTTAAGTCCACCTATTCACCCATGGGGTTGTAATTTATTAAATTCACAACACGGAGCAACATAAACGCAACGTGACAATTTGTGGATATAGTGTAGCTGAATTTGCTGAAATTGTCAAACCACTGAATTGCTTGCATTTCAAAATGGGTCTCTATGCACAATTTCAAAAACACTCCCTCACGAAATGCCACGACGTGGCCAACATATGCAGCAGGAAAAACAGACGGAAGCTAATTAGGAAAGTTACGAGAGACAATAAATAGCAAACACAAGTCAGACACTGACTGAAGCTCAAGTAAACAAAGTCTGAAAGAGCTTGTTAATATGGTGTTCCAACACAAATCCTACAGTTTGGCTCAAAATTTTACCTCATGGGAAAATTCCCTGGCTTCAGATGCCATGTAACACTGGTGTGATTGTTAAAGTAAAATTTGGTTGAGAAATAGAGCGATTGTTTTCAGCCCTCGGTAGCATTAGTAACAGTATTTTATTGTTATAATATCAATACTAACAGTTGTAATTGTATAATTAGCAGTAGTAGTACAAGTAACATTTGTAGTAACAGTAGTGGCATTAGTAGTAGTAGCAAAGTAGTATTGTAATAGTAGCAATAGTAATAGTAACAGTAGTAGTAGAGGTAGAATTAGTAGTAGTAGCAGTAAGAGTAGTAGTACTAGCAATAGTAATATTACTATTGGTAGTACTATGATATTAGAAATAGTAATTGTAATAGATGTGTCATTTGTAGTAGCAGTAGTAGTAAAAATAGTATTGAAATATTAGCAATGGTAGTAGTAGTGAAATTAGTGGTAGCAGAAATAGAAGTATAATTTGTAGGAGTAGAAGTAGCAATAGTAGCAGTAGTAGTAGTCCTATTGTGATAGTAGCAATAGGAACAGTAGTTAGGGTATAATTAGTAGCAGTAGTAGTAAAGTAGAATTTGTAGTTGTAGTAAGAGTAGTAGTAGTAGCAGCAGCGGCAGCAGCAGTAGTAGTAGCAGCAGCAGCAGTAGCAGTAGTAGCAGCAGCAGCAGTAGTAGTAGTAGCAGCAGCAGAAGTAGTAGCAGCAGTAGCAGCAGCAGCAGAAGTAGTAGTAGCAGCAGCAGCAGCAGCAGTAGCAGTAGTAGCAGCAGTAGCAACAGCAGCAGCAGTAGCAGCAGCAGCAGCAGTAGTAGTAGCAGCAGCAGCAGTAGTAGTAGTAGCAGTAGCAACAGTAGTAGTAGTAGCAGCAGCAGTAGCAGTAGTAGTAGTAGCAGCAGCAGCAGTAGTAGTAGTAGCAGCAGCAGCAGTAGTAGTAGTAGCAGCAGCAGTAGCAGCAGCAGTACTAGCAGCAGCAGCAGTAGTAGTAGTAGCAGCAGCAGCAGCAGCAGTAGTAGTAGTAGCAGCAGCAGCAGCAGTAGTAGTAGTAGCAGCAGCAGCAGTAGCAGCAGCAGTACTAGCAGCAGCAGCAGTAGTAGTAGTAGCAGTAGCAGCAGCAGCAGTAGTAATAGTAGGAGTAGTACTAGTAGTAAATGCAGCAGTAGTAGTAGTAGTAGTAGCAGTAGCAGCAGCAGTAGTAGTAGCAGTAGTAGCAGCAGCAGCAGCAGTAGTAGTAGTAGTAGTAGCAGTAGTAGCAGCAGCAGCAGCAGTAGCAGTAGCAGCAGCAGCAGTAGTAATAGTAGGAGTAGTATTAGTAGTAAATGCAGCAGTAGTAGTAGTTGTAATTAGTCTAATTTCCGCATCTTTAAAAGGAGTGTCACAGGTTTTCTTTTGTATTTTTATTGTTTTTTTTTTTTTTTGTCTTTTAATTTTTTGAGACGTCATCATCTGTATCAACATCAAACAATATAACTGTTTCAGCTTTCCTTATTGAGCTATACCATCACAATGACATATCATTACTCTCCTACCACAAGTGTATTATTTATAAGCCGGACCTGTTACTTGTTGGATTTTTGTTATTGTTTTTCAGAGTCATGGAGATAACAACAACAACTACAGAGACTAAACAAGTCTCTGTTTTGGTGCCTTGGTCAAGTATTCGAGGTCAGATGCTGAGTTTTTTATACTTAGATCTCAACTTCGAGCTATATACAGTTTCAAGAGGTCTCCTTAAATGGCAGGCTATAATTTCAAAAGGTGGTCACTGAGTTGCAAACGTAAGCATTCATCACCTCTGAATAAAGGTTTATAAAAGCACAGTTTTATGAGTTCCTAAATTTAACAAGTGTGACCAAAGTGGAAAAAAGAGGTCTCTGCACAGTAAAATCCAACTCAGATTATTCAAGTACACATCAAGGGCAAACAAGTTGCAGACTGGGGCGATATGAAGGACTTTGCTCCACTGTCACAGATACATTTATCCTAAGAAAATTAGAGTCTAAACCAAGCACACTACTGATCTGTTAAAGGTTAAGGGATTTACTTAAAACACCCAAACAAGGCAGTGGCAGAATTGTAAGATACTGCAAGAAAAATGTAAATGCACAAAATCTTTGTGCAAGGACTACACATACCACAACGCCAAGACTTGTGCCATTTTCAATAACAAAACTTGGCCAAACTTGGTTCAGAACACAAAAAAACCCAAACATTTTCACTTAAGTAGTTTTATAGTTTGGTTTCCCACTGCACATAATTAAACAAATCAAAAAAAAAAAAAAAAAAAACACTAAATAACTAAACATTGTCCAAGGGGTGTGTAGGGCTGAAAACTTACTCACTGAACTCTTCAGTAATTAGTAGGAAATATGGTGAGGGAAAAAGTAAACAATCCTTTGCCAAGTACACATAGCCACAGCTCTGTCCTTTGGCTCAGTCTGAGCTTTGCACCCACAACCCCATAATACACAACATGTTTGTTCACTTCAGGGTTGAATTGCTTTGGAATTCTTCATTCAAACAGACTAAACACTGCATAATGTGAAAGCACCCTTCCTTAGTAGCACTCCCACCCCCTCATTCTGACCAGTAAGGTCAAAATGACAATATGATATCTACATCACATTTTACTTTATTTTTATTTTTTATTTCAAAGTTCATGACATATGACCTATATATCATAGGTACTGTCAGACCTTTTTAATTCAACATGAAATGTGTTTTACCAAATACTTGTTTTTTCAATGTTACAGATATGTTCAGAATGTACAATATTTATAGTATAGTATGGACTATAGTAATAGGTACTATAGTGCCAATGTTTAGTGGGCGTTGGAATGGAAAAAAACTGAGCAAAAAACAGAACAAAAAGAAAGCAACAACAACAAAAAAAAGAATTAAAAGAATGAAACAGAACAAAAAGAAACAAATGGGAAAAAAGGGAACAAAAGGTACAGGAACAGAACAACATGAAAAGAATGGGACGAAACAAATAATGGTAAAGGTAGAACAAAAAAATGGATGAAAGAAAAGAATAAAAGGATGGAACAGAAAGAACGTAATGATACAAAGAATGAAATGGGATGAAAAAAAACAAATGATATTCCCCAGCCCAGGCCTATCCCGTACTACCTAGAATCCTAAGCAATTTTACTTATTGCTTATTGCCCAAATCAATCACTGTGTTACATTTGGCCATATAGTGTATATATGTGCACACCTGACCATCACAACCATATGTGGTTCTTCACAAACTGTTGCCACAAAGTTGGAAGCTCACAGTTGTGTAGAATGTCTATGGATGCTGTAGCATTACAATTTCCCTTCACTGGTACCAACAGACCTAAATCTGTTTTGTCATGAAAATGCCGATGTGCACAAAGCAAGCTACACGAAGACATTGCTTGCCAAGGTTGGAGTGGAAGAACTTGAGTTTGGAAACACCTTTGGGATGAACTGGAACACCAGCTGCACCCCAGGCCTCCTCACCCAACATCAGTGCCTGACCTCACTAACGCTCTTGTGGCTGAATGAGCACAAATCCCTACAGCCACGCTCCAACATCTAGTGGAAAGCCTTCGCACAAGAGTGAAAGTTATTATAAGTAAAAATCTGGAATGAGATGTTCAACAAGCACATGTGGTTGTGATGGTCAGGTGTCCACAAACTTTTGGCCATAAAGTGTAGCTGAAATGTACATTATGTCTTAATAATTTAAATAACTATATTATGATTTAGAAATGCAATATAATGTTGCATTTTTAAAAATTTTACTATATTAATAAACCAATTAAATTTTCCTCCACTGGCCCTTTTTTTTAAAATTTATTGCATACAAAAGCAGCACTAAGCCACTTTTCACATTAAGCTTCTTTGGTAAATATGTGAACGAGACACACTTTGATCCAGAGGAGACGTTTCTGTGAGAGCATTCACCAACTGCAGGCTTTAAATAAACCCAATGAGCTATGGAATGGGGTCTGATTACATAAAAGCACCGGGGGCCGAGAGTGAGGGGCACAAAGAGGACTGTTGTCCTGTTAAATAGGGGCAGCAGGCCAAATGGCATTGCAACTGTTCTACACACCTAGAGTCAAGAGAAAGGTATGGTGAACGTCATGGATCATGGAATTGATATTTGAATTCTCCTAAAAAAAAAAACTCCTACATTTGAATTCCAAACCATGACCATTACTCCTGTTGAAGTTGTTATTTATTCTCGCATTGGCTAGACTTCTATTAAACCCCTGCCCATATGTGTGGTTATTTAAACACTTTGGTGTGCATAAACTGGTGAATATTACAACAGAAATTAACATAATAAAGATAACGCAATCTGTTTGCTGGCTGTTATGTAAAGCATAAAGCAAATAAAGCGTAGCGCATTTGTGCTGTTATAGGAAAATAATCGATGACAGTAATCAATGAGTTAATGTTACCAACCCAAAGTTCATTATTTTCCAATAACAGCACACTTCGGCATGTTTTATCCTTCTTATACAACAGCAATTTGCCAACATCAACAATTTTTTTATTTATTAAAAAACTTTTTATTGCTAAAGTTTATCTTTTATAGTTGTAGTAAGTTAGTTATCATTTATGTTATAGCAGCTATAAGACGTTATTCCCTTACCTACCTTTCTTCTTCTCTCTTGAAGTTAACAAATGAAAAAAAACACAGCTTGTCATGTTACAGAGAAACCAAAAAGCACATACTCTTCTGTCCTCAACTATTCTGTCCTTGTTTCAAAACTTTATTTTACAGCTTCATACCTGACTGTTACAAAGTGCTGGCACTGGAGACTCCTTCCAAAAATAACGTAGCAGAATGATCACTTTAATACAAACCTGTGATTTTCCTTGCAGACAGAACTACTGTCAGAGCTGCTGTTATAGAAAACACTTTCTGACCAATCAGATTTGAGAATTCATATATGGAATATAATACTAAAAATAATAACCTGATATACAGTATGTATCTGATGTGTTAAGCTCCTTGGACAATGTTGGCAAACACTTCATTGTTTTTTAAGGCTTAGCTTCAAACATGTGCATTACTTTAATCAAATCAGATTTGTATTGTATTCTTGGGTCAAAAGACGAAGCGACAAGAAAGGCAGACAAAAAACTAGGCTACACATTCATTCACAGACCTAGACATGAAGGGTGTGTTCGGGCCGTGGCGAACAAGTAATGGAAGATTATGACCACAGATTAGCATCATGCAAACTACATGACGTAATCATCACACACTTTCCTCGAACCTTCTGGATACTGTAGATGTGTACCTGCTGCTGTAATCATAAAGTCTGTCCTTTATTCACAACATTATTCTGAACATCCTGTAAACACACTCAGTACTGTTTGTATTTACTCTTCTACACCTTTATGATTTATAATCTCACTATCCGGTGTCACTCAGAAGAGGACAGGTTCCATTTTGAGTCTGGTTCCTCTCGAGGTTTCTTCCTCATGTCGTCTCTGGGAGTTTTCCCTCACCACTGATTCCTCTGGCTTACTCATTAGGGATCTGTAAAGCTGCTTTGTGACAATGTCGGCTGTTAAAGCACCATACGAATAAAACTGAACTGAATTCATCTCAAATAGACTTGATGTGTTTTCTTACTAAATACTAAAGCTGGACACCAAACATGTTTCCACTGACTACATTTTAAGCAAATGTGTGTGTGTGTGTTTTTTTTTCTTCAAATGACTTTGCATGTTAAAATAAGTAAAACATCACATACCCTATTGGAGGTCTTGCAGAATAACTCATATCCATACTTTTAGTGTGGTGTTTATCAATGATCAGGCTTCATCTGCTCTTTTAACGGGACTTACAGACGTGCATTCCAGACCACAGCCTGTTGATTTCCATACCACCTAATGGAAAAATCAAGAATATTAATATGGAAAGACACTACAGGTTTTCAGTCATGTCAACCATTTGTCAGATTTAACATGTCTTCACTTAAAATGTAGAAAGGAAAATACTGTTTTCTTTTTTCACCCCAACGAATTATTGAATAGACTTTACGCTCCGCCCCCTTAGCACAATCACTTTGTGTCATATATCCCTGAAAAACTCGTTTCCTGATATGTATCATTATGATATGTATATTATATTTTTAATATTGTCCTCTGATCCCCTAATTAAAAGACTTATTACAGAGAGATTTTCCCAAAATGCTGATTATTGTTGGATCATATACTGAAAATTTCACTATTTATAGATTCTTTTTCATATTTTATTTTATATAATAAAAAATATTTCCCAGAAAACTTTATTTCAACTTTCCACTCGAAATAAATGTGAAATTTTAATCTCCAACATCATCCAAAATCTAGATTTTTGCTTTTATTAAGTCTGCAAATTTATGCATATTTATGCATAGCCTCGTTCATGAAGCCTCATTTGCATAAATAAATGTACATTTTTAAAAAAGTTGACCCCCCCCCAGAAAAAAGGACCTGTAAGACTATCAATAATCAACTAGCACAGATTGACTGTGATACCTTTTCCCCCTTTTTTCCCACTCAATGTCCATATGCGTTAAAAACACCTGTTGGGTTTACATACGTCGGCTGAATCCCAAATGACTCCCAACCGAACACAGAGTGCACTACAAAAAGCGTTAATGCCCACTACTGCGTGCTCTACATAGTGCGCTTCTACAGGGAGTAAGAAGGCGTTTGGGTTTCAGCCTATTTTTAACTGCACCAGTCAGTTCAAAACTGTTTTGTCTGTGTTAAGTTACACTTTAAGCAGAGACACGTCAGTACGATAAGACTTTATTTTACTTGTAAAGCAAAAAAAATGATAAAGAAAAAAAAATACTCACTGGAATTCTCATGTGCCCAAGTCCTTGGTGCTAATGCTAGCCAAGTTTAATCCGCCTACTGTTGCTGCCTTCTCAGACGCTTCCCGCTCTACGTCACGAAGACTAAATACAAACTGACCCCTTTGTTATGCCCCGCCCCTTGAGGGCATTTGACCAATCGCAGCTTAGCAACCGTAACTAGGCGCGAGCAACAGAAGGCGAATTGTATGTATACAATAGTAAAGTGAAAAGGAGTTCATTAAGTGAGATTGTAAGCGTTCATAAGGAAATGTAAAGTGAGAAAAAAAAAAAGAATAATAATAAAAAAAGAATAATTAATACATATGGTGTATTAAGTACTGGATCTTTTTGTGATTTGATTTTTTATTTGTGGTATTATTTGTGGTATTAATTTAATTTTTAATTATTTTTATTTTATTTATTTTATTTTTTATTTAATTCTTTTTCATGGACACACTACAGGTGAATAAGGTTTATTTTATATCACAATAAAGCTTTGCCGGGTGACATTCTTACAGATATTTATTTTTACTGAAACTTTTTTTTAACAAATTGATTTTTATTTACACAAATGAGGCTTTATCTAATTAAACATGCATAACATTGCATACTTAATAAAACCAAGAACCTAGTCTTTTGAAATGACAGAATCTTAGTTTGCCGAGCAAGCTGCACTGTTGTGTTGACTAATACAGTAAGATTGTCCCAATGAATCATAACTTGTTCTGCTAAAACCACCTCAGAATCTCATTGCCATGGATAAGACATTTTTACCTTAAACATGACTGAGCTAAAATTGAGTGAACTTTTTACTGCTTGTTCAATATAATTATATTGTGCAAACTCAAAAGCCTTAATGTAATCAGATATTTAAGAAATGGATGATAGAAATAACAGAACATTTATGTGTAAAAGAACTTATTTTCATTTTCCTGTTATCTAAGAAAGAATGGTAGCTAACTAGCTAAATTATCTTGCTAGAATATGGCTGGTTTTAAGTAGTCTAAGTTAGGTCTTGTTACCCTTCAACTGAAAAGACAAGAATTAGCTGGCTAATCTAATTACCAAATAAATTATATCAGCTATATATATATATATATATATATATATATATATATATATATATATATATATATATATATATATATATATATATATATATATATATATATGTGTGTGTGAGGAGCATCTTAGTGTTGTTTCTGAAGTTTATTAAAAACTATGGGTGCGTCTCAGTCAGCTCCCTAGTTCAGTAGTCATGGCGCTGATCAGGAAGTCGGCCATTTTAAGGACTGTCTCAATCACAAAAGCCTTCCAGTGCACTGGAACGTTTACTCCCTACAAAATCCCACAATGCACCGCAAAAACCAGGGAGCATCAATGCTCACTATGTCCCCTTACTGGAAATGACGTCATATTTTCTGAAGCCTCTGAGCTAAAAAAAATGGCGGACGAACTCTCAGCCAACTTTGTCTACAAATTTAAATAGCTTGTTATCGTTGCTGTAGTTCTCAAATGATTACTTATGTTAGCGATTTTTAACTTTATTTGACGTTCTATATATGGTTTGTTTGAGTCTAACAACTTTAAGTGTTTGAATTGGATTTAAAAAAATCCACTAGCTAGCCTACGATCCTGCTTGAAGTACCATGACAGATACCCGTGTGATTAAGCTAACAAATTTATATGACATATAATGTCAGAAAGCTCTGTCTTGCCTGTGATGATGATTCACAATGTGAGTACGTAGTCATGCCACCGTTTAGCTTGTGCTAGCTGGGTCTAACTAGCTGGTGTAAGAAAAGATATATTCAAACTCTGTTAAATTTCTACATGTTTCTTTTCAATAATAAAGCCAGACAGTTTACTATACAGTTAACTGGCAGTTAACTGTGAAGATTAATCAACTGGTCAAGCTGGCAGATTCCATGGGGTACGGTTGTGTCTCCTCTCAGGCAAGCCACAAGGCAAAAAAATCATGCACACTACACTCAATCCTCAGACAGGATAGACTAAAAAGGCTTACCTTTTTTCACCAAACACAAGATGTCAGATTTCATTTCAAAAGTAATCCCAAAGAAGGAAAACATGTCAGACCAAAATTTTGTTGTTACAAACATTTTGTAACAAGAGATATTTTTACATTTGGCAAATTATTGCTTGGTTCTATTTAGATTTAAGGTAGGCTTCTTGAAGAACAATCTTTTATTTAGGTTATACTGTTACTTGTCATGAATCTACACAAAATATTGCTTAATTTTGAAGTGGGGAGAAAATGCAATACAGTTTGCAAAATTATTTACAAATTAAAAAAAAATAATAATTAAAAAGTTTTTTGCATAAATATTGCAAAAGTATTCACCTGCATTGGTAAGAAAGCCCTTGTTTAGTTCTGGTGCAAACAGTTGCTATCAGAAATCACACTGTTGACTGGAGTCCTCATGTGTGCAAAAGTGTCACATGATCTCAATATAAACACACCTTTTCCTGGAACACCCCAGAAGTTGCTGGAGTACATACATAAACAAACAGCATCATAAAGACCAAGGAGCTATCAAAACAAGTATGGACCAAAGTTCTTTAAAAGTATAAGTCATGTTTTGGTTATAAAAAAATGTTCCAAACTATGAACATCCCATGGAGTGACATTAAATCCATTATTAAAAAAGTAAAGAATATGGAACAACTGTGACTATGCTTAGAGGAGCTAAATGTCAGTGAGGAGGTCAGGAGGGCATTAGTCAGAGAAGCAACCAAGAGACCAAGGGAAATGCTCACCATGATGCTACCACCACCATGCTTCACTGTGGAGAGTATATTCTAAGGTGTTGTCATACATATGCAAGGCACTGTATAGCAATATGACTAATGCTAACTAATGTGTCACTGCTTACAAACGTAATTATCTGCAATATTTCATGACCGTCAACCACTGCGAAATGAAAATCAGACTTGTGAGTTTGCATTTGCTGTCTTGTCGAAGATACAGGAATAGTGATGGAGGATGGTGATTACCACCTTGAAGACTGCATTCTTGTTTGAGATTTTAAAAAAAATCAGATGAAAGACAGGCATGTGAACATACCACAAATAATTAATTTGCTACTCTCATTAAACTACACATGAATAAAAATTTATTTTTTTCAGAATTTAATCATTAAGGTTTGCCTGTCGTCATTGTCAGCCAGACCTTACCTGGTGTTGCTGATGCTGGGGGAGATGAAACGAGACATGTCTCCATCTACTGTACATCTAGCTGTGCTTTCTTGCAAGAAAAGGTCATGCCCAAGATTCCCCAGTGCTTTAGTGGATAATCTCACATGCATTCTGTAGATTTATATCAAAGAACTATTGCTGTATTCATAAAGACTTTCCATCCTAGGGAACTTACTCTTATTATACATTGCTTCTCTTTATGGTATACAGTTGTAGAAGAGTAATGATTTATTAGTCCATTATTTGGTATCACCCACAAGAAGATGGGTTCTTTTGAGTCTGGTTCTTCTCAAGGTTTCCTTCTAATGTTATCTTAGGGAGTTTTTCCTTGTCACTGTCAACTGGCTTGTTCAGTATGCTTTACGACAAAGCATATTGTTAAAAGAGCTATACAAATAAAATTTAATTAAATTTAATGTTTTGATGCAGAGACATCTGCGCAAGGTTGGAGGACAGAGGAATGGAGACAAACTGTTGATGACTATATGACTATAGCCTTGCACATAATAGCAAAATTGTAAAGGGTGGCCTTTTTTTATAGCTTAAACTGACAGTCTGCATTTAGTTTTTCTCCCTAGAAAATGAGATCCAACTTTTTCAAATAAGACTTTTCTGATTTGAATTTCTTAATTCGTTTCTAAAATGCTGCCATTGTCCAAATAACCATAGCTACCAAAAGATGGCAGTGCTGCACTGTGCTAAAATTTCCCACAAGAAAAGAGGAAAGATGGTCATCTTTCAGTTTGTTTAGTTATTACCTGACTAAGAAGTCAAAGAACTTCTTATAGGTTCATTTCGATTTTAAGTGGATAGAAAAAAAAAACATTCAAAAAGAAGTTGCTAAAGAATCTCGAGAATGGAATAAAAGCATATACACTGCCAGTCAAAAGTGGAGGTTTTTGTTGTTGTTGTGTTGTTTTAAAGTATAATTTAGTATAATATACCCACTACTGGCAATTAATTAAGAAAAAAATCTAAACAAGTGCTCCAAGGAACCCTAAATCTTTATATATATGGACTGCAGCATCCACATTCAGGGTCTGTGGAGGACTAGTGGTTAGGCCTTGGGGCTCTCACCGCTGCAACCCAAGTACAATTCCCAGCCAGGGAACCAACCCCAGCCACTGGGGTTTCATAGGACAGTGCATTCCCAGTGCTGGTCCCAAGCCTGTATAGAATTGGGGCATCCAGTATAAAAACTGTGCCAAATCAAATATGCAGACCAGTGATTTATTTACATTTACATCATTTGGCAGACACCCTTACCCAGAGCAACTTACAGAAGTGCTTTGAAGTGTCTATCAATAAATACATCCTGATACTGGTTCACTAGGTCACGGACTAAGAATACCATCAGTCTAAAAACTCTTTTGGGGAGGTAATATAGTAAGAGAAGCATACAGACAACACAATTTTTTAAAATGCTAATTTAAGTACTTCAGGAAGAGGTACACTATATTTCCAAAAGTTTTGGGACCCCCATCCAAATCATTGAATACAGGTGTTCCAATCACTTCCATGGCCACAGGTGTATAAAATCAAGCACCTAGGCATACAGACTGCTTCTGCAAACATTTGTGAAAGAATGGGTCGCTCTCAGGAGCTCAGTGAATTCAAGCGTGGTACCGTGATGGGTTGCCACCTGTGCAATAAGTCCATTCGTGAAATTTCCTCACTATTAAATATTCCACGGTCAACTGTTAGTGGTATTATAACAAAGTGGAAGCAGTTGGGAACAACAGCAAC
This sequence comes from Pangasianodon hypophthalmus, assembly GCF_027358585.1. Taxonomy (NCBI): domain Eukaryota; kingdom Metazoa; phylum Chordata; class Actinopteri; order Siluriformes; family Pangasiidae; genus Pangasianodon; species Pangasianodon hypophthalmus. Next base: position 11,752,275 of record NC_069710.1, on the reverse strand, counting down.
TCAGCCATGAAGTGGTAGGCCACGTAAAATCACAGAGCGGGATCAGCGCATGCTGAGGCGCACAGTGCGCAGAAGTCGCCAACTTTCTGCAGAGTCAATAGCTACAGACCACCAAACTTCGTGTGGCCTTCAGATTAGCTCAAGAACAGTGCGTAAAGAGCTTCATGGAATGGGTTTCCATGGCCGAGCAGCTGCATCCAAGCCTTACATCACCAAGTGCAATGCAACGCGTCGGATGCAGTGGTGTAAAGCACACCGCCACTGGACTCTAGAGCAGTGGAGACGTGTTCTCTGGAGTGGCGAATCACGCTTCTCTGTCTGGCAATCCGATGGACGAGTCTGGGTTTGGCGGTTGCCAGGAGAACGGTACTTGCCTGACTGCATTGCGCCAAGTGTAAAGTTTGGTGGAGGGGAGATTATGGTGTGGGGTTGTTTTTCAGGGGTTGGGCTTGGCCCCTTAGTTCCAGTGAAAGGAATTCTTAATGCTTCAGCATACCAATTTTGGACAATTTCATGCTCCCAACTTTGTGGGAACAATTTGGGGATGGCCCCTTCCTGTTCCAACATGACTGTGCACCAGTGCACAAAGCAAGGTCCATAAAGACATGGATGAGCGAGAGTGGAGGAACTTGAGTCCTGACCTCAACCCGATAGAACACCTTTGGGATGAATTAGAGCGGAGACTGAGAGCCAGGCCTTCTCGTCCAACATCAGTACCTGACCTCACAAATGCACTTCTAGAAGAATGGTCAAAAATTCCCATAAACACACTCCTAAACCTTGTGGAAAGCCTTCCCAGAAGAGTTGAAGCTGTTATAGCTGCAAAGGGTGGGCCAACTCCATATTAAACCCTACAGATTAAGAATGGGATGTCATTAAAGTTCATGTGCATGTAAAGGCAGACGTCCCAAAACTTTTGGCAATATAGTGTAAGTCTTTGACTCGGCTGTTCAGACATCTAGGGGAAGTTCATTCCACCACCTAGGTACCAGAACAGAGACCCCTAACGGGAGCAGCCAAAGATTCTAACAGGACACTATATGAGTGCTTAATTAAAGACAAGCGTACACGTTTGGTGAAGCAGTGGAGTAATACAGGTCAGCCTTTTCCAGTTAAATCTAGAATTTATTATTATTTTTTAAACACATTACATGTACTTTAACCAGGTTCCTGGAGGACTAGTAGTTAGGTCTCTCACCGCTGTAGCCTGGGTTTGATTCCCGGCCAGGGAACCGACCCCAGCCACTGGGCTTGCATGCAACAGTACGCTCTCAGTGCCGGTCCCAAGCCCGGATAAAATTGGGGAGGATTGCAGCAGTAAGAGCATCCAGCATAAAAACTGTACCTAAAGCAAATATGTGGACCAGTGATCCGCTCTTAACTGGCACTGATTAATGTCACGAAGCAGAAGCGTATACAAGTGCAGGTAAACAGCAGCTTTACTGAACACACAGGCAGACAATTCCAAAACGTAAGGCAGGAGCTCAAAATAAGAGTCAGAGGTCAAGCAATTAGCAACCAACATGAACTTGGCAAGGCTTAAGACAAAAAGTGAAACACAAAACAAGATAAATAACCAGGCAGACTATTGCAATAAAAGGGCTTGGTAACAAACTGGAGAGTATCAGGGCATATACTTTGCAAATTGAGAGCGGATTCAGAGTCCTTTTATACTGGGGTCTGTAATTGTGAACATGTGTGTGTAATCAGTAAAATGGTGAACTTGAACATGATTGTCTCAGTTGGTTCTGGGTATTGTAGTCTGTAGCGGCCATGTTTGTAGGCCGTGTAGTACTCTAGGTAGTGTAGTTGAATGCCGTTTCCAGCATTGACATGACAGTGAAATAGTATAAGCTACATAGAATGTAGCAACATAACTGCCTTGGTATTGGAAAATCCCTTTAGTTAAAGCACAGATTTATAGCTTCATAAGCAACATTGTTGCCCCACTACATTGATAGCTCAGATAAACAGACTCGTCTGTTTCAGCACCAACTTCCAGTGCTGATATGTTTACTTACAAAAAGCATATCCTGTGAGAATCTTGCACGTTACTGACGGTATCAACCTACAAATGACAGTTTATACAGTATATTTCTTTAATTGTAAAAAAAAAAAATAATAAGATAATATATGATTATAATATATTATATATAATATATAATAATATAATTCATAATTTCTACATTATATTGTTAAATTCCTTCAAGTCCCACCAATGTGTTCTTATAGACTAGGTACTAGGACCTTACTGAGCCAATATTATGTGTCAATCAGTAAAAGACTGTGAAACAACCACCAACATTTCTTGCTGGTAGGTATTATTATCTTTATTCTTGTCTGAAGGGTACCTGCTCCAACATTTACCAACCAGTTAGGTGGAAATTACTAATCTGAATTACCATCTAGATTTAACAGCCGATGCACTTGAAGTATGAATCATAGAGAGTATAACAGATAGCATGTAGCAGACTTGTACTAGCTTGTTCTGTAAAAACAAAAAGCCAAAAAAAAAACTATATGTAGTCAAAGAGTAACATGTTCAAATTATGTAGTAGAGATAACTACAAATAACAGAACTACAACAGCAGAAAAGATTCAGACCATATGTTTAGAACAGTAAGCACCAAAACCAGAAAGCATTTGGCAGACACCCTTATCCAGACATTTGGCAGACATCCTTATCCTTATCTCATTTATACAACTGAGAAGTTGAGGGTTAAGAGCCTTGCTCAAGGGCGCAGCAGTGGCAGCTTGGTGGTGCTGGGATTTGAACTCTCAGTCAGAAGTGCAAAGCCTTAACCACTGAGCTGCCACATTTTTAACCCTGTATTTGAGCATGTGATTAATTTTTTTTTATTATTATATTTATTAATAATTGCTAACTACAGAGAAATAGAAAAATGGTAAGTAGATATAAACATGAATGGTCTGCTAATCCCATATCATCATGATATTATAGTAACTACTGTTTTGTGTGGTATAGCAGCCTTGATTTATGTGTACATATGTATGTATAGGGTTCCAGCACTGGTTCAAGCCCAGGAGCTCCCATTACTCTAAGTCCAACCCTACATCCTCCTATTGTTGGCTTTTAGATGACTATCGTAACAGTGATCACACTGAGATTTTAATTTTTAAAAAATCTGACACTGCAGGAACTTTGTCACCGGCAATCTTTGGTTGCAATGTCACTAAATCGGCCACTAGTGAAATGTCACATTATGGATTCTATGACCACTCATCTGAACTCATGACCAAAGAATTCTTTTACAGTGTGGGATTTTTGTCTCTGAAAGCAAAATTGGGACAAAAATTTTACAGTATATACCTGACTTAACAGAGATGGAAATAGTCTGTACATGTCTACTTTCTAGGATAGCATGTCATTGTAGTTTTCTGAAGACATTTATTAGTACATATCAAAGATTCTTCCTAAGGTTTTGAATTAGTCTTTTACTCATTACACCACTCCCCCACTTTAACATACCAGGAATCAGTTTGTAATTATTCCAGTAATGAACTCTTATAAATTCTTCAAGAGCTTTGTATTGTTCAGCAGTTTGTACCTTGTGAAATTACTCTGAATAAAAGCAGCATGGAACCCATTGGATATGCAGTAATGATAAGGCAGTTGTAGCTTGTAGGTTACTTAGTTGATGGATTAAGATAAGATAATCCTTTATTTGTCCCCAATGGGGAAATTTGCAAATATTCTTGTCAGAAGTGGGATTTGAACCCACATCTCCATCTGGAGACCAGAATCCTCTCTACAGGAAGGTTCGTACCTTGAGTCTGGCGCCTTAGACTGCTCAGCCATTCTGACATACTGAGGGTACTCTGAATGGGTTGATGTAATGGGACACAAGTTTTTTGTTTTTTTTTACCACCCCTAAATGGTATGAAGTCCATGGTCAACAGCTATACGATATGATCACTTGGTTCATAGGTTGTATCAAAGGGGTACCTGTCGAGGACTTCCTTTTGTTGTTGAACTGCTTGACATATCAATGTGCTTCTTCTCATGCTACCTCACTTTTTGAAACCACTCATCAACAGATGGTGCACCTGTGGGCAGGGAAGAGAGGTGGTTGGCATCCCAGTATGCATTGGAAAGGTGTGCGCTGGGCAGAGTTAAACATGATCCATACAGGCTATCACATATTTTCTGAGCATGCCTCTGAGAACATCTTTTGTGAAGGCCTGGAGGACAGAAAAATTGACTAGTCCATATGGCATTACAGAATATTAATAGTAACCTGAGGTTGTACTGAAGACCATCTTCCATTCTGTCTTCCATTCCTCTCTGATTAAAACTAGACTATAAGCACACTAATGGTCAGGGTTTTGAACTGTTCCAGAGCTGAGGGCATCAGAAGCAGTGAGTATCTATATTTTACTGTGATAATATATGTAATATATTTTACAATATATGCATTGTTGAAGACCCATGCACAGAGAAGAAACCTATAAATACAGGATAAGTAGAAGGTCTGATATAGCCTTGCTGCAAAGGCTCTTGATGTATTCTTCTGTAGCCTAGTTTTCTGTAGAATTTAATGCTTGAAAGCAGGTGGTTGGCACAGTCGTAAAGTCTGTGTGGAGGTAGGGTTCATGCTCTGAATATAGTAATTTCTTGGGTGGTTTAGGTACTCTCTAAAGACATACAGGCTGTCGTAATTGAGGGACAAGGCAGCAAGGGACCAGGCTGTGATTTCTTATATTTCTCTGATGGACTGGACATTGAACAATTCAGTGGATGTCCTCTCCACAGTAGAACCAGATACCTTTCTCCATATGGTTATGAATAGTTAAACAATCTACATTAGCTCTGGATCTTGAGGAATTGCTCTTGCTGTTCGTGCTGCCAGGGAGAGAAAGAAAATGCTGAGTTCACCTTTCAAGGAGTCTGTCTAGGTGAATGGCCAAATAGATTAATGCATATTGTGACAATTCACTGTCCCAGCAAGCCAGGTTTTTTAAGAACATCCCTTCTTAGCCCCTAAAACATTACTACAGCAGTCTCATTCCATCTGCTTCTGTCAGCTAATTTGTTGAACTCCAGGGCGTACTCAGTTGCAGATAGTAAACCTTGCTTTAGGACATAAAACTTTTAACGGCTTCATTGACATCAAGAGGCTGTTGGAACATAGCAAAAACTAGATGGTGTTAAAGAGGTAAACCATAAGCAATCAAAGGACATGGGCATGACAGTTGGCCTACTGTTCCAAAGTAATGGATACTTCGTAGGGATTCTTTTTAACCCTATGCTGTCTGTGCTGAGGCACGTGTCTTTAAGACTGCTTTGACATTTTACCACATAGTACCTTTGAGAATTGTTGTGGTATCAGTTCCAGAAAAATGGTGTCATAGTCTTGGCACATCAGGAGTCTTGGTTTAAGGATGTGCTGCTTTACAAATACCACATTTCTTTGTAAAATAAACAGGTAAACAGACAAAAAACAAAGGATTTCTCTTTCATCTAAAATATCTGACTTGGGATACCTAATCCTCCCTTCTCAATCTATTCAAATTGTGATCATATTCAAATACACAAATTCCCATGTGTAAAAGTGCCAAAATCAATTCATGTAATGTACAAGACTTCATTTGGAAGATGGCACCCTACAACACTGTAGACAATGTAAGTGTCTTCTCATTTCTTTGCATTTCTCTTTTTTAGAGTGATGAAATACTGTATGCAAAGCTTCTTTTTCCTTGCATAGTTTAATGTAGTTTTAACATGATTCATTGGTAAATACAACTATAGTTTTTTTTGGAACTCCAGTATATATGATCAGCATTTCTCAATTTGTCTGGTCTTCTGTGACAGGCAACCATGTTTACAGTTTTTCTTTTTTGTCTTGTTGGTCATTTGCGTATAGTGTATCACTGCTTTGTCAATACCATGCAAATGAACAGCTGAAATCCATGATGACCTGCCCAATGCAAATGAACAGCTGAAATCCATGATGACCTGTTTGTGCACTATATGCTGATATGATCATGTCACTGTATCACAAAGTTACTGTATACAACCTACAAGTATATAGTGGCCAAAAAATAGATCTAACAGCTTTAGTATTTTATTTCATGGACACACCTTAAAAATAACTTAAAAAAAACAGTATATCACTGAAATTAGGTACCACGGTGGTACAGTGAGTAACATTGCTGTTTCATAGCCCCAGTGATCCCATGTGAATTTCCTCCTGGCCAGGGTTCATTCCCACTCTGTGCCCAGTGTTCCTGGGATAGGATCTGGATCCACAACGACCCTGACCAGGATAAAGCGGATACTGAAGATGAATAAATGATTAGTGATAATATAATGTCATTGTTCTCTTCTCCTTTAAGTCCTGTAAGTTGTGAGGTTGGGCCTCCGTGGATCGGACTTGTTTGTCCAGCACATCCAACGGGTGCTTGATTGGATTGAAATCTGGAGAATTTGCAGGCCAAGTCAACACCTTGTAATTTTTGTCATGTTCCTCAGACCATTCCTGAACAATTTTTGCAGTGTGGTAGGCGAATTATCCTGCTGAAAGAGACCACTGCCATTAGGGAATACCAGCGCCATTGAAGTATAAAGAGTGGTGATACTTTTTGCTCTCGCCGCCATGCAAAACGTGGTTCATGTGGCTCTCAATAGTTCCAAACAAATCCACGCTGTCAGCCTGTTTGAATGGGTTTAAGCAGGACCGGCAACAGCAGTGATTGTATTTGCAGCAAATTTCATTAAATATTAACACATGATGTGCATTGATTACTACGTTGACTATATTTATAGTAGCATTTTTTCTGGGGAGTGATGGAGAGGCAGCATTAATCTGTTTTTTTGTGTTTAATTTTGGAAGGAAGGGGGATTGCTCCCATAACATAGAATACATTTACAGTATGTAAGCATTAATATTTTTCTCATGCTTCTATGGTTATAATAACTTATATCCTAATGTTATCTTATGTTAAGACATTCACATAAGCATGCACGACAAGCGAATATCAATGAATGCAAGTAACCGCTCAGTTTAACCCAAGAAAGAAGTTTGGTCAATAGTGCAAAATAAACAAGGCAACCAATTGCATTCAACAAAACAATTTATTGTACAATATATCCACGGAGACGGTAGATAAGTTTTTCCTTGAATGGGCAGTCTTCATAGAAACTCATTCCACCTCATACAGGGAGAGAAAGATGGCAGAAAGCAGACCAGGAAAGGCATAAAAGTGTTCAAAATAGCCACTGCGTTCTTTCTTTCATGACAACAGTAAGAAGAAAAGGAGATCTGGACACCTGGCCATGAGCACTCAATAAACTTCACTGGATGATGACTGCTCAAAACAACACCAGACACACATGCAAGAACCACAGAGTCAAATTTTTATCCTTATAATAATAGCAAAAACATTCAAACTCCATGCCGCAAGTAATGGTACAGTTACTTGAAAAGTAACTACTGTAGTAACTAAAGCTGTCTGACAAATGTAGTGAAGTAAAAAGTACAATATTTGCATTGCATCTGAGATATAGTGGAGTAAAAGTATAAAGTTGCATTAAATGGAAATACTCAATTAAAGTATAAGTACTTCAACTTAGTTACACCACTGGAAGCAGACCATGTTGTAGGCCCCAGAGGAGACTGGGACTTGAGTCGAGTCGAGCCTGTTACTGCTATGGACTTCAAGTGCAAACTCTCAGCTTAAATTTGTGGGTATTTTCGGTTGTATCAAGTAAACCATGTAGAAATTGCCCATTTCAGAGGACCAAAGGTTATTGCACAAGTTCCTATAAACCTAAATAAAATGATCTTGGTTGCAGATTCTTTGAATTTGATGAACAAATAATATCCTCATATTAAAGCTGAATGTCTGCATTTTAAACTCCTAATCATTGTTTCATTTCAAATCCAGTGTGCTGAAGGACAGAGCCAAAATAACCAAAAATTGTGTCCTTCAAATGCATTGACCTATCTGTATAAATCCTAAACCAACCTTACACCCGTAGACTAGCCCAACACCTAAACTTCTCCTTCCTACAATTACAAGGGCTCGGACATTGTGGACATGGGGTATGTTCCTCACCATCAATCTCTGGCAATTTCAGCTAATTTCAGCAGTTCCCTCTACTCGTGACCACTGCTAGGCAACACCAAGTGGATATGCCTGTTGACAAGCAATCTCCCTAATAACAAAAGTAACAACACAGAAACAATTCATTATCAGGGTGCAAACTCATCAGGGGTCTGGGGGCATGGTCCCCTGGGAGGAAACTTTGTTAAATATCAGCTTTAAAATGTGGATTTACTGTCAATTTTTCATGAGGATATAGGGAAAACCTCACCCTAGAATTAATGTAAGACAGGGAGGGGTTAATTGGCACCCCTTCTCTGGAAACTGAAGTAGTATTCATAACATCTAACCTTTATAGATCAGTCGGCCTTGCTTTGGAGAAATTAACCTATATGGTCAGAGGGAAACTAAATAAATTTATTCAAATATGGGACACTTTTATGCAATTCCTGGAAAGTGATTAGGCTGAAATTAATGAGTGAAATTGATAAATAAAAGGACAGCCCCTATAAAAAATTATATCTCATATTATATATTGTTTTTATTATTTATTATTATTTATTATTTTATTTATTTATTTTCCCCCTGAATGTTCAATGTTGACAAAAAAAGAGTTATTGGACACAGGAAGCCATAAACATGAAAAGTTGTGTTGTGCAGCTTAAATTCATCACTGTATTCAATCTAACAACTGTTAAAAGTATGACTTCAGTTTTGTGCTTATGCACAAGCAACTGGCCTAAGAGACTTTTGAATGCACAGGAGAGTGAATATATTCCACATGCCTTGGTTGTTTTCAGTAACAAGTCTTCTCTCCCTAGACCTGGTCCAACCACAAGGCCGTGCAGTCTCTGTATCCATTTTTCTATTTCTTCCACTGCATTAGGACTGTCCCTTGATATACACACAAACAGTAAAGATGTGTAAATGCCTCTGTAGCTCAAATTATTTGTATGTCTCATGTACACTATTTACATATTTGCCAAAATGTAGAAGAGAGCTTGTTTGGGTTATTGTTTGGTGGGGTATTTGCACTCCACTACTCAAAATTCAATTTTAGTATTTCTATGAAGCCTATAATTGATAAATGATTTTTTCAGGTTACCTGTGAGTGTGTTTGGGAAACACTGAAATGAATGGGGTTCAGTGCTGGAACTATTCAGTGTTTGGAACTATCAGTTGCCCAACGATTAGTGTCACTTCCGCATTCTCCAATTACAACAGAAGTCTATGGCAGTCTCGCAACTCTCTATTTCAACAGCACTGGGGAATACCATTACCGTGAAGGGGTGTACTTGGTCTGCAACTATATTTAGGTAGGTGGTACATGTCAAAGTAACATCCACATGAATGCCAGGACCCAAGGCTTCCCATCAGAACATTGCCCAGAGCTTCACACTGCTTCCGCCGGCTTGCGTTCTTCCCATGGTGCATCCTGGTGCCATCTCTTTCCCAGGTGATTGATGCACACGCACTCGGCCATCCACATGATGTAAACAAAAATGTGATTCATCAGACCAGGCCACCTTCCTCCACTGCTCCATGATCCAGTTCTGATGCTCATGTGCCCAATGTAGGTACTTTCGGCAGTGGACAGGGGTCAGCATGGGCACTCTGACCAGTCTGCGGCTATGCAGCCCCATAAGCAGCAAGCTGTCTTGTATGTTCTGACACCTTTCTATCATAGCCAGCATTAACATTTTTCAGCAATTTGTGCTACAATAGCTCTTCTGTGGGATCGGACCAAACGGGCTAGCCTTTGTTCCCCTTTGGTGCACATGACCCTATCGACGGAAGGTTGTCTTTCCTTGGACCTCTTTTGGTAGTTACTAACCATTGCATACTGGGAATATCCCACAAGACCTGTTGTTTTGGAGATGATCTGACCCAAAATGACTCAGATCCTCACGCTTGCCCATTTTTTCCTGCTTCCAACACATCAACTTCAAGAACTGACTATTCACTTGCTGCCTAATATATCCCACCCCTTGACAGGTGCCATTGTAACGAGATAATCAATGTTATTCACTTCACCTGTCAGTGGTGTTAATGAAACGGGTGATCGGTGTGTCTTGAATATAGTCAAATTCATGTAGTATTTCCTTTTACGATACAATAAACCAAATATGACATCTTTTTTTTTTTGCAGTGCATGGATGTGTTAAAATGAGCTGCAGTACATTAACCTAGGTCCTTTGTTGTGTTAGCAGGAAAAAGCTCCGCCTCAGAAAATCATAGTTCAGCCTCTTTTTATATAACAGTATACACAGCCTACGTTCACAATCACTCTTGGTCTGATGAAACATGGGCAAGATTTTCCTGAACATGACAACAAGTAGGTGCATGTTTTCCATTTTGCAGTTGCTTGGTAGCCATTACTTGTCATTACTATAATCAATTATAATGAACTATAATTATAATTAGTTCATAAGCATTTCACTAAAACTGACACTATGTAACCAAAAAGTGAGTTTCTGCTTCTTTGATGTGAATTTCTGACTGAGTCTCTAAAATTTGCTAAAATTCCATAAATAAGGAATATAGTAATACTTAACTGATGCTTTTATAGCATCAGTTTCATAATACTTTCATAATGACGATTTAATACATGCACTAATCCTTATCACATCACAAAACAACAAAACATATGCATTAACATGCGTCATATGTGAACATCCATAAATAATGGTAATATTTAAATATTAACATTTTCTTAACTCATCTTGTTAAATAATATCAAGACTGCCAGCATGAATAAAAAAGTATTTACAGTTATTAAGTCTTTTTGTACCTAATGTATTTAAACCCCAAACTTTAGTTTATTTAAGTAAATTGGGACAATTTGCAATTTGCAAGGCAGCACCACTAAAAAGTTGCTTTTAGACAAGATGATCAAAATCAACCCACTTTATTGGTGTGATGTTATAGAAACGGTTGTAGTGACGATCTCGCTGGAGGTTGATCCATTAAAGCACGAGAAGGACTGTGGCATATGTTAATAAGAGTAGTTCTTAAGACGCAACTTGGAGTTAAAACATGATTTTAGAACACTGTATTATCAAATTATGTTTCATACCACAGGTAAAAAACATAACAATATGTATAATTTATTTGTATTTAAAATATATGATGTGTTCTGGTTTGGTTTAGAATGGAATATGCTGGAAAAAAAAAATATAAAAGGGTCTTAATTTGCCTGAACTTTATAGCTTATAATTTTGGTTATTTATTTGGTTATTTATTTATTTATTTATTTATTATATGCAAGTCATGACGTTAATTAAGAGAATGAGGTAACAAAAAATTCATACTTAGCTTTTACCATTATTAATGGCTGTTCCTATATGAATTGGGACTGTTAATGCATAATGCATGTAATAATTCATTTTGAAGGCATTAGTTAAGTATTAATATATAGTATTTAGCTGTGGACCTTAAATTGTTACCACAATACCTATGTGTCCCATTAGATGGCACTCCAGGACAAGAGTAAAATTGTAAATCCACCAACTTCATCAGTATATTCATTAGATGATAAAGAAGCCAAACTACCAATAGGTTCAACTACTTTTTGTAGTGCAGCCACACAACAAAACATGCATTACACTTACATGCATTTTCTTTTTTTCTTTTTTTTTGAGTATATATTGTTGTCATTTAAATTTCATGCAACAAGTGATAATGAGACCATTGTTTTTTTTATAAACAGCTGAGGACTACTCTGAGTACTACTTCTCACCTATGACCAAATTCCAAAGTTCTGCAACAAACTCAGTGTAATGGCCTTCAGCCGAATCTTCCTCCCTACGCTTTACAGCATTGTCTTCATCGTGGGATTCATTGGCAATGGCCTGGTGTTGTGTGTCCTGTTCAAGTACCACAAAACCTCCAAAATGTCAGATCTGTGTCTTTTCACTACACTGCCATCACTGAGTGGATCTTCGGGGGCTTCATGTGCCATGTAGTGACAGCGCTCTACATGTTGAGATTCTATGGAAGTATCTTCTTCATGAGCCTCATGACCGTAGACCGCTATGCTGTCATTGTCCATGCCCAAAACTCCCTCTTCTTTAAGCGCCAGTCTATCAGAGCTAATATAGCCCTGGCTTTGTTTATGTGGACACTCAGCTTGGGTGCTTCTCTGCCAACCATCATTTTCTCACAAGTGAAGAATGAATCAGATGCATGTACATGTAGTGTGGAATATCCACAAGGAACAATGTGGAAATCATTCTCTTACATTGAGCTAAATGTAATCATTCCTCTCTCAGTGATGGTGTTCTGCTACTCTCGCATTATCCCAAATTTAATGACCATGAAGTCTCCGAAGAAACACAAAGCTGTCAAGCTCATGGTGGTCTTGGTCACTGTTTTCTTCCTCTTCTGGACACCCTACAGCATTGTCATCTTCCTTACGTTCCTGCATCAGTTAGGCTACATGTCCAGCTGTCAGTGGGATCAGGACCTGAACATGGCTATGCAGTGGGTGGAAACCATAGCGTTCAGTCACTGCTGCATCAACCCCACAGTCTACGCCTTTGTGGGGCAGAAATTCAGGAATGTATTTCTAAAGATCCTGAAAGAGTGGTTTCCTCTTTGCTTTGGTCGGTACACAAGAGTCGACAGTGAGTTCTCAGGGAGACGGAGCTCTAAAAAGCACATGTAAAAAGTTCACAATTTCTTACTTTGGTTAGTTTCCTCTTTTTCTAGAAAAGGTTGTTGAATATTTGTCTCTTTTTTGTTTAGTGCACATTTTATGCATAGAATATGTAATCACATTATATTAAGTATTATTAAATCTCTTTAAGACTTAATACATGTTTTCTTATCATATATTTTTCACACTATTTGCACAATGTGAGTATGGAGACCCTAAATTTTCTTGCATTTTGAGGCATCATCCTTCAGAAGGAAATTGTTCTGACAGCATAGACATGCACCGACGGATGGCACTGCAGCACAACGCTAAAAACTTGAATGGAAAATAAATGAGAATAGATAAAAAGAGTGGACCTGTTCACCAATCAGTTTATCAAATAACTATGAAACCCAAAAACTTTCTGTAGACTTTATTCTCATTTTAGCACAGCCACAAAGAAAATAAAGCAAATGAGCATTAAAACATTTGTCTTTTGTCTTGAGTATATCAACCTTGTAGCACTGGACTACAGCATATACCTGGCCTTGAACAACAGAAACATTAGGGCTGATTACAGCAGGGATTTTTAATCATATCCAGAAACAGTGTGGCTGCAGGTTTTCAGTCCAAACAAGCAGGAGTCATACTGATTCCACTTTTTAAATCAGTTGAATTTCAAACAACCATAAGGTTTGGCTCCTACTTGGCTGGAATGAAAACCTGCAGACACACTGATTGAAAAACCCTACAACGTTGTCTTCATCGAGTACTTAGGCCACAGTTTCCAGTATGTTTAACTGTGTATGTAAATCCCCTGCCTATACACTATGCTTCATCTCAGTTTACAAATAATAATATATGGAGCTGCTGTTGTAATTTTAGCAATGTTTTGCTCATAAACTCATATATATAGGCCATAATTACAATAACAATTGATATACTGAGACCAGCAGTTAATATATAAAGGCCACAAAATAGTATAATGAGGACAGATAATATATGGAGGTCACCCATCTATTATCTTCGTGATGGCGTAGTGAGCTTTATGGATGGCGATATAAAGTGTTTTACTGTGTTCTCCCATGTATCCCAGTAAGCTGGTGATTTGGGGCACAAGCTGTGGACTGTACCGACTGAAAGGGGCATATCATTGGGGTGAGGCCTTCTAATCAGTAAGTCACACTTGATTTTGGGCATTAGTGTGTCTCTCTCTCATTAGTATCTCTATCTTCTGCAGGCTGTCAGATGTGTTGATATGACAAGTGCAAGCTACGTGGCTCTTACCGGCACATGCACTAGGGTTACAACTGCTTTGCTGCTTCTTGTTGCAACTGCTTTGCTGCTTCTTGTCGCAGCTTCTGTGCTTCTTGCTGGGGCAGGGAGCTTATCTGCTTCTTGTTGGGGCAGACGTGCTTGCTTTCTAGTTTTGCAGGAAAAGTTCACGGTTTCCGGGTTCTATCCGGAGGCCGCATTCTGTTTCTTCGGTGTATTGTACATATTGTGTGCTGGTTACTGTTTTTGGTTGTGTGTGTGTGCTGTGTGTGTATGGGGTTGGACCGACGTTTATGGTGGCCTGTTAGCCGGGCAGTTAGCCCTGTGAGTAGTTGAGTGCAACCTGGCATTGTCTTGGGAACTTACTCTGTCTCCCCTGCTATTCTTTTATGCCTTATGTGTTGTTGATTTTGTGTTAATGGAGATTATGATTTCTTAATTTTCTTGTTTTTTTTTTTTGTTTGTTTTGTTTTAGGAGCTGAGGACGACGGCAGAAATATTTCTACCTCCTCTCGGTTGGTGGTGATTTCTTCACTAAGTGCTGTGTTCATTACCTTGGTAGAGTGTGCGTGTATATGGTGCTCAAGTCTATGGCTGGGGGTGTAGAGAGTGAGAGGTCTTGCTTTGTCTTTCTTTCTGTCGGTAATCCTCAGCTCCGAATGACTAATAGTTGACTGGTCTGCTTGTCTGGTTTGTTTTGTCTGGTTTATTTATGTTTTTGTATGCAGTAACTATGTGATAACAACTTACTCACCCTGTCATCTTTATCCACTGTCTTGATATTTTAAAGAGTAAGGCATATGTTTTATGTGACTGGTGGGTGAATGTATTGTTTATTTTTAACACAATTTGTATAATAAAACTCCTATTTTATTATTACCAAACCCTACCTCTGGTTCTTCCTGCAGAATGGACCTGTGTAACCTAGGGCTAGTGTGCCCTGTTCAATAATTCTCTGGGTGAAATTCCAAGTGGAGTAGTTGGTATAACATGAATTGCGAGATTGGTTGTGGTGTTACCCTTAGTGAAACATCTACACTATATAGCCAAAAGTATGTGGACACTTGACCATCGCATGTTATCTGTCCATTCCAAAACCACTGACATTAACACGGAGTTGGTCCCCACTTTGCTGTTATAATAACTTCGAACCTTCTGGGAAGGCTTTTCACTACATTTTGGAGCATGGCTGTGGGGATTTTTGTTCATTCAGCCACAAGAGCATTAGTGAGGTTGAGCACATCATCGATTCAAATCATCCTGAAGGTGTTTAGTGGTCTTGAGGTCAGGGTTCTGTGCAGGCTACTCGGGTTCTACACCAACATTGGCAAACCATGTCTTCATGGAGCTTGCTTTGTACACAGGGGCATTCTTACGATGAAACATGTTTGGGCCTCTTCGTTCCAGTGAAGGGAAATCTGCAGCATACAAAGACATTCTAGACAATTGTGTATATTCAACTTTGTTTATTTCAACAGTTTGGGGAAGCCCCTTATATCGGTGTTAAGGTCAGGTTTCCACATACTTTTGGCCATATAGTGTAGTTCACATTCACAGGTTTTCTATTCATTTTTTCATATTCTTCATTTGCTTTGTAATTTCTTTCCTTTGTTCTTTCTCCTCCTCTCCCTCGCCTTTCGCCATATTTTGGTGTAACCAGCATGTTTTACTCTGGCTTCTGTTTTATTTATTTATTTATTTCCTCTTTCCCTTCTTTTTTTCCTTTTCCCTTGGCTTCCTTTCTTTCCTATTCATGTCTGGCTCCTCCTCCTCCTCCTCCTCTCCACACTCATCTCGCCACAATAACATCATAGCTCAGCCTCTTGTCATATACCAATATACACAGCCTTCTTTCACAATCACTTTTGGACTGAGGAGACATTGCCATGAATTACTCTAACATGTCCAACGGTAAGTGCACCTTTTCCATTTTGCATTATTGTAAACTCTAGCAACTTCTTGGTAGCCATTAATGGTCATTACTACAATTAGTAAAGTGTGTCTAAAACTTCTAGATCATTTTAGCAAAACTGACAAAGTGCAAATGAATAGCTGCGTTCTGCTTCTCTGAGCTGAATTTATTACTGTCTGTATTACTCTGTCTGTATTACTTTAATATAAGGTCCACAAATATATTAATAATATATAATAATTAGTAATGTATTAGCATTAAATAATGCTTTCATAATGATGAACAGGAAGTGGAATTAGATAAATGTTAACATTTTGGCAACTCCCTGTGTTAAGTAATATCATGATTTGCAGCATTAATTATAAGGGCATTAGTTAAGTGTTAATATATGTTTATTTCAGGACCTTACGGGACAGTGTTACCAGAATATCTACCACTTCCTATAGATGATGCTCCAGCACAATAATAAAAGTGTAAAACTCTTTACTAGTATGTTCAACAGCTGATTAAGAAGCCAACCTTCCAAAAGTTTTTCTTCTTTTAGTGACACCACAGAGAAAAACATACTCAGTTACTAATGTAACCTCGGTTCCCTGAGATACGGGAACGAGTACTGCGTCGCTAGACGCTAAGGGGAAAACTCCTTTTTCTCAGATGACTGAAGCCTTTACAATCACGCAGTGAAACTGCATGGCCATTGGTTCGTGCAGTGCAATGAAGCGAACCAATGGTTCGGCAGCGGAACTGCACGCGCCTGCCAGGATGGGCGGAGCCATCTGGCTATATAAGCGGGCCTAGCACCATAAGATCTCATGTCAATTCGACTGAAGCGATGACTCTGAGTTGTGCAACATGGCCCGCAACGCAGTACTCGTTCCCGTATCTCAGGGAACCGAGGTTACGTTAGTAACCAAGTACGTTCCGTTTCGAGACTACACTCGTACTGCGTCACTAGACGCTAAGGGGAACCAATGCAATCACGCCGTGCCATGAAAGTGGAACGACAGGCATGAACTGGCCTTGAGCAATAAGCCTCAGAGGGACCAGTTTAAGAAGGGAGGAACCTGCAGGAGGCAGGAGGGCTGAACTCACAGAGGACAGCCCAGCCTAAAATAGTCGTTCCAAAATAATCCTGTGTCGTCTCAGTACTTTTTAGAAAGGGCCAAGAACGCACAAGGAATTCGCCTTGTCATAAACAGGCACGTGCCTCTCAGGCAGATAGGATCCGAGCCTGCAAGGCCGGAATGTCCAGGCTATAGAACCTGGCAAACGTGGATGGCGAGGCCCAGCCGGCCGCCGCACAAATGTCTGCCATGGACACCCCGCTAGACCATGCCCAAGATGAGGCTACGCGCCGAGTGGAATGGGCTCTAATTTTGACCTTGGAGCCGTTAGGCCCAAACTCGAGGCAGGCAGGGCTCACCGAGAGCGCCTGTAAGTCATCTACTCGTTTGACCGATGCTAACGCCAGTAGCAGGGCGGTCTTTACCGATAGGGTTTTTAGGTTCACAGACTGTAGTGGCTCGAAAGAGGACCCCTTAAGGGCCCTCAGGACCGTGGGTAGGTCCCACGCAGGGACGGTAGGGGGCCGGGGCAGATTAAGCCTCCTGGAACCCCTCAGGAAATGAACAACTAGGTTGTTTCGTCCCACAGACTGTCCTGCTATAGGAGCATGGGAAGCTGCTATAGCTGCCACATAGACCTTGAGCGTGGAAGGGGAGCGACCCTTGTCCAACAGCTCTTGTAGAAAGGACAATATCACTGATATGTCACAGGAAATAGAATCTTCGCCATGGGTTGCGCACCAGGCAGAGAAGACTGACCATTTAAGAGCATAGAGGCATCTCATGGACGGGGCTCTAGCCTGTGATATAGTATTTAGGACACTTTCAGGGAGATCTACTGATTCCCGTTGAGAGCCCAAAGGTGCAACGCCCACAACTTGGGTTGGGGGTGCCAAATTGTCCTGTTCGCCTGAGAGCGGAGGTCCCGCCTCAGGGGAATGGGCCACGGGGCTGCCGTAAGCAGCTGAGATAGCTCCAAGAACCAAAGTTGGTTTCTCCAGAGCTGGACCACTAGGAGGACTCTGTGTTTGTGGTCCCTGATTCGTCTGATTACCTGAGGGATCAGAGCGATCGGGGGGAAAGCATACAAGAGGAGGTTGGGCCAATCGTGGGTCAACGCATCCTCGCTCTTCGAAAAATACATCAGGCAGTGAGAGTTGTCTTTTGAGGCAAAGAGGTTGACCTCTGCCTTGCCAAAGACCTCCCAGATTTTCTGAACCATCTGCGGGAGCATCCACTCCTCTGAGGGGACGTTGCTCTGAGATAGCATGTCTGCTCCTTGGTTCAGCACGCCAGGGACATGTGCTGCCCTTAACGACCGCAGATTGAGATGTGCCCACTCCAAGAGGCGTTTTACCATCTCGAAAAGGCGTTTTGAGGAGAGCCCGCCTTGGCCATTTATATAGGCGACCACTGTCATGTTGTCCGAGCGGACTAGCACGTGGTGCCCCTTCAGGTCCGGCAAGAAGGTCTGAAGGGCTCGACATACTGCCACCATCTCGAGGCAGTTGATGTGTAGCCGACCTTCTGCGACTGACCAGGATTGGGTCTGGGTCTGGGTCACCCTGATACGAAGGCAATCGTGACGCCACGTGCTGGGCGGAACTTGTCGTTTCAGCCAGTACTGAAGGGTTTCATGCAAAGCAGACCCAACCGTAGTACTGGTGATGCGGAGGCCATGAGGCCTAGCATCATTTGAAACGTCTTGAGGGGGCGAAGGGCTCAAATTCTGAAGGAGGCTGCAAGCTGCTGTATGGCTAGCGCATGTTCTGGCGCGACTGCTGCCCTCATGCAGACTGAGTCGAAAACTGCTCCCAGGAATGTAGTTCGTTGGCTGGGGGACAGTGAGCTCTTGGTGAAATTGACCCTGAATCCTAGGCACTCCAAGTGGCTGAGGAGAAGGGATCTGTGGGACACTAGCTCCCCCTCTGACTTCGTAAAAGTGCAAGGAGCCAGGGAAGGGCAGGACCGTGCATTGATAAGCCACTCCCTCAAAGGTGAATCTCAAGAATCGTCTGTGCTGGGGGGCTACCTGGATGTGAAAGTATGCGTCCTTCAGATCCAGAGAAAAGAACCAGTTCCATGGGCATATTTGCGAGAGGATCTGATTCAAAGCAGTAATCCTGAACGGCCGCTTCATAAGCGTGCGGTTCAGGTGTCTGAGATCAAGGATGGGCCGAAGGCCGCCACCCTTTTTGGGGACAAGGAAGTAACGGCTGTAGAATCCTGACTCGCTCTGCGCTGGCGGGACCATTTCTATGGCACCCTTTGCCATTAGGGCCATCACCTCGGAGTGTAGGACGTGAGCATCCTTGCTCTGCACTAAGGTGGGAACCACACCGCTGAATTGCGGGGGTCTTCGAGCGAACTGGAGTGAGTAACCTCGTTTTATAATCCCCAAACCCAATCTGACACTCCAGGGATGGCCTGCCAGGCCTCTGCCCGTGTGGTGAGGGGTTGGATTGGTTCGAGTGGCAGATCACCGTCAGGAGACCTGACATTCATTATAAGTGGAAGAGGAAATTTGCTCTCTGTCTGAAAATGTTTGTGTTTTATTTTTCTCGCTATAACAGCAGCTGCTTGTGTGGGCGCTTTCAGAACGGGCCCAGTGTCCACAACAGCATTTACAAACACACTGCCACTGGCACCCGGAACAGAATGGGGTGCTTCGAGGCATAACAGAGATCGTTTGGGGGGTGGTCCGGCGATGGCGAGACTTTGCCCCCTCCTCTTCCTGTCTGGCAGATCAGGATGACGCCCGAGGTGCAGGATCCAGCGTCAACTTGGTCAAAAATGAGTGGCGTCTGGCCGAGCGAGAGTGCTGCGGAGGCTCAGGCTTTTGAGTAGGCTGAGCAGGCGCAGGCACAGGTCTAGCCGGCTGCTGCGTTGGAGCAGGTTTGGGGCGACTGGTGACGCTCGCAGAGCTTGAGCGCTTTGGCAAGAAGTGTTGCAATGCCTGGGACGACTTCTGTGCAGCAGTAAAGCGCTCTGCAAACCCTTCGACGGCGGGTCCGAACAGCCCCGTGGGAGAAACCAGAGAGCCTAGGAAAGGAACCTTGTCCGCCTCTTTGATCTCTGTGAGGTTCAGCCATAAGTGGCGCTCCAACACCACTAAATTGGCTATTGACCTCCCGATGGCCTGAGCCATTGCCTTCGTCGCTCGAAGGGCCAGGTCCATCGCACTGCGCAGCTCCTTAAAAGCTGCAGGATCGGGCCCCGACTCGTCCATAATTTGGAGGAGTTTGGCCTGAAAGACCTGGAGCACGACCATGGAGTGCAGAGCAGAGGCCGCCTGCCCAGCGGAGGAGTACCTTCGCTCTCCATCCGATGGCAGTGGGCAGGCAGAGGTAGTCTCTCATACCCCTTTTCGTCCACGCCGTCAACCGTGGAGAATGCGGATGAAATGGACGTTCGAAGGCGAGTCGAGTAGAGACCACTGGAAAAAAAGGCACAGCTCACTGACGTGGGGCCTGACGGCACCCCGGCAGGAACCATTCGTCCAGACGGCTCCAAATGGGCTTCTCTGGCGTGAACCACTCTAATCCCAGCTCTTCCACCGCTGTAAAGCGGACGCGGAAGAGCTCGGCTTCCATCCCCGTCTTGGTGACGGTGGGATCCATAGACAGCAGAGGGGCGGGGTCGAAGGAAGAGCCCGAAATATCCTCCGCGTCTGACGCTGCTAGAAACATGCTGTCATCTAGCAGTTCGTCCTCGATCGCGCCGAACGAAACCATGTTGCTCGCATCAGTCAAGGGACACTGGTCCAGGCGCTCAAAGAGGACGGGAGAATCCTCTCTGCAAGCCTGTTTTGGGTGTTAATTTGGTTACTGTTTTCAGAACCAGATGAGGACTTCTCTGATTATGACCAATTAGATTCTTCATTGTAGGATTCATTGGCAATGGCCTGGTGTTGTGTGTCCTGGTCAAGTACCACAAAACATCCAACATGTCAGATCTGTGCCTCTTCAACCTGGCCCTTTCAGACCTCCTCTTCCTTATCTCATTGCCTTTCTGGGCCCACTATGCTGCCAACACTAAGTGGACCTTTAGGGGCTTCATGTGTCATGCAGTGACAGCGCTCTACATGTTGGGATTCTATGGAAGTATCTTCTTCATGTCCACACCTATACCTCCCTCTTGTCCAAGCACCAATCTGTCAGAGCTCAAATAGCCCTGGCTTTGTTTATGTGGGCACTTAGCTTGGGAGCTTCTCTGCCAAACATCATTCTCTCCCAAGTGAACAATGAATCGAATGTATCAAAATGCAAGTTGGAATATCCAAAAGAGACAGCTTGGATGTCATTCTCTTACATTGAGCTGAACATCCTTGGCTTAATTATTCCTCTCTCAGTGATGGTGTTCTGCTACTCACGCATCATCCCCATCTTAATGACCATGAAGTCTCCGAAGAAAAACAAAGCTGTCAGGCTCATGGTGGTCTTGGTCATTGTTTTCTTCCTCTTCTGGACACCCTACAACATCGTCATCTTCCTGAGGTTCCTGCATCAACTGAAGTACCTGAACACCTGTCAAGAGCACATGAACATGGCTATGCAGTGGGTGGAAACCCTAGCACTCATTCACTGCTGCCTCAACCCCATAATCTACACCTTTGTGGGGCAGAAATTCAGGAATTTATTTCTAAAGATCCTGAAAGAGTGGTTTCCACTTTGCTTTGGGCAGTTCACAACAGCTGAAAGTGAGTTCTCAGAGAGGATGACCACTGTGCACTCACGCTCGTCAGTAATTTCCAGCACAAAGACAAAATCAAAAGTGTAGCTGCATGTAATCGCATGTTATCAACCCCCCCCCCCCCCCCCCCCCAAAACAAACAAACAAACAAAAAAAGCTTAATTTTCAATTTTAAATTAATTGTGAACGTTATCTGCACTAAGTCCATTTTAAAAATAATGATTAAAATCACATCATGTTAACTACTATTAAATCTCATTAATGCTTTCTGTCTTTCTCTTGTCATACTATTTGCACAGTGTAAAAGATTCAAAGAAATGGATCCCCAACATTGTGGAGTGATGAATCCGAGTTACTGTTACCACTCCAAAGCAATTTTTTCCTCCTATAACAACACATACGGAAGTGTTTCATTCCTCTTTTACCACAGCAGTTTGCCAATGATTACAATTTTTAATTTATTAATGAAGAACACATCATACTTTGTTTATATGTATATAAGTAATGGTTTGTCCTTTTATCACACATTTATCTTTGTCAAATAACAACGCTTTTTTAAAAACTTGTGTATTATTAGCATTAAATTATGTAGATCACCCACCAAACATGTCCCTGTCATTTGTTACTGTAGAAATAATGACATATTAGAACAAGGGCATTAATATAAATGTAAGATTACAGCTATTGTGAGATCAACACCATCTGACTAATCAGACTCAAGAATACAAAAGCACTCTGGTATAAATTATGAAAAAGCTTGATTCCTGTTTCAGACTGAAAACATGTAATTTGAACACTTGCTTGCTGTTGTAAACTCTTGCCTTGATCAATATACACAAGGCACAAGGCGTTATAATATGAAAAAAAGAAAAACACTAGGCTGTTGTGCTTCAAGTTGATTGATACTGATGACTTGTGCACTTGTTCTCTTTAACCAGGATATACTGTTGGCTACTAAACAGTCTTTAAATATTTGAAGTGCTCTTCCTTTTTTGCCTTTCAATCCTATTATTGTTTTGGCTATTGTGATCTTTTTGGCAAGTAAAAATATACTTTGTTTTCATTTTAATGATAAAATATGAAGAATGATCACAGCATGCAACTGATGTATGACAGTGGCCAAGTACTTGCTATTATATCATATTTATTACGATATTTTGTGCAAGGTTGCCAGTGTTGCTCCAAAATCAGCTACTACCCTTAACAAGTACACAGGATGGTCATTTCTTCTCATTCTGTTACTACTGTTATATCAGCAGCAATACACACAGCCAGAGCCACAAGGACACAAAGATAGTATTCTGTCTACCAGTAGAACCTCATCATTGTCAAATGCCATATTAATGGGACAGAAACTGATTTATTTTGAGTCAGCTGAGTCTCAAGTCATTTGTCTGATTCCAACCACCAAAAAGAAGTAGCTAGAGAACTTACCTGAGTACAGTTGTAGAGAATGCCAGTCAAAAGTGCTGTTTTTTTATGATTAAGGTCAGTACACCTACAATTGGGAAACTAAAAAATAATTTATTTAAGGACTTTGTCATCACCCACTCCCAGATTCTAACAGGACTCTGTATATGTGTATGTTATTGGAGACAGTATTAGAGGTTATTAGTGTCTTACAGCTGATATTAGGCAATGCTACTTGGTTAATAAAATAGTTTAAGCTACTTGAAATGCAGCAGTATGACCATGTTTGGACTGGGATATGTAGTTGAAGTAGATCTTTATAGCTTTACAAGCAACCCTGTTGCCCCACTATGTTGAAAGATGGCTGAGCTAAACAGACATGTAATCCACTTTCAACGTCAACTTTTCACATCAAAACAAGTTTATTTCCTGCACCTGCTTTTGACAGTATCAAAGAGCAGTTTTTATTTTACAGCATATTTCTTTCACTGGAAAAAAAAAACTTCACCTTTAATTTCCATCAGTCTAAGTCCCACCAGTTTGTTCATATAGAGTAAAAGCAGTGGGTCCAAAACAGTAGGGGCACACAATGTTATTTTACAGACCATATAGAGTCAGTATTCAGTGTCAATCGTTAAAAGACCAAAAGTTCTTGCTAGACAGGTCTGACTTCAGAGGAACATGTTGGCAGGTAATATTATTTTCATTCTTCTCTACAGGGTACCTGCCCCAACACGTCCAATTCGGCTAGGTGGAAATTACAAATCTGAATTACCAACTAGATATAACAGCCAGTGCACTTGAAGTATGAATTATTGACAGCATAATAGATAGCACATAGCAGACTTGTATTGGCTTCTTCTGTCAAAAAACTAAATGGATTTGAGTGTTGGATTTTTCCCTAACACATCCATACCTGAGGACTTTTAGAATTTATTTAAGGACTTTGTCATCATCCACTCCCAGATTCTAACAGGACTCTGTATATGTGTATGTTATTGGAGGCATTATTAGAGGTTATTAGTGTCTTACAGTTGATATTAGGCAATGCTACTTGGTTAATACCTGAAGGCTTTTAGAATCACTAGTCCAGATTCAAACCTTGTCAAAAAACAAAAAAATTAATTAATCAAAGTCACTGTTTATTTTGGAGTAAACTACATAGTCACTTTGCTCACACAAACTAATTTGATAAATGGCATTAGATTATCTGTAGTCCAGTCAAGAAGGAACATATTCTTGCAAAAACTGTGATGAATTTATTGGTTGCACAATTGCACTATTTGTCCATATAGTACACAATAATAGAAGGGATTTATTTATAATCACACTATCCGTTGCACCCAGATGAGGATGGGTTTCCTTTTGAGCCTGGTTCCTCTCAAGGTATCTTCCTCATATCATCTCGGGTAGTTTTTCCTTGCCACCGTCGCCACTGGCTTGCTCATTAGGGATAAATTCACAGTGATAAATTCAAATATTTACAATATATTTTTGTGAATCCATTTATTTCTGTAAAGCTGCTTTGTGACAATGTCCATTGTTAAAAGCACTATACAAATAAAATTGAATTGAATTGAATTGAATATTCAAATGAAATGAATTAGAAGAGCCAACCAAAATGTCAAAACAACAAGTCTCAGTGTCAAATAGAGACCAGCTGGTGTTAAGACTTATTTGAAAAAGCTGGAATAAGAATGAAATAAAAAATTATTCCTTTTCAAACTGTATGAAATCATCCCAATATAATTCACTCCGAATTCTCTAACAGACTGTGATTAGGCATTCCCCATTTCAGATTATACAGTGAAGATCCTCTAATGATAGACCTATGATTTGAAAAAGCTACAGTTTTGTGTGTTATAGCAGCCTTGATTTTATCTGGTTGCAGCAGAATCATGTCATGGTGTATGTAAGGGCCTAGGGGCCCTCACCACTCTAAGTCCACCCCTGCATCCTCCTGTAGGTGGTTTTTAGATGAACATGGACATCAAAGCAGCAATTACAGTCTGAGAATTTAATGAAAAATTTCAGACACTCCCAGAACTTTGTCTGTCTTTGTTTGTAGTGTCACTAAATTGGCCACCAGTGTGCACATCACGCCTGACTTAACAGTGAGAGAAATAGACTGTATCTGACTTCATACAATTTCTACACAGCACCAACTTTGCCCAAGCTGAAGTTCATATTGGCATTGAGAGTCAACGTTCAATTCAAGACGTATGCATTTTTAGGTACCTTCTTTGAAATCAATATTTCTTTAGAACGTGTTGTTACGTGGCACAGCGTGTCCGGTGTGCCACCTCCTTTATAGAAACAAGTTTCATGCATATTGGCACAGGTACAAACATGACAGAATGGCACAGCTGCAAAGTGAAGTTTGGGAAGAAGTAGAGCTAAGCCCAAATTATATATAATATATATATATAAAATGTATAATATATACACTTAAGCTAAAGACATTCAAACTAATTTTTCACAACTCCACACATTTCATGTTAGCACACATTTCCTGTGCTAAGTCAATTAGGGTATCTACTTTATTTCCATAAGAGGTCATTTCAAAATAATAGGTAAGAGACAGATTTTATTTCAGCTTTTATTTATTATATGAGATTTTCAGTGCGTCAGAATTTGTTAGTATTTGGTGGCACTGCCTTTTTATTAGTTTAACTTGAATCACTTGGGTAGCCTTCCACAAGTTTCTCTCCATACTTTTTGCACATTCCTCCTGACAGAACTGGTGTAACTCATTCAGGATTTTGGGACAATACTTTCACTTCATTGTCTTTAAGCCTTTTTCTTACAACTTTGGAGGTGTAATCTGCTTTCCTCATGATGGCATCTATTTGAAGTGCACCAGTCCCTTTAACACCCCACAACACGATGCAGCGACCCCCATGCTTCAAAGTTTGGATGGTGTTTGTCAGATTAAAAGACTCACCCTTTTTCCTCCTTACATAATGCTGATCATGATGGCCAAACATTTCAATTTTTGTCCTCCAAAAGGCTACGTCATCATCCTGTTAATTACCTGCAAGCTTCAGTCTGTTTTTCTTTTTTTATGCCGGTCTTGGAGTAGGTCTTCCTCCTTGTGCAACAGCCCTTCAGGCCATGGTGATTTAGGATTCTTAATGGTGGATGTACATATTTGGTTCATGATGCCTCCAACTCCTTCACCAGTTCCTATGTTGTTGTTGTTGTCTTGGTTCAGCGGAACCTTTTGGACCAAAGTTTGTTCATCACTGGGAGTTAATTAGTGCCTCCTTCCTGAAAGTCGCAGTCTCTGTGTAGTCCCAAGAATTGTATATTTGCATACATTTTTTGTACAGATGCTTGTGGTACTTTCAGTTGTAGAGAAATTGCTCCTAAGGAGGAACCAGACTTGTGGAGGTCTTGGCTGATTTGCTTGGTTTTTCCCATGGTATCAAGAGCAAAAAGGCACTGTCAGGATAGTCCCACTGGTACACACCCATTAGCTAATTATGCCATTGGCCAATCAGGATCTTCTAAAAGTCATTAAATTACTTTCTGAAATCTCCTAGACTGTTTAAAGAGACAGTCAACATGGTGTATGTAAACTTTTGACCCACTGGAATCCTAATACAGTGAATTAAAGGTGAAAGGCTAACCTACACAGCAATGTAAATATTTAATGTGTAATTTAATATCTACATTAACTAGCCACTTCCAGAATTAGTGCAATGTAGTGCAAATGATAACAGTCTCCTTTAGAATACAGATAAGCTCATGTTGGCATATAGATAGGTAACTAATATTAGCATTAACTAGCTAAGCAGTGCTAACCCTGCTATTAATTGAATATTTATTGTAAATCTAACTGTTACTTTCACTTTTATCAGAAATGAAATAATGGGAAAAAGAAAGTATTTTAAGTAATTTTAAGCACTTTTAAGCACTTTGACACGAAAGACATGGGTTGTACAAGTATTCCATTACTTACATTTCAAATGATTAAAAACAAATAATTTAAGCACTTTAAGGACCTTGTGCAAACCCTGTTTATATTGTTGATCAAAAAATGATCTAACATGTCACTACCCATACAAGGTTAGTTGTCAGGATGGTGTCTGTAATAAGTATTTGTGCCTTGTCTGATATAAGACTATTTCACGTAGATAGGCATGTATTGATATGGAAGAGTATGAGCTGCTTTTCCTATGAACCGTGATGTTTGCGTAATCCATGCTGATATGATCACATCATTGCATCACAAATTTATGTGAATACACAATGAGATTTTCACTGTAACAGCCCATTTATAGGCTGCTCAATCACACACTCTGGTTTACTTACTCTTTCCTGCAGGCTTCCAGTGAAGACGGTATGTAGGCAACCACAGCAATTACATTTTTCAAAACATATTCTAAAGCATCCATCTTTCAGTGACTGCTGGAGATGTTTACAAATGTCTGTTATTGAATGAAAAGTATCAGCAGGTCATTAAGATTGACATAAATTGTAATATTTTAAATCACATAAATGCTTAGTTTGGTGTGGCCACAATGGTGTGATTCAATTGATTTATTTATTTGGTTTTCTTTATATCCTGTATGAGTTTTTCATCAAAAGAAAGCAGTGGGGATTATGACACTAACACACTGACTTCAGGTATCTGTCATTAATATATCTTACCATTTGAATGTAATACATATCAATACAACTATTTAATAAATATTAAGATGTGTGACCAAGATATTCTTGCTACATTTCTCCTTTGTGGAAGTTTACAAATATATTATAAAAATATATATTTTACATATAAAAAGATATATTTTTGGAATTACACATGGATGTGCTAAAATTCCAGTAGCTGAAGTACATTAACCTTTATGGACTTCACTGTTCTGACAGCAGGACAAAGCCCCATCTCAGAAAAATCATAGCTCAGCATCTTGTCATATACCAGTATATACACAATCACTCTTGGATTGAGGAGACATTGTCACGAATTGCTCCAACATGTCAAACGGTAAGTGCACCTTTTCCATTTTGCATTATTGTAAACCCTATCAACTGCCTTGTAGCCATTAATGAGCTTCACTACAATTAGTAAAGTGTGTCTAAAATGTCTAGATCATTTTATGCTGACACAGTGCAACTGAATAGCTGCTTTCTGCTATTGCTAAAAACCTGCTGAAAGTGCAGGTTAGCGTTTTATTACAAAGACACTGGCAAACAATTCTAAAACATGAAGCAAAAACCATAAACTAGAACAGGCAGAAAGTCAGGTGATCAGCAAATTTATTATTATTATTATTATTATTATTATTATTATTGCTGTTGTTGTTATAAATCTAACCATGAATAAAATTTTTAAAAGTGTAGATGGTTCATTTCACAGACGAAGTCTCTGACACCAAAATGTTAATAATTCTCTTGAACTTACTGCTGAAATAAAGGGGACATTTCAAATCTCAAACCCACTCATATCAGTTCACAGTGATCTACTCTATGCTCACATCAGAAATGAATTAATTTAGAAATATAAAGTAGAAAGTAGAATTTTAAAGTAATTGCAAAGTCAAAGTCACTATATCTGTCAATATAATTGAACCAGGAGGCTATTTTGATTCATTATAAAAGGGACATTTCAAATTGGTAGATGATCAAACCCACTGAAATCAGTTCACAGTGAGCTACACCATAGTCCCAGTAAAGATCAATTAATTCTACTGTAGAATTTTAAAGTAATTGCTCTTCAAACTCACAAGTTCTGTCAATATACTTGAACCAAGAGGCTATTTTGATTCATTATTAAAAATTGTTAGAAATGTGATGCAACAGAGAAAAACATGCATTATCATTTGCAATTTACTTTTTTTGACTATGCATTTTTTTTTTCATTGTAATTTGTTTATTTTTCCAGAAACAGTCAAGGACAACTCTGATTATGATCAATTAGACGGCTGCATTTACACGTTGCCCAACAACACCAACAAAACATGCATTACCCATTTTTTACCCATTGGGTTTTTTGAGTATACATTGTTGTAATTTAAATTTCATGCAACAATTGATAATGAGACCAATGTTTTTTTCATAAACAGCTGAGGAGTACTCTAAGTACTCTGATTCTCCACGTGCTATGACCAAATTCCACAGTTCTGCAACAAACTCAGTGTAATGGCCTTCAGCCGAGTCTTCCTCCCTACGGCTTTTATGTTATAGTTTTTTTTTTCTTTTTTGAGTATAGCGTATAACTGTATATTGTTGTATAGTAAATTTCATGCAATAAGTGATAATGAGAACGTTTTCTTTTGTTTTTCCATAAACAGCTGAGGACTATGCTCATTACTGCTGTATGTTAAATATTATTTACAGTATTTAGTGATGCATAACAATAAAGGCAATGCTTTTTTTCTTAAACAGCTGAGAACTTCTCTGACTACTATGACCTAAGTACAGATAATGGCACCAGGTACCAGGACTGCAACACCAACTATGTAATGGACTTCATGCGAGTCTTCCTCCCTACACTCTACAGCATTGTCTTCATTGTAGGATTCATTGGCAATGGCCTGGTGTTGTGTGTCCTGATCAAGTACCACAAAACATCCAACATGCCAGATCTGTGTCTCTTCAACCTGGCACTTTCTGACATCCTCTTCCTTATCTCATTGCCTTTCTGGGCCCACTACGCTGCCATCACTGAGTGGATCTTCGGGAGCTTCATGTGCCATGCAGTGACAGCGCTCTACATGTTGGGATTCTATGGAAGTATGTTCTTCATGGTCCTCATGACCATAGACCGCTACACTGTCATTGTCCACACCTATACCTCCCTCTTGTCCAAGCACCGGTCTGTCAGAGCTCAAATAGCCCTGGCTTTGCTTATGTGGGCACTTAGCTTGGGAGCTTCCCTGCCAACCATCATTTTCTCCCAAGTAAAGAATGAATCAGATTTTGTGCAATATCCCCAAGGGACAGTGTGGACATTATTCTCTTACATTGAGCTGAACATCCTCGGCTTCATTATTCCTCTCTCAGTGATGGTGTTCTGCTACTCACGCATCATCCCCATTTTAACGACCATGAAGTCTCGGAAAAAACACAATGCTGTCAGGCTCCTGCTGGTCTTGGTCACTGTTTTCTTCCTCTTCTGGACACCCTACAACATTGTCATCTTCCTGAAGTTCCTGCAACTTCAACTGGGCTACATGAACACCTGTCAGTGGAATCAGGACCTGCACATGGCTATGCAGTGGGTGGAAACCATAGCGTTCATTCACTGCTGCCTCAACCCCATAATCTACGCCTTTGTGGGGCAGAAATTCAGGAAGTTATTTCTAATGATCCTGAAAGAGTGGTTTCCTGTTTGTTTTGGTCACTGCACAACAAATGAAAGTGAGTTCTCAGAGAGGATGACCACTATGCACACACGCTCGTCAGTAATTTCCAGCACAAAGACAAAATCAAAAGAGTAACCGTTATTACTTGTTATGGCCAAAGCCTGTTTCAATTTCTAAAAAGTCCACAAATCCATAATACAAAAATGGGCCTTTTTTCCAGAGTAGGCTCGTGATTATTTGCTGTATTGTACAGTTTCTACATGCTTTATATAATTAGATCATTTTAAACTAATAGTGCACATATTGCCTGCAGCAAGTATCAAGCCCCTTTTAAGAACAGTTTACTAAGAATATGTATTTTCTTTATAAATAAAATGTTAAACAAACATCTGATTACAGAAAACTTCACCTTTTCAGGAATTACACACATTTATCTTTGGAAAATAATATTATTAGCCTTTGATTATATAGATCTTCCTCCAAACAAGTATCTGTATAAGTTGTTACTATAGAAACAATAACATATTAGAACAAGTGCATTGATGTAAATATACTATTTAAATTACAGCCAGCGCTATTGTGAGAGTTGCTGTTAAAGATAATTAATCAACACCTTCTGACCAATCAGATGAATTCAGTAAGTATGAATTATGACAAAGCATGATTCCTTTTTCGTTTTTATTGTTATAAAGCAAAGCACATTAACCCTGGTAGATACATTATTTTCTTGACTGTTTTCATTTTGTGATAAAAAAGGTCAAGTGAATAAATAAACTTAACATGTTCTAAAATTGTATTTAGTAAAACATGATTAAAAATGGCTACTTTGTTTACCTGTTGTCTTTCTTTTAAATTGTCCTGATTTTAATCAAGTAAGGCTTAATTAAAAGAAGACAGAAAAAAGACTGCTGACATTTTTCTGTGTTTAGTGTTCAGACAAAACAAAAAATCATGGACACATATGATCAACACAAGATGTTATGAAAAATGAGTTGACTGACATTAGTGATTTGTGCACAATATGACAAACTAACACAATGTTGTCTTCAAGCACGATACTGTATGTATTTTTTTATATTGTTGGTTACTAACCACTCATATGGAAGTGTTATTCTTTTTTCTGTTCAATTCTGTGGTAATTGTTTTTATCTTTTTGGCATGGTTAACATTTACTTTTCCACTTAATTGATAAAATACATAATATGATCCCAGCATGCAACTGATGTATGAGAGTGGCCAAGAGAAGCTGTTAATATATCATACATTATCTGCTAATTCCATATCAGTATGGTGTTTTCTGCAAGGTTGACAATGTTGCTCCAGTATACATTGGGCAATATTATGCACTAGATTATATTGCACCTCTAAAGTTGGACTCTCTGAATTTTTCGTAACTTAAAATATCTGTTCTGAATGTCAACTATATCACTCCAAAATAAATTTTACAAATTTATACATACTACTTGCTGTTTGTTATTACATTAGATACTGTTATGTGTTATAGCAGCTTTATTTTTTTCCCCATCTGGAGCAGTTTTTTTTCTTTTTTCATGTCATGGTGGAAGTATAGGGCCCCAAATAATAGTTCAAGCCCAAGGGCCTCTATCACCCTATATCTGCCCCTGAATCAGTACGTACAAACATGTAATTATTTGTATGATCTGTAATAACAGAGCTGGTAGTTTGAATTTCCTCTCTGGGTGATTTATATAGCATCATTTATTCACGACTCCAACTGGGATGTCAATATATACCACAAAAAATAAACCGGCTACTCTCATTAAATTACATATGATCAAAAATACACTCATTAAGCCCTTAATTACCCTGTAAACCTGCTGTAAACATACATTTATGCAATTATCGGTAGCACTTTATTTTAAGGAACACATACTATAAGGTATTAATAAAGGTTTTGTTATTTACTTAATAAAGCACAAATCAGACATGTGTGAAAAGTTCATTCACTATGTACTAGTCTTTATTCCTAAAGATCTGTACTGCTGCAAAGCTAGATGTGTTAGCTGAAAATGAGTAATTATCACATTATTAGATGTGATAATGTGCAATAAATACTTATGAGCTAAGAAAACCTGAATAAGTCACTAAAAATGGAACATGTGAATAAAGAATAATACAGCTTGAATAAACAAATTACATGTGTCCAATTTGTGCGTTAGTAAACACATAAAAATACCCTCATTAACCTTTTATATGCGTTCCTTAAAATAAATTGTTACCCAATTATCCATACAGCCAATCATGCAGCAGCAGGACAATGCATAAAATCATGCTACATGAAGTTCTTCATGAATGCATGAAACAAGAGTTGCCATTTTTATAAGGATTTAACTAAATATTTAATTGCATGTTCAGACAGAAAATGATCCAGTATATACATGTAAATAAGTGACACGTGACAGCAATCTTCTTTCAGAGACACAAAACTGGATGCAGTTCTAAATGCTGTTCCTAAAGGAACAACTACTGCATGAATTAGGTATTATATTTTTCTCAAAAAAGAACTTTTCCTCTAAAAGAGCAAGCGGCGTTGATATAATGCTGCGCCGTCGTTGCAGCTCGTGCAGCTCCGCCCTGCACACTGACGACGGCCACTCAGTATGCGTTTCCTGCCTAGGCCGTCCCCATGCGGAAGCCACTCTAACGGAGATGGAATGCTCGCATTGTGTGAGCATGGGTCTCTCCTCTCTGCGCGCTCAGATCGCTTTCTTTTCAGAAAGCGCCAACACATACATTCCAGGTAGTTGGAAATAATTAATCTGAAGTACTATCTAGATTTAACAGCCAGTGCACTTTAAGTATGAATCATAGACAGAATAACAGATAGCACATAGCAGACTTGTATTGGCTTGTTCCTTGTTTTTTTCTGGTTGGAGCTGATTCATGTCACAGTGTATATATATATATACACTATATTACCAAAAGTATTCGGTCACCCATCCAAATGATCAGAATCAGGTGTCCTAATCACTTGGCCTGGCCACAGGTGTATAAAATCAAGCACTTAGGCATGCAGACTGTTTTTACAAACATTTGTGAAAGAATGGGCCGCTCTCAGGAGCTCAGTGAATTCCAGCGTGGAACTGTCATAGGATGCCACCTGTGCAACAAATCCAGTCGTGAAATTTCCTCGCTCCTAAATATTCCACAGTCAACTGTCAGCTTTATCATAACAAAATGGAAGAGTTTGGGAACAACAGCAACTCAGCCACGAAGTGGTAGGCCACGTAAACTGACGGAGAGGGGTCAGCGGATGCTGAAGCGCATAGTGCAAAGAGGTCGTCGACTTTCTTCACAGTCAGTTGCTACAGAGCTCCAAACTTCATGTGACCTTCAGATTAGCCCAAGAACAGTGCGTAGAGAGCTTCATTGAATGGGTTTCCATGGCCGAGCAGCTGCATCCAAGCCACACATCACCAAGTGCAATGCAAAGCGTCGGATGCAGTGGTGTAAAGCACGCCGCCACTGGACTCTAGAGCAGTGGAGACGCGTTCTCTGGAGTGATGAATCACGCTTTTCCATCTGGCAATCTGATGGACGAGTCTGGGTTTGGAGGTTGCCAGGAGAACAGTACATTTCGGACTGCATTGTGCCGAGTGTGAAATTTGGTGGAGGAGGAATTATGGTGTGGGGTTGTTTTTCAGGAGTTGGGCTTGGCCCCTTAGTTCCAGTGAAAGGAACTTTGAATGCTTCAGGATACCAAAACATTTTGGACAATTCCATGCTCCCAACCTTGTGGGAACAGTTTGGAGCAGGCCCCTTCCTCTTTCAACATGACTGTGCACCAGTGCACAAAGCAAGGTCCATAAAGACATGGATGACAGAGTCTGGTGTGGATGAACTTGACTGGCCTGCACAGAGTCCTGACCTGAACCCGATAGAACACCTTTGGGATGAATTAGAGCGGAGACTGAGAGCCAGGCCTTCTCGACCAACATCAGTGTGTGACCTCACCAATGCGCTTTTGGAAGAATGGTCAAAAATTCCTATAAACACACTCCTCAACCTTGTGGACAGCCTTCCCAGAAGAGTTGAAGCTGTAATAGCTGCAAAAGGTGGACCGACATCATATTGAACCCTATGGGTTAGGAATGGGATGGCACTTAAGTTCATATGTGAGTCAAGGCAGGTGACCGAATACTTTTGGTAATATAGTGTATATAGGGCCTCAACAATGGTTCAAGCCCAAGAGCCCTCACCACTCTAGGCCCACCCCTCCATCTTCCTATTGGTGGCTTTTAGATGAGCATCAGAGCAGGAATCACACTTTTTACACAATTTTTTTAATGAAAAATTTCAGGCACTTTGAGAACTGGCTGTTTTCGGTTGAAGTGGCACTACATCGGGCACAAGTGTGCACATCACAACTGGCTTAACAAAAATGGAATGTCTGTATCTGTCTTCTAGGATAATATGTCAATGTTTTACTGTGAACACATTTATTAGTACTTACCAAGTATTCGCACTAAGACTTCTACTTAATTTCCTTAAGTAGATGCAAATTTTCTTGAGATGCAAGCTAGATGGGGTACCCTGGTGTTTAGGTAATTGGCTTGTTTCTTTCTTTGGAGGTGTCAGTCTCTGCTATGAATGGTAAACATGGGTTTTAGAATTGGAGTGAAGGTGAATGCTTGTTTTAGGGTGTTGAATGTTTTATATGCTTGGCTATTTCCAGACTAGTTTCTTTCATCCTCTTTTAAGGAGTGATGTGAGGTGGGTTGCAACAATGCCAAAGTTTCTAATTAATTGCAGATAGAAATGTTAAATTTGAATGTCCTTAATAATTTTAGGAATTGGCCATTTTGCTACAGCTTGGACCTTGGCTGCGTCCATGTCAGCACCCGCTTGACTTGTGTAGCCCAGAAAAGTGCCTTGCAACTTGTGGAACTTGTGTCCTCCTTGACAGAGAGACCTCTTTGAGTCTCTGCAACACCCTTTTGATGTGTTCACTGTGCTGGGATAGGGATTTAATTATGATCTATGCAGACTATCACAAATTTTCTGAGCATGCCTGTGAGAACATAATTTGTGAAGGCTTGGAAGACAGTGGGGGGCATTGATCAGTCCATATGGCATTACAAAATATTCAGTGTGACCTAAACTTGTACTGAAGGCCGTCTTCCATTCATCACCCTCTCTGATAGGAACTAGATTATAAGCACATTGAAGGTTGAGGTTTTGAGCTATTCCAGAACTATTCTCTATAGATGTGGAGGCTGTGTTGATTGTGGAACAAGACAGGCAGTTCTCATGACAGTGAATCGACCAAGCTGTGATTGCTTGTTCAGTGGGTTGTTACTAGTGGACTCTGATCTGAAGTAAATTTTATTTGTAAGGAGAGACTTGTTGTGTAGGTGTAGCTTACCATTTTGATGGTGAATGCATGTTTTGCTGAATTGTTATCTGCTTGGTTGTTCCATGTGTCAATTACAGCAACACTAGCCAGTCGTGGGCATCAGTAAGCTCATGTATGCAGAACAGGGCAGATAGCACTTTTCCCCAAGTGTGTTATGCTCCCCTATGAAAAAAGAAAAGATTCAGTTGGCTGGATTCATGTGTCTCAGAGGAAGACCTGTTAGCCTTCAACCTCCCTGGTTGGTAGCTATTGTATTATAGGGGAGAGCTGGCTGGTGGGTGTCTATCTCATAATCATACATTCTTGGAGAACCCATGTTTAAAATCTTTAACATGGTTTTTAACATAATTTACTGGTAAACTATGTTTTGATTTGGAATCCAGGAATATGAGAAAATGTTTCAAACTGTTCATGTTTTAATACTGTAATGTATACTGAGCATTTGTAAATTTACCTGGTCCACCATGACAGGCAAATGTGTGTATAGTTTTTTTTTCTTGTTGGTCTTTTGAATATAGTGATTTATCATTTTCCATGCTAAACATTAACAACTGAAATTGAGGATGACCTGCTCAATGAAACAGATCACACCTGTGGGAAACTGCCTTCCACACATTTAATACCTGCCCTTTGGTCATGGTAACTTGCATATGCAATCTGTTTCAGGTTGCAGTAAATCACACTACGTTTTCTAAAGTAATCTATTTACATAGACACCACCATGCATTTTGCCCTTTAAGGTAGAACCACCACAAATTGGATAGTCATTAAAGCATACACGCAAAATGGACAAGACATGCTATTTTTCTTTTTGAAAAATGAAATCCTGTGTAGACTGCAATGGCTGGGCCAGTGTTTTTCTCCTACTGTTTCTGGGATAGCATGAAGGTCCACAGTAACCATGACAAGGACAACCTGCTTAGTGAAGATGAATGAAAGAATGCTCCGCAGACCCTGTTAGTAAATCAGCTTGCACATTTCTTTTGGATGTTATCAAGTTTTACACACATAAACCTTTAACAACCATTGACTAACCAGACTTACCAGTTAACTCAATGTCACTGTCCCCCCCAAAAACAAATCATTGGAGATTTTATTTCCCATCACCAGCTGAACAGTTAATATGAGAAGAATGCACAATTAGTATGATAAGATGACCCACTAACTTGGAAGGACACATGCCACACCATTTTCAGTAACACATCATTTTGTCCCCGACATTTATTGAAAGTGTAGCCTCTTATCTACAGGTAATTAGGGATTAATTGGGATTAATTGAGGTAAATTGAATAAACATGCTATCTGAAGGAGTGGCTTCCCATCCAGGGTTTATTTCTGCCTAGTGTTCCTGGGAAAGGATCTGGATCCAGCATGACTGTGACAAGGATAAAGTGACTGCTGAAGATGAATGATCGAATGAATGAATGATTACTGGTAATTTAATATTGTTGGTCTCTTATTACTTTATAAACACTTGACTGAAACACTCCATGCTAAGAACACCTTTACTCTCCCTTTACTTTACCTTTACTGCAGTCAATCCTGCCTTCCCTGTGCACTTATTTAAAATCACAGATTCAATAATTTCCACGCATCTTTTTTGTATAATTATTTATTTACTATTTATTAATTTATTTATTTAATTATTTTATATCCTGTATGGGTTTATCCATGTCAAAGTGTAAATGTATTAAACATCAATTAAAAAAAAGAAAGAAAGAACTCAGTGGGGATGAAGACACTAAGACATAAGCACTCTGCTGAGTCAATTTCACGTGTCTGTCATTAATATTTACTACCATTTGAATGTAATACATATCGTCACAACCGTTTAATAAATATTAAGATGTAGAAATAGGATATTCTTGGTACAGTTCTTGTGTTTGGATTTGCATGTTCCTGTTTTTTTTCCCTTACATGGATTTATTTAAATTAGCTGTAGAAGTAGATTAACCCTTATATGTCCACTGCTCTGTCAGCAGGACAAAGCCCCACCTCAGAAAAATCATAGCTCAGCCTCTTGTCATACGCTAATATACAAAGCCTACTTTCACACTCACACTTGGACTGATGAATCATGGCATCAATTTCCTCAAACATGACAACAAGTAGGTGCATGTTTTCCATTTTACATTATTGCAGAATCTAGCGACTGCTTGGTAGCCATTAATGGTCATCAATATAATTAGTAAAGTGTGTCTAAAATCTCTAGAGCGTTTATTAAAACTGACACTGTGCAGCTGAATAGCAGACTTCCTTTTATTTGACCTGAATTTATTACTGAGTCTCAAAAAAACTTGTTGACTATACATTCATTGACAAGATAGACAAAAAACAATGAATAAATAGACATTTTCCTAACACTTTACTATACCATCGACAAATGGAATACATTAACTAATGCTTTCATAATGATGAATTAATACATGAACTAATCCTTACCACATCAGTAAATAATGAAAGATATGCATTAACAGACTGTGAGACATATGTGAACATCCATTAATAATGATAATAGTATTAACTTCCTGTTAACTATTTTTTTTAAAAATTAATATAATTACTGATGAGAAATAATAAATAATATTTACATTTATTAACACAACATGTGCACAATATAGTTAAACCCAGAGTTTAGGTTATTTAAGTATTTAAACCTTGAGACACTTCACAATTCAAAGGCAGCACCACTAAGCTGACTTTAGACAGCATCATCAAAATCAACCCACTTTATTAGTGTGTTACAGAAATGGTTGTGGTGACGATCTTGCAGGCGGTTGATCCATTCACGCACTGACTGTGGCATATGCTATTAAGAGTAGTTTTTAAGTCCTAACTCAGCATTGCGTACAGTCATGATTTTAGAACACTGTATTATCAACTTGTGTTTCAAACCGCAGGTGAAAAATGTAACAATATGCATATTTTATTTGTATTTAAAATATATTGTGGTTGGGTTTAGTTTAGAATTGGGGAGTGATGGAAAAAAACAAAACAAAACGAAGGGTCTCAAATTGTCTGAACTTACATTATAGCTTATAATTTTGGTTATCCTACATTATTTCCAAACAAACCCTACATATTGTAAATGAGTTTTAGTAATACTGCAAGTCATGATATTAATTAAGAGAATGAGGTACCAAAATAGTAATGCTTATCTATTACCAGTTTTTGATTCATTATTTTCTAATATGCTAAGGATTAGTTACTACGTAAAATGTTTTTTTTTTTTATATAGATTTATTTGTGGATCTTAAATAGTTACCACAATACCTATCTCTCCCAATAGATGGTGCTTTAGTACAATAATAAAATTATAAAACTGTCACGTCTTCACCAGTGTGTTCATTAGCTGAAAAAGAAGCCAAACTGCGAGTAGGTTAACCTACTTTTTTGTTGTGCAGCCACACAACAAAACATGCGTTAGGCTTTTATGTTATTGTTTTTTTTTTCTTTTTTGAGTATAGCGTATAACTGTATATTGTTGTATTTTAAATTTTCATGCAATAAGTGATAATGAGAACATTTTCTTTTGCCTTTCTGGGCCCACTATGCTGCCATCACTGAGTGGATCTTTGGGGGCTTCATGTGCCATGCAGTGACAGCGCTCTACATGCTGGGATTCACTTAGCTTGGGAGCTTCTCTGCCAACCATCATTTTCTCCCAAGTAAAGAATGAACCAGATGGATGTATATGCAGTGTGGAATATCCCCAAGGGACAGTGTGGACATTATTCTCTTATTCAGCTGAACATCCTTGGCTTAATTATTCCTCTCTCAGTGATGGTGTTCTGCTACTCACGCATCATCCCCATCTTAATGGCCATGAAGTCTCCGAAGAAAAACAAAGCTGTCAGGCTCATGCTGGTCTTGGTCATTGTTTTCTTCCTCTTCTGGACACCCTACAACATCGTCATCTTCCTGAGGTTCCTGAATCACTTGGGCTACATGACCCGCTGTCACGAGCACGGGAACATGGCTATGCAGTGGGTGGAAACCCTAGCAGTCAGTCACTGCTGCCTCAACTCCATAATCTACGCCTTTGTGGGGCAGAAATTGAGGAATTTCTTTCTAAAGATCCTGAAAGAGTGGTTTCCTCTTTGCTTTGGCCAGTTCACAGCAGGTGAAGGTGAGTTCTCAGAGAGGATGACCACTGTGCACTCACGCTGGTCAGTAATTTCCAGCACAAGACAAAATCAAAAGTGTAGCTGCATGTAATCGCATATTATAAAAACAAACAAACAAACAAATCTGTTTCAATTTATAAAAAGTCCATAAGTCCATAATTTGTTGAATATATTCCCCTTTTTCCAGAGAAGGCTGATGATCGTGTGTTGACTTTTTTTTCCCGTATAGTTTATTCGTACTTTATATGCTTAGTTTTCAATTTTAAAGTAACTGTGCACGTTATCTGCAATAAGCCCATTTTAAAAACAACGATTAAAATCACATCATGTTAACTACTATTAAATCTCATTAAGGCTTTCTGTCTTTCTCGTCATACTATTTGCACAGTGTAAAAGATTCAAAGAAATCGATCCCCAACATTGTGGTGTGATGAATCCGAGTTACTGTTACCACTCCAAAGCGAATTTTTCCTCCTATAACAACACATCTGGAAGTGTTTCATTCCCCTTTTACCACAACAGTTTGCCAATGATTACAATTTTTAATTTATTAATGAAGAACACATCATACTTTGTTTATATGTATATAAGTAATGGTTTGTCCTTTTATCACACATTTATCTTTGTTAAATAACAACCCTTTTTTAAAAACTTGTGTATTATTAGCATTAAATTATGTACATCACCGACCAAACATGTCACTTTGTCATTTGTTACTGTAGAAATAATGACATATTAGAACAAGTGCATTAATATAAATGTAAGATTACAGCTATTGTGAGATGTTGTTATAAAAAAATTATCAACACCTTCTGACTAATCAGATTCAAGAATACAATAGCACTCTGGTATAAATTACGAAAAAGCATGATTCCTGTTTCAGACTGAAAACATGTAATTTGAACACTTGCTTGCTGTTGTAAACTCTTGCCTTGATCAATATACACAAGGCACAAGGCGTTATAATATGAAAAAAAGAAAAACACTAGGCTGCTGTGTTTCAAGTCGATTGATACTGATGACTTGTGCATTTATTCTCTTTAAGCATGATATACTGTTGGCTACTAAACAGTCTTTAAATATTTGAAGTGCTCTTCCTTTTTTGCCTTTCAATCCTATTATTGTTTTGCCTATTGTGATCTTTTTGGCAAGTAAAAATATACTTCATTTTAATATAAATAATAAAATATGAAGAATGATCACAGCATGCAACTGGTGTATGACAGTGGCCAAGTACTTGCTATTATATCATATTTATTATGATATTTTGTGCAAGGTTGCCAACGTTGCTCCAAAATCAGCTACTACCCTTAACAAGTACACAGGATGGTCATTTCTTCTCATTCTGTTACTACTGTTATATCAGCAGCAATACACACAGCCAGAGCCACAAGGACACATAGATAGTATTCTGTCTACCAGTAGAACCTCATCATTGTTAAATGCCATATTAATAGGACAGAAACTGATTTATTTTGACTCAGCTGAGTCTCAAGTCATTTGTCTAATTCCAGCCATCAAAAAGAAGTAGCTAGAGAACTTATTGGAGGACAGTTGTAGAGAATGCCAGTCAAAAGTGCTGTTTGTTTATGATTAAGGTCAGTACACCTACAATTGGGAAACTAAAAAATAATTTATTTAAGGACTTCGTCATCATCCACTCCCAGATTCTAACAAGACTCTGTATATGTGTATGTTATTGGAGACAGT
Source organism: Pangasianodon hypophthalmus (assembly GCF_027358585.1). Classification (NCBI taxonomy): domain Eukaryota; kingdom Metazoa; phylum Chordata; class Actinopteri; order Siluriformes; family Pangasiidae; genus Pangasianodon; species Pangasianodon hypophthalmus. The sequence goes on along the minus strand of NC_069710.1, from coordinate 11,710,692 downwards.
ATTAGAGGTTATTAGTGTCTTACAGTTGATATTAGGCAATGCTACATGGTTAATACCTGAGGGCTTTTAGAATCACTAATCCAGATTCAAACCTTGTCAAAAAACAAAAAAATTTATTAATCAAAGTCACTGTTTATTTTGGAGTAAACTACATAGTCACTTTGTGCACACAAACTAATTTGATAAATGGCATTAGATTATCTGTAGTCCAGTCAAGAAGGAACATATTCAAATGAAATGAATTAGAAGAGCCAACCAAAATGTCAAAACAACAACAAGTCTCAGTGTCAAATAGAGTCCAGCTGGTGTTACGACTGTTTCAATAGTCTTTTAAAAGTATTCCTTTTCAAACTGTATGAAATCATGCCAATAGAATTCACTCCGAATTCTCTAACAGACTGTGTGATTAGGCGTTCCCTATTTCAGATTATACAGTGAAGATCCTCTAACGACAGACCTATGATTTAAAAAAGCTACAGTTTTGTGTGTTATAGCAGCCTTGATTTTATCTGGTTGCAGCAGAATCATGTCATGGTGTATGTAAGGGCCTAGGGGCCCTCACCACTCTAAGTCCACCCCTGCATTCTCCTGTAGGTGGCTTTTAGATGAACATGGACAACAAAGCAGCAATTACAGTCTGAGAATTTAATGAAAAATTTCAGACACTCCCAGAACTTTGTCTGTCTTTGTTTGCAGTGTCACTAAATCAGCCACCAGTGTGCACATCACACCTGACTTAACAGTGAGAGAAACAGACTGTATCTGCCTATACAATTTCTAGGATAATACTTCATTGTATTTCTCTGAACACATTTATTATTACTTACCAAGCATTCTTACTAAGGCTTTGACATTGGCTTTTACAGAATACACCACTCTAGCATTTGATACACAGAGCATCATGGTTAGGACAAGATGCGTCCGTACTACACAGCACCAACTTTGCCCAAGCTGAAGTTCACATTTTCATCGAGAGTCAACGTTCAATTCAAGACGTATGCATTTTTAGGTACCTTCTTTGAAATCAACATTTTTTTAGAACGTGTTGTTATGTGACCCAGCGTGTCCGGTGTGCCACCTCCTTTATTCAATTAAATTTTTTTCAATTTTATTTGTATAGCGCTTTTAACAATGAACATTGTCTCAAAGCAGCTTTACAGAACATAAGAAATAAAAAACATTCAAACAGAAACAAAAACATGCAAACAGTCCTAGATGTTAGACAAAATTATCCCTAGTGAGAAAGCCTGAGGCGACTGTGGCAAGGAAAAACTCCCTTAGATGATATGAGGAAGAAACCTTGTGAGGAACCAGACTCAAAAGGAAACCCATCCTCATTTGGGTGACACTGGAGAGTGTGATATGAACAATTTATAGAAACAAGTTTCATGCACATTGGCACAGGTACAAACATGACAGAATGGCACAGCTGCAAAGTGAAGTTTGGGAAGAGGTAGAGTTAAGGCCAAACTTTTTATATTTTATATATATATATATATATATATATATATATATATATATATATATATATACATATACACACACACACACACTTAAGCTAAAGACATTCAAACTCATTTTTCACAACTCCACACATTAGAAGAGCCAACTACACAAAATAGAGCCAATCTATTTTGTGAAGTGCACCACTCCCTTTAACACCCCACAACACGATGCAGCCACCCCCATGCTTCAAAGTTTGGATGGTGTTTGTCAGATTAAAAGACTTACCCTTTTTCCTCCTTACATAATGCTGATCATGATGGCCAAACATTTCAATTTTTGTTCTCCAAAAGGCTACGTCTTCATCCTGGTGATTACCTGCAAGCTTCAGTCTGTTTTTTTTATGCCGGTCTTGGAGTAGGTCTTCCTCCTTGTGCGACAGCCTTTCAGGCCATGGTGATTTAGGATTCTTAATGGTGGATGTACATATTTGGTACCTGATGCCTCCAACTCCTTCACCAGTTCCTATGTTGTTGTTGTCTTGGTTCAGTGGAACATTTTGGACCAAAGTTTGTTCATCACTGGGAGTTAATTAGTGCCTCCTTCCTGAAAGTCACAGTCTCTGTGTAGTCCCAAAAAGATGCTTGTGGTACTTTCAGTTGTAGAGTAAATTGAGTTGTAAATTGCTCCTAAGGAGGAAGCAGACTTGTGGAGGTCGTGGCTGATTTGCTTGGTTTTCCCATGGTATCAAGAGCAAAAAGGCACTGTCTCTAAAGATAGTCCCAATGGTGCACACCCATTATCAGCCACTGGTAAACACCCATTAGCTCCTAATTATGCCATTGGCCAATCAGGATCTTCTAAAAGTCATTAAATTACTTTCTGAAATCTCCCAGACTGTTTAAAGAGACAGTCAACATGGTGTATGTAAACTTTTGACCCACTGGAATCCTAATACAGTGAATTAAAGGTGAAAGGCTAACCTACACAGCAATGTAAATATTTAATGTGTAATTTAATATGTACATTAACTAGCCACTTCCAGAATTAGTGCGATGTAGTGCAAATGATAACAGTCTCCTTTAGAATACAGATAAGCTCATGTTGGCATATAGATAGGTAACTAATATTAGCATTAACTAGCTAAGCAGTGCTAACCCTGCTAAGCAGTGCTAACCCATGATCTAACATGTCACTACCCATACAAGGTTAGTTTGTCAGGATGATGTCTGTAATACATTTCAGGCATTTGGGAGATATTATTATAAATATTTGTGCCTTGTCTGAGATAAGACTATTTCACTTAGATAGGCATGTATTGATATGGAAGAGTATGAGTTGCTTTTCCTACGAACCGTGATGTTTGCGTAATCCATGCTGATATGATCACATCATTATATCACAAATTTATGTGAATACACAATGAGATTTTTACTGTAACAGCCCATTTATAGGCTGCTCAATCACACACTCTGGTTTACTTACTCTTTCCTGCAGGCTCCCAGTGAAGACGGTATGTAGGCAACCACAGCAATTACATTTTTCAAAACATATTCTAAAGGATCCATCTTTCAGTGACTGCTGGAGATGTTTACAAATGTCTGTTATTGAATGAAATGTATCAGCATGTCATTAAGATTGACAAATTGTAATATTTTCTATCACCTAAATGCTTAGTTTGGTGTGATTCAGTTGATTTATTTATATGGTTTTCTTTATATCTTGTTTTTCATCAAAAGAAAGCAGTGGGGATTATGACACTAACACACTGATTTCAGGTATCTGTCATTAATATATCTTACCATTTGAATGTAATACATATCAGTACAACTATTTAATAAATATTAAGATGTGTGACCAAGATATTCTTGGTACATTTCTTGTTTGTGGAAGTTTACAAATATATTTTAAAAATATGTATTTTACATATAAACTTTTTTTACATATAAAATTTTACATGCTCCTGTTTTTTTTTTCCCTCACATGGATGTGCTAAAATTCCAGTAGCTGAAGTACATTAACCTTTATGGACTTCACTGTTCTGACAGCAGGACAAAGCCCCATCTCAGAAAAATCATAGCTCAGCGTCTTGTCATATACCAGTATATACACAATCACTCTTGGATTGAGGAGACATTGTCACGAATTGCTCCAACATGTCAAACGGTAAGTGCACCTTTTCCATTTTGCATTATTGTAAACCCTATCAACTGCCTTGTAGCCATTAATGAGCTTCACTACAATTAGTAAAGTGTGTCTAAAATGTCTAGATCATTTTATGCTGACACAGTGCAACTGAATAGCTGCTTTCTGCTATTGCTAAAAACCTGCTGAAAGTGCAGGTTAGCGTTTTATTACAAAGACACTGGCAAACAATTCTAAAACATGAAGCAAAAACCATAAACTAGAACAGGCAGAAAGTCAGGTGATCAGCAAATTTATTATTATTATTATTATTATTATTATTATTGTTGTTGTTATAAATCTAACCATGAATAAAATTTTCAAAAGTGTAGATGGTTCATTTCACAGACGAAGTCTCTGACATCAAAATGTCAATAATTTTCTTCAACAAAAGTTCTGCAACAATCTCAGTATAATGGCCTTCAGCCGAGCCTTCCTCCCTACGGCTTTTATGTTATAGTTTTTTCTTTTTTGAGTATAGCGTATAACTGTATATTGTTGTATTGTAAATTTTCATGCAATAAGTGATAATGAGAACATTTTCTTTTCTTTTTCCATAAACAGCTGAGGACTATGCTCATTACTACTGTATGTTAAATATTATTTACAGTATTTAGTGATGCATAACAATAAAGGCAATGTTTTTTTTTTTCTTAAACAGCTGAGAACTTCTCTGACTACTATAGCCTAAGTAAAAATAATGACACCACGAACCAGGTCTGCAACAACAGCTATGTAATGGACTTCAGCAGAGTCTTCCTCCCTACACTCTATAGCATTGTCTTCATTGTAGGATTCATTGGCAATGGCCTGGTGGTGTGTGTCCTGCTCAAGTACCACAAAACCTTCAACATGTCAGATCTGTGTCTCTTCAACCTGGCACTTTCTGACATCCTCTTCCTTATCTCATTGCCTTTCTGGGCCCACTTCGCTGCCATCACTGTGTGGACCTTTGGGGGCTTCATGTGCCATGCAGTGATAGCACTCTACATGTTGGGATTCTATGGAAGTATCTTCTTCATGATCCTCATGACCTTTGACCGCTACGCTGTCATTGTCCATGCCCATTCATTCCTTTTCTCCAAGCACCGGTCTGCCAGAGCTAGAATAAGCCTGGCTTTGTTTATGTGGGCAATTAGCTTGGGAGCTTCTCTGCCAACCATCATTTTCTCACGAGCAGAAAATGCCACATGCAGTGTGGAATATCTAGAAAAGACATGGAAATCATTCTCTTACGTTCAGCTGAACATCCTCGGCTTCATTATTCCTCTCTCAGTGATGGTGTTCTGCTACACGCGTATTATCCCCATTTTAATGACCATGAAGTCTCCGAAAAAACACAATGCTGTCAGGCTCCTGCTGGTCTTGGTCACTGTTTTCTTCCTCTTCTGGACACCCTACAACATTGTCATCTTCCTGAAGTTCCTGCAACTTCAACTGGGCTACATGAACACCTGTCGGTCGGATCAAGACCTGCACATGGCTATGCAGTGGGTGGAAACCATAGCGTTCAGTCACTGCTGCCTCAACCCCATAATCTACGCCTTTGTGGGGCAGAAATTCAGGAAGTTATTTCTAATGATCCTGAAAGAGAGATTTCCTGTTTGTTTTGGTCACTGCACAACAAATGAAAGTGAGTTCTCAGAGAGGATGACCACTATGCACACACGCTCGTCAGTAATTTCCAGCACAAAGACAAAATCAAAAGAGTAACCGTTATTACTTGTTATGGCCAAAGCCTGTTTCAATTTCTAAAAAGTCCACAAATCCATAATACAAAAATGGGCCTTTTTCCAGAGTAGGCTCGTGACTATTTGCTGTATTGTACAGTTTATACATGCTTTATATAATTAGATCATTTTAAACTAATAGTGCACATATTGCTTGCAGCAAGTATCAAGCCCCTTTTAAGAACAGTTTACTAAGAATATGTATTTTCTTTATAAATAAAATGTTAAACAAACATCTGATTACAGAAAACTTCACCTTTTCAGTAATTACACAATTTGGAAAATAATATTATTAGCCTTAGATCTTCCTCCAAACAAGTATCTGTATAAGTTGTTACTATAGAAACAGTAACATATTAGAACAAGTGCATTGATGTAAATATACTATTTAAATTACAGCCAGCGCTATTGTGAGAAATGCTGTTAAAGATAATTAATCAACACCTTCTGACCAATCAGATGAATTCAGTAAGTATGAATTATGACAAAGCATGATTCCTTTTTCGTTTTTATTGTTATAAAGCAAAGCTCCAGTTTTGCTTATTATTTCAGAGCATGATTCCTGTTTTTTTCACACTGATCTGTTGAGTTTATGTAAAAGCACATTAACCCTGGTAGATACATTATTTTACTGACTGTTTTCATTTTGTGATAAAAAAGGTCAAGTGAATAAATAAACTTAACATGTTCTAAAATTGTATTTAGTAAAACATGATTAAAAATGGCTACTTTGTTTACCTGTTGTCTTTCTTTTAAATTGTCCTGATTTTAATCAAGTAAGGCTTGATTAAAAGAAGACAGAAAAAAGACTGCTGACATTTTTGTGTTTAGTGTTCAGACAAAACAAAAAATCATGGACACATATGATCAACACAAGATGTTATGAAAAATGAGTTGACTGACATTAGTGATTTGTGCACAATATGACAAACTAACACAGTGTTGTCTTCAAGCATTATACTGTATGTATTTTTTTATATTGTTGGTTACTAACCACTCATATGGAAGTGTTATACTTTTTTCTGTTCAATTCTGTGGTAATTATTGTATCTTTTTGGCATGGTTAACATTTACTTTTCCACTTAATTGATAAAATACATAGTATGATCACAGCATGCAACTGATGTATGAGAGTGGCCAAGAGAAGCTGTTAATATATCATACATTATCTGCTAATTCCATATCAGTATGGTGTTTTCTGCAAGGTAGACAATGTTGCTCCAGTATACATTGGACAATATTATGCACTAGATTATACTGCACCTCTAAAGTTGGACTCTCTGAATTTTTTGTAACTTAAAATATCTGTTCTGAATGTCAACTATATCACTCCAAAATAAATTTTACAAATTTATACATACTACTTGTTGTTTGTTGTTACAGTAGCTACTGTTATGTGTTATAGCAGCTTTATTTTTTTCCCCCATCTGGAACAGTTGTTTTTTTTTAATCATGTCATGGTGGAAGTATAGGGCCCCAAATAATAGTTCAAGCCCAAGGGCCTCTATCACCCTATATCTGCCCGTGAATCAGTACGTACAAACATGTAATTATTTGTATGATCTGTAATAACAGAGCTGGTAGTTTGAATTTCCTCTCTGGGTGATTTATATAGCATCATTTATTCACGACTCCAACTGGGATGTCAATATATACCACAAAAAAATAAACCGGCTACTCTCATTAAATTACATATGATCAAAAATACACTCATTAAGCCCTTAATTACCCTGTAAACCTGCTGTAAACATACATTTATGCAATTATCGGTAGCACTTTATTTTAAGGAACACATACTATAAGGTATTAATAAAGGTTTTGTTATTTACTTAATAAAGCACAAATCAGACATGTGTGAAAAGTTCATTCACTATGTACTAGTCTTTATTCCTAAAGATCTGTACTGCTGCAAAGCTAGATGTGTTAGCTGAAAATGAGTAATTATAATAATGTGCAATAAATACTTATGAGCTAAGAAAACCCGAATAAGTCATTAAAAAATGGAACATGTGAATAAAGAATAATACAGCTTGAATAAACAAATTACATGTGTCCAATTTGTGCGTTAGTAAACACATAAAAATACCCTCATTAACGTTTTATATGTGTTCCTTAAAATAAACTGTTACCCAATTATCCATACAGCCAATCATGCAGCAGCAGGACAATGCATAAAATCATGCAGATACAGGTCAAGAGCTTCACTTAATGTTCACATCATCTCTCAGAATGGGAAAAAAATGTCATCTTTGTCACATGGTTTTTTCAGAAATCTCAGAGATTTTTTTTCCCTTTACACTGCCACCTCTGGCTTGTTTCTTAGGGATCTAAATCTACAACTGGATTTCTGTAAAGCTGCTTTGTGACATTGTCAGTTGTTAAAATGATACACAAATCCAACTGAATTTAACTGAACTGAACATTTTAATGTAGAGACAGCTGCTCAAGGTCTGGAAAGAGAAAATGGAGAGACATTATTGCTGGAGAATGGAGACTCAGAATGGCAAACATTTGGACTGTAGCCTGGTTCATAATTGCAAAATTGTTAAGGAAGAGCTTCAAGAAATTCCTAAAGATTCGGTCCTATTTTTAGTGGATAGATGATAAGCAACCTTCTGTTTTCCTTCTTATGTGTAACAGGTTTCTTTTAGTAAAGACTCTTTAACCATTTCTTAATGCAAAATTTCAGGCACTTAGAGAACTGGCTGTTTTTGGTTGAAGTGGCACTACATCGGGCACAAGTGTATGCATGTTTTTCTGAATTCTTTATCTGCTTGGCTGTTCCATGTGTCAATTACAGCAACACTAGCCAGTCGTGGGCATCAGTAAGCTCATGTATGCAGAACAGGGCAGATAGCACTTTTCCCCAAGTGTGTTATGCTCCCCTATGAAAAAAGAAAAGAATTCATGTGTCTCAGAGGAAGACCTGTTAGCCTTCAACCTCCCTGGTTGGTATCTATTGTATTATAGGGGTGAGCTGGCTGGTGGGTGTCTATCTCATAATCATACATTCTTGGAGAACCCATGTTTAAAATCTTCAACATAGTTTTTAACATAATTTACTGGTAAACTATGTTTTGATTTGGAATCCAGGAATATGAGATAATGTTTCAAACTGTTCATATTTTTAAAGTAATTATAAAAGTTTAAAGTATATATACTGAGCATTTGTAAATTTACCTTTATATATACTGAGCATTTGTTATTGTTCCCCCCAAAAAAATCATTGGAGATTTTATTTCCCATCACCAACTGAACAGTTAATATGAGAAGTATGCACAGTTAGTATGATAAGATGACTTACTAACTTGGAATAACACATGCCACACCATTTTCAGTAACACTTTATGTTGTCCCCAACACTTATTGAAAGTGTAGCCCCTTATCTAATAGCTTGTTTATCTAGAAGTGTCACAAGGTTAGTTTCTCAGAATGATAATAACTTTCTGTGCTTCTTCTGGTTAAAATTTTCACATAGATGGGCATGTAGTGACAAGGGAAGTTTCTTTCCTATGAACCCTGTTGTTTGTCCAACACATGCTGATATAATCACATCACTGCATCACAAAGATATGTAAATACACAGTAAGGCTTTCATAACATCTATTCAAGTAATCAGCCTGCATTTTCACAAACTTTTGGCTTACTTACCTGTTCCTGTAGGCTTCCAGTAAAGACATTTTCCAAAAGCTCCAAAAGTTACTGCTCTGTTTAATGGAATGACATGAATCAGCATGTCTTTATACATCATTTCGCAATTGATATAAATTGTAATACAATCAGTCATCTCCATGCTTAGTTTCTTGTGGCCACAACAGTCTGATTTATTTGATTTCTCTGTCTCACACTTTTTAAAATACAAAAAGTTGTTTTTAGAGTATTTAATGGCCACAAAATATGGCCACACCTTAAAAAATAACTTTATAAATAACCACCACGTCACTTAAGTGGCTCCATAGTAATATGATAGCAACCGAATTTACTTAGCATAGTGGTGCAGCGGATAGCATTGCCACTTCACAGCACCAGGATCCCAGGCTCAATCCTGAGCTCTGGTTACTGTCTGTGTGGAGTTTCACATGTTCTCCAATGGTCCACATGAGTTTCCTTTTAGGCTTCCTGGGATTAATTGAGGTAAATTGAATAAACATGCTATTTTGCTCATTTGAAAGATGCAAGACTCTGAAGGAGTGGCTTCCCATCCAGGGTTTATTTCTGCCTAGTGTTCCTAGGAAAGGATCTGGATCCAGCATGACTGTGACATGGATAAAGTGACTGCTGAAGATGAATGATCGAATGAATGAATGATTACTGGTAATTTAATATTGTTGGTCTCTTATTACTTTATAAAAACACTGGACTGAAACACTCCATGCTAAGAACACCTTTACTCCCCCATGCCTTCTTAAATCTTTAAATCTTTAGCCTAGGCACTGCAGTCAATCCTGCCTTCCTTGTGCACTTATTTAAAATCACAGATTCAATACTTTCCATGCATCTTTTTTTGTGTAATTATTTATTTACTATTTATTTATTTAATTTATATCCTGTGTGGGTTTAACCATGTCAAAGTGTAAATGTATTAAACATCAATTAAAAAAAAGAAAGAAAGAACTCAGTGGGGATGAAGACACTAAGACATAAGCACTCTGCTGAGTCAATTTCACGTGTCTGTCATTAATATTTACTACCATTTGAATGTAATACATATCGTCACAACCGTTTAATAAATATTAAGATGTAGAAATAGGATATTCTTGGTACAGTTCTTGTGTTTGGATTTGCATGTTCCTGTTTTTTTTCCCTTACATGGATTTATTTAAATTAGCTGTAGAAGTAGATTAACCCTTATATGTCCACTGCTCTGTCAGCAGGACAAAGCCCCACCTCAGAAAAATCATAGCTCAGCCTCTTGTCATACGCTAATATACAAAGCCTACTTTCACACTCACACTTGGACTGATGAATCATGGCATCAATTTCCTCAAACATGACAACAAGTAGGTGCATGTTTTCCATTTTACATTATTGCAGAATCTAGCGACTGCTTGGTAGCCATTAATGGTCATCAATATAATTAGTAAAGTGTGTCTAAAATCTCTAGAGCGTTTATTAAAACTGACACTGTGCAGCTGAATAGCAGACTTCCTTTTATTTGACCTGAATTTATTACTGAGTCTCAAAAAAACTTGTTGACTATACATTCATTGACAAGATAGACAAAAAACAATGAATAAATAGACATTTTCCTAACACTTTACTATACCATCGACAAATGGAATACATTAACTAATGCTTTCATAATGATGAATTAATACATGAACTAATCCTTACCACATCAGGAAATAATGAAAGATATGCATTAACAGACTGTGAGACATATGTGAACATCCATTAATAATGATAATAGTATTAACTTCCTGTTAACTATTTTTTTTTAAATTAATATAATTACTGATGAGAAATAATAAATAATATTTACAGTTATTAACACAACATGTACACGATATAGTTAAACCCAGAGTTTAGGTTATTTAAGTATTTAAACCTTGAGACACTTCACAATTCAAAGACAGCACCACTAAGCTGACTTTAGACAGCATCATCAAAATCAACCCACTTTATTAGTGTGTTATAGAAATGGTTGTGGTGACGATCTTGCAGGCGGTTGATCCATTCACGCACTGACTGTGGCATATGCTATTAAGAGTAGTTTTTAAGTCCTAACTCAGCATTGCGTACAGTCATGATTTTAGAACACTGTATTATCAACTTGTGTTTCAAACCGCAGGTGAAAAATGTAACAATATGCATATTTTATTTGTATTTAAAATATATTGTGGTTGGGTTTAGTTTAGAATTGGGGTGTGCTGAAAAAAAAACAAAACAAAACAAAGGGTCTCAAATTGTCTGAACTTACATTATAGCTTATAATTTTGGTTATCCTACATTATTTCCAAACAAACCCTTCATATTGTAAATGAGTTTTAGTAATACTGCAAGTCATGATATTAATTAAGAGAATGAGGTACCAAAATAGTAATGCTTATCTATTACCAGTTTTTGATTCATTATTTTCTAATGTGCTAAGGATTAGTTACTATGTAAAATGTTTTTTTTAATAGATTTATTTGTGGATCTTAAATAGTTACCACAATACCTATCTCTCCCAATAGATGGTGCTTTAGTACAATAATAAAATTATAAAACTGTCACGTCTTCACCAGTGTGTTCATTAGCTGAAAAAGAAGCCAAACTGCGAGTAGGTTCACCTACTTTTTTGTTGTGCAGCCACACAACAAAACATGCATTAGGCTTTTTTGTTATTGTTTTTTTTTTCTTTTTTGAGTATACTGTATAACTGTGTATTGTAAATTTTCATGCAATAAGTGATAATTAGAGAACATAAAGAGAACATTTTCTTTTGTTTTTCCATAAACAGCTGAGGACTACGCTCATTACTACTGTATGTTAAATATTATTTTATTATTTTAATTAAATATTAACATTATTACAGTATTTAGTGATGCATAACAATAAAGGCAATGTTTTTTTTCTTAAACAGCTGAGAACTTCTCTGACTATTATGACCTAAGTACAGATAATGGCACCGGGTACCAGGTCTGCAACAACAGCTATATAATGGACTTCAGCAGAGTCTTCCTCCCTACACTCTACAGCATTGTCTTCATTGTAGGATTCATTGGCAATGGCCTTGTGTTGTGTGTCCTGGTCAAGTACCACAAAACATCCAACATGTCAGATCTGTGTCTCTTCAACCTGGCACTTTCTGACATCCTCTTCCTTATCTCAATGCCTTTCTGGGCCCACTACGCTGCCAACACTAAGTGGATCTTCGGGGACTTCATGTGTCATGCAGTGACAGCGCTCTACATGTTGGGATTCTATGGAAGTATCTTCTTCATGATCCTCATGACCATGGACCGCTACGCTGTCATTGTCCATGCCCATTCATTCCTTTTCTCCAAGCACCGGTCTATCAGAGCTAGAATAAGCCTGGCTTTGTTTATGTGGGCACTTAGCTTGGGAGCTTCTCTGCCAACCATCATTTTCTCTCAAGTAAAGAACAAATCATATGGATGTACATGCAGTGTGGAATATCCACAATGGACAGGGTGGAAATCATTCTCTTACATTCAGCTGAACATCCTTGGCTTAATTATTCCTCTCTCAGTGATGGTGTTCTGCTACTCACGTATCATCCCCATCTTAATGGCCATGAAGTCTCAGAAGAAACACAAAGCTGTCAGGCTCATGCTGGTCTTGGTCATTGTTTTCTTCCTCTTCTGGACACCCTACAACATCATCATTTTCATGAAGTTCCTGCATCACTTGGGCTACATGAACACCTGTCGGTGGGATCAGGACCTGAACATGGCTATGCAGTGGGTGGAAACCATAGCGTTCAGTCACTGCTGCCTGAACCCCATAATCTACGCCTTTTTGGGGCAAAAATTCAGGAATGTATTTTTAAAGATCCTGAAAGAGTGGTTTCCTCTTTGCTTTGGGCACTGTACAACAGTTAAAAGTGAGTTCTCAGGGAGAGGGAGTTCTATATCCTCACGCTCCTCAGTGATTTCCACCACAATACTTGTGTAACCAAAAGTGGGCAAATGTTCAGCAGTTCAAATGTAGATTAAGCAGAAAAAATTGAAACTGTAACCATTATGACTTGTAAAAATTCACAATTTCATATTTTGGTTAGATCCCCCATTTTCTAGAAAAGATTGCGTGTTTGTCTTTTTTTGTTTAATGCAGTTTATACATTTCATGCATAGAATATGTAATCACATTATATTAAGGATTATTAAGTCTCATTAAGACTTAAGACATATTTTCTTGTAATATATTCTTTACACTATTTGCACAGTGTCATTATGCATATGGAGCCCCTACTTTTTCTTGTATTTTGAGGCATGATTCTGAAGGTTCAGTATTTCACCCCATTGTGTACAAGTGCATTGATGGGATGATAAAAATAGAATTGACTTGGTTAGTAATCCGTTGAATGATTTTAAAAGTAAACATTATTTACACTCTCATTGCTAGAAAGCCATTGAAGTGAAATGTCACATTCTGAGTCATGATGGGATAAAAAAACCTGCCCCTAGATCTTGTAGCATTTTTAACAAAATGTCTTAAATTCTAATAGTCCATATACAGTAGATTAACTAAGGAATAAAATTTTTGGAAATTGTGCTGGAAATTGTGAAAATAATCAACAATGGGGTGGTGTGATATGTGTAAGTGGAGTTACTGTTACCATCCCGAAGTTGATTATTTTCCAATAACAGCATGTCCCAGAATTTATTCTACGAAGTCTACCGAAATCTGTTGGCCTCTGATCTGTAGTGAGCTTCTTTCTCCCAACATTCCACAAATCCTATTAAAAGTCACTATCAGAGATAATTTTACCTTAAGGAACAGCTAGCAGGCTGGAAAATTCATCATTATTTGAAAACATGGGATTATTACTATATGTTAGAGACTCAGAAAGAACTTTTGCACTTTTTCTTTTGCAAGCTTCTATATTTTCCTTCTATTAGAAGGACATTGTTCTGATAGCTTATACATGTACCAGTAGATGGTACTGCAGCATGGCAAAAAAAATTCAATGAGAAAGAAATGACAAACATGGACCTTTTCACCAGTCAGTTAAATATGAAACCTAAAAACTTTCTGTAGGCTTTATTCTCTTTTTAGCACAGCCACAAAGAAAATAAAAATAATGATAAGCATTAAACCATTTGTCTGGTTTCTTTCAGAACTACGTGGGAGTATGTTTACCTTGTAGCACTGGACTGTAGCAATAAATATATAATATATTCAATCCACAAAATAATATATGGAGGTCACAATTTAATATATTGAGGTTATGAGATAGTATTTTGAGGACATGAGATAATATATTGAGCACACAAGGTAATATATTCAGCCAAGATAATATTTTGAGGCTATGAGAATTTATTGAGGCCATGAGATAATATATAGAAGTCACAGTTTAATGAATTCAGACCATGAATTAAAAAATATTGGGGCAACAGTGAACGCATTAGCACTGTTGTAAAAGACAAACTAACTATGATACCTGGTACCAAAGTTGGTTATAAACATTAAGCATTCCTATACTCCGATTGGTTTTTATTTTTTATAAAAAGAATCTTTTAAAAACTATAGCAGTATAGCTAGATGAAGATATTCAAGATTTCATGACTGTTCTGTACTATTTCACAACAAAAATAGGGAGCTCATTCAACTGCACTTTTCCAAGAAAAGTCTTGGGTAGAAAGAAAAAAATGCTTGCTTATTCTACGCTCCACTCTACTGGGATACATAGGAATTTACATGCTACTACATCTGTATTAGTAACCTATTTTCATGGGGTTACACCCTCCCGCCTCGACTCTGCATGAGTCCCCTCATGCTTGGCCTATGTTTCAGTCTACAGGTGCTGGTCATATAATTAGAATATCATCAAAAAGTTGATTTATTTCACTAATTCCATTCAAAAAGTGAAACCTGTATAATGTATACATTCATTCCACACAGACTGATATATTTCAAGTGTTTATTTCTTTTAATTTTGATGATTATAACTGACAACTAATGAAAACCCCAAATTCAGTATCTCAGAAAATTAGAATATTACTTAAGACCAATACAAAGAAAGGATTTTTAGAAATCTTGGCCAACTGAAAAGTATGAACATGAAAAGTATGAGCATGTACAGCACTCAATACTTAGTTGGGGCTCCTTTTGCCTGAATTACTGCAGCAATGCGGCGTGGCATGGAGTCGATCAGTCTGTGGCACTGCTCAGATGTTATGAGAGCCCAGGTTGCTCTGATAGTGGCCTTCAGCTCTTCTGCATTGTTGGGTCTGGCATATCACATCTTCCTCTTCACAATACCCCATACATTTTCTATGGGGTTAAGGTCAGGTGAGTTTGCTGGCCAATTAAGAACAGGGATACCATGGTCCTTAAACCAGGTACTGGTAGCTTTGGCATTGTGTGCAGGTGCCAAGTCCTGTTGGAAAATGAAATCTGCATCTCCATAAAGTTGGTCAGCAGCAGGAAGCATGAAGTGCTCTAAAACTTCCTGGTATATGGCTGCGTTGACCTTGGACCTCAGAAAACACAGTGGACCAACACCAGCAGATGACATGGCACCCCAAACCATCACTGACTGTAGAAACTTTACACTGGACCTCAAGCAACGTGGATTTTGTGCCTCTCCTCTCTTCCTCCAGACTCTGGGACCCTGATTTCCAAAGGAAATGCAAAATTTACTTTCATCAGAGAACATAACTTTGGACTACTCAGCAGCAGTCCAGTTCTTTTTGTCTTTAGCCCAGACGAGACACTTCTGACGCTGTCTGTTGTTCAAGAGTGGCTTGACACAAGGAATGCGACAGCTGAAGCCCATGTCTTGCATACGTCTGTGCGTAGTGGTTCTTGAAGCACTGACTCCAGCTGCAGTCCACTCTTTGTGAATCTCCCCCACATTTTTGAATGGGTTTTGTTTCACAATCCTCTCCAGGGTGCGGTTATCCCTATTGCTTGTACACTTTTTTCTACCACATCTTTTCCTTCCCTTCGCCTCTCTGTTTATGTGCTTGGACACAGAGCTCTGTGAACAGCCAGCCTCTTTTGCAATGAGCTTTTGTGTCTTGCCCTCCTTGTGCAAGGTGTCAATGGTCATCTTTTGGACAACTGTCAAGTCAGCAGTCTTCCCCATGATTGTGTAGCCTACAGAACTAGACTGAGAGACCATTTAAAGGTCTTTGCAGGTGTTTTGAGTTAATTAGCTGATTAGAGTGTGGCACCGGGTGTCTTCAATATTGAACCTTTTCACAATATTCTAATTTTCTGAGATACTGAATTTGGGTTTTCATTAGTTGTCAGTTATAATCATCAAAATTAAAAGAAATAAACACTTGAAATATATCAGTCTGTGTGGAATGAATGTATACATTATACAAGTTTCACTTTTTGAATGGAATTAGTGAAATAAATCAACTTTTTGATGATATTCTAATTATATGACCAGCACCTGTATACTACATCAATTGGGGAAACATCATATTCATTAATGGTGTAAAGTGCTCGATTAAAGCTTTCTAAGAGACTCTGAGCAAAAGAGATTAAGGGCTTACCTAATTCAGGGTAGTGGAAGAGACCGGGTGGCGGTCTACGAGTAGTGTCATTTGTTTCTGCATGCGTATTTTCATTTTCAGTTTCTTTTCTTTCATCAGTTCGTGTATCAGTTATTGAATTGCTCAAATCAGTACCTCGCTGAACAGTACCTTGTTTAGCAGTTTCTGTATCAGTGTCTTGATGAACTTCAGCAATAATCTCATTTCCTGGACTCTTTAAGTAAACAACAGATGCATCAGCAGTAACAGCTGGAGTTTCATTTGTCACATCTGGTAATGTTATATCCACTTCAGTATGTGGTTGCTCATTCATAACTTCTGACTCCTCTGCTTCAACTACTGAAGGTGTTCCAGCAGGTTAAGCAGGCAATACAGAATGCTCTTCATGAGGTTCATCTTGAAGCTGGGAGGTCAGTCGTGGGCTGCGGGGTCTTTGGGATTTCATACACCCAGACGAACCTTTCCTCAGGAACAACAGATGGCTGGATGGAACAAACCGGTAAGTCATCCTCAGAATCAGAGTTCTCTTCAAACAACTGAGGTTGACTATGCCTGGTCCTTGGTCGGTGTAGCTTTGTCTTGACCTGTTCACCTTCCTCTGGATCAGACAAGTCACCGCAAGGGAGTAAGAGATCCCTATGTAGAGTTCTGATCGGACCTTCTCCATCTATAGGCTGTACAGTGTACTCTGGTAGGTCTCCCATCTTTTCAAGTATTTTATATACAATGGACTCCCATTCATGTTTGTTTCGCAACCGCACATTCCTCACAAGTACTTGATCACCTTCCTCTAGCGTTGACTCACTTACTGGTTTGTCAAAGCATCACCTGTTTCGTTCAGCAATCTAGTAGCTTTCCTTGAATCGTGCTTTCAGGTTTCTCACATACTGGGAATGAGATTTAGGAGTGTCATTCTTTACGGGAAAGCAGAATGCAATGTCCACTGGGAGTCTAGGCTGGTGCCCAAACATCAACTCATACGGCCTAAACCCAGTGACCTCGTTCTTGGTGCAATTGTAGGCATGGGTTAGGGGTTTCACACAGTCACGCCAATGACTTTTCTTCTCGTCACTCAGGGTACCTAATATGCCAAGAAGAGTTCGATTGAAATGCTCTGAGTTTTCCCTAGGGTGATAGGGACTGGTGCGCACTTTAGTTATTTAATGAACTCAAAATCCCTACACTTTGATCACTTAGCAGGCGCTCTGGGAATCCGTAACGCCCAAAATATTGCTCCCAAAATGACTTTGCTTTTGTGGGTATTGCATCAGCATACTTCGTAAAATGATCCGTGATAACTAAGATGTCTTTGGTATTGTGACTATTGGGCTCCAAAGATAGATAATCCATGTCTACCAGTTCCATAGGGCAAGTTGTTTGGATATTCACAAGAAGTGCTGACTTTTCAGGTGGCATTTTTCTTATGACACAATGTCCACATGTCTTTATCATGTTCTCTACGTCTATGGTCTTCTTAGGCCAATAGAATCTTGACCAAACTAAATCTAGAGTTCTCTCCAGACCCATGTGCCCCATATCATCATGTAGGCACTGGAGAATGGTAGATCTCAGGGACCTGGGGACCACAAACTCAATTCAATTCAATTTTATTTGTATAGCGCTTTTAACAATGGACATTGTCACAAAGCAGCTTAACAGAAATAAATGGATTCACAAAAAATATATTGTAAATACATGACTTTATCCCTAATGAGCAAGCCAGAAGCGACGGAAAGGAAAGGAAAAACTCCCTGAGACAATATGAGGAAGAAACTTTGAGAGGAACCAGGCTCAAAAGGGAACCCATCCTCATCTGGGTGCAACGGATAGTGCAATCATAAATAAATCCCTTCTATTATTGTGTACTATATGGACAAATAGTGCAACTGCGCAACCAGTAAATTCATCACAGTTTTCGCAAGGAGTCTGGTTGGTTAAAATCTATCCACCGTCCACTGATGGGAGTCCTGAGTACGAAGGTGCTCATGGCAACTGCAGCCTCAAAGCCACTACAGCAATCGCAATCCCAAGCCATGACAGTACAGCTCCCCATATGTGATCCCCAAGCCATCTCCACAGCCCCCAGGTGGCACCATCCCCAGCAATCCAAACGGTTCTTCAGGCCGTCCAATATGGGGCCACCCTCAGCAGCAGCGAGCGAACTCACCCGATGAGAACTCCAACCAGAATTAGGGCATCAGGATGGGTCAGGCAGGTCCAGGAAGCAGAAGGGGTCAGGATCACTGGCATCTCAGAAGTAGCATGTGTAGCTCGACATAGAGTGAGAGCAATTTTTTTTTTTTTAGATTAAAAACCGAACTTTATTTAATGATCAAATAATTACATACATTAAAATCACAAGAAACAATCACCTCTCACCCAATTACAATTCCAACCGCATCAATAAACATCTTTCAGTCTGGGAAGAAATCTGTAACTTTTTTCATATTTTTTGTTCTTTGTAAAAAAGACCTTACTTTTTCAAAAGAGTAAGTAATTCTCCTGCTCTGGCTGTGCCTTTTGTCATCTCTATCACTATCAGAGTCATCAATTGTACTGGTATCAGTCTCATTTTTATCAACTTGCATTTCCGACTGTCAGTTTGGCTTGTCTTTCTCCGCCTTTGCTCTGGTTCTTTTTCTTTTACTGGTGGGTATTTTAAAGAGCACTTCATCATCCACACACTCTATGTCATGTTCTTCCTCTATCATTTGCTCCACTGCATCAGTAACTTCATTTAACATTCCTTTTTCTACAGATCCCCTCAATCCTATGTCATTGGGTTCAATCATATATTTGATTCCACCTTCAGCCTCAACCAGAATGCTCGTAACTTCAGAGGGCTCGCTTCCAATTTCTACGCCACCAGCGCCATTATGTTCAACCACTTCATTATCTACATTTTCATTGGAGGTGTCTGGCAACAGCATCCAAACATCGCAGTTCACCACAACACTCTATGCCTGTGAACCCTCCAGACCTGCCCCTGTACCTAAGAAAAAACTATTCACAAAAGGTTTGACTAAACAAATATGTTTTCAGCCTAGACTTAAACACTGAGACTGTGTCTGAGCCCCGAACACTAAGTGGAAGGCTGTTCCATAACTGTGGGGCTTTGTAAGAGAAAGCTCTACCCCCAGCTGTAGCCCGCACTATTCAAGGTACCAACAAATAATCTGCACCTTTTGATCCAAGTAGGTATGGCGGATTATAAAAGACCAAAAGTTCAGGTACTGTGGCACGAGACCATTTAGTGCTTTATAGGTCAATAGTAGTATTTTATAATCAATACAAAATCTGATTGGGAGCCAATACAGTGTGGATAAAATAAGGGTGATGTGGTCATATCTTCTGATTCTAGTAAGGACTCTCGCTGCTGCATTCTGGACTAACTGGAGCTTGTTTATGCATCTACTGGAACATCCAGACAGTACGGCATTACAATAATCCAACCTAGAGGTAACAAAAGCATGAACTAATTTTTCTGCATCGTGTAGTGACAATATTTCTTCAATATTTCATCTTAGCAATATTTCTGAGATGAAAGAAAGCAATCCTAGTGATATTATCTACATGAGCTTCAAAAAGAAAGACTAGCTAATACCATGTTTACGAATAATTTTGCCCAGAGGTAGCATGTATAAAGAAAAGGGCAGTGGGCCGAAAACAGAGCCTTGCGGGACACCAAACTTTATCTTAGTATGCGAAGAGAAGTCACAATTTACGTTTACAAACTGATAACGATCAGTCAAATAAGACCTGAGCCAGGAAAGGGCCGTTCCCTTAATGCCTACTACATTTTCCAGTCTATCGAGGAGAATAGCATGATCAGTGGTATCAAAAGCTCCACTAAGGTCAAGCAGCACAAGCAAGGAGACACAACCCTGATCAGAGGCCAGCAGTAAGTCATTTACCACTTTTACCAGTGCTGTCTCTGTGCTATGATGAGGCCTAAATTCTGACTGATACATTTCATGAATGTTATTCCTATGTAGGTATGAGCACAGCTGCTGTGCTACAACCTTTTCTAGGACCTTGGAAATAAGGGGAGGTTTGATATTGGTCTATAGTTAGATAGCTGACAGGGGTCAAGGTCAGGTTTTTGGGCTTGATAACTGCTAATTTAAAAGATTTAGGTACATAGCCAATGCTAAGGGAAGAATTGATTATCTTTAAAAGAGGTTTGATTGTTTCAGGAATTATCTGTTTGAAGAAACAAGTAGGTAAAGGATTTAGTATACAGGTTGATGATTTTTATGATGAAATTAGTGAAATTAGTTCAGTCTCTTCAACGGGAGTAAAACATTGTAATTGTTGATCTGATATTATTATATTATCATTTACAGAGTTAGTTATAAAACTGTCCAGTTTTAGATTAATAGTTTGAATTTCTTGCCTGATATTTTCAATTTTACCATTGAAAAAATCATGAAGTCATTGCTGCTATATAATGATTGTGTGCGTGTTTCTATTGTGGTCGTATTCCTAGTTAATTTTGCTACAGTATTAAATAAGAATCTAGGATTATTTCTGTTATCTTCAATTAGGGTGGAGAGATACACTGATCTAGCAGCACTAAGCTTTCCTATAGCTCAAAAGGCTCTCCTTCCATGCTATTTGAAATACTACCAATTTAGTGTGAAGCCATTTACGTTTTAGTTTTTGACTGGTCTGTTTTAAAGTTCGTGTGATCGCTATACCAGGGTGCTAGCTTTTTTTCCCTAATTATTTTTCTTTTAAGTGGAGCTACCTTATCTAGCGAGTTGCAGAACACAGATTTTAAGCATTTAGTTGCCTGGTAAAGTTCTTCTGGATCAGATGGTGATCCAATCATGGTTGATAAATCTGGGAGATTACTGATAAAACCCTGTTCAGTTGTTGATGTGAAAGTACGTTTGACATGGTGATGTGGCAAGGTGCATATATTATGATTAAGACACATTTTAAAAGAGCTGAGGTAATGATCTGAGATAGCTTCAGACTGTGGAAATGAGACTATATTTTCTATATTTAATCCGAATGTTAGTATTAAATCAAGAGTATGACCACCACTACGAGTGGGTCCTATTACATTCTGATTAACCGCTACTGAATCAAGAATGGACACAACTGCAGTTCTTAGAGGGTCATCTGGATTATCAAAATGAATATTAAAGTCTCCATCAATTAATGCTTTGTCTAAAGAAGCAACCAGGTTAGAGATGAAATCCGCACATTCACATAGGAATTCCGAATATGGCCCTGGGGGTCTGTAAATAATAATTACTGGAATCACCTGGGTAGACTTATTTTTAGTGGCTACGTATGTTATGTTAGTATAAAGAACTTTAAATGCGTTGAATTTATGACTAGGTTTTTGTGTGATGCCTACATTACCATTATAGATGACTGCGATGCCTCCTCCTTTGCCACTTAGACGGGGCTGATGTATGTAACTGTACCCGGGAGGACTAGCTTCATTTAATGCTACAAACTCGTTTGGTTTAATCCACGTTTGTGTTAAACGCAGTACATCAAACTCCTGATCAGTAATGGTTTCATTAACAATAAGCGTTTTAGACGTAAGAGATCTAATATTCAACAGTCCTAGCTTCAGATCAACGGTGCTGGCTATGTTAATTAGGTTAGCTCGGGGAACAGACACAGTCTCAATACGGTGGAACCTAAGTGACGACTCAGTGCAGCTAGCAGACGGTCGGTTTAGTCTGCTTGTCTGCTCCCTGGCCTTGGCCCTGGATTGTCACCGATTAACTAGGCCTGTTCTGAGACTATGTGCTATACTGCAAGAAATGAGAGCAGCACCTTCCCGAGTAAGATGGACACCATCCCGCCCTTAAAGTCCAGCCTTGCCCTCAAAGATAGTCCAGTTATCTATAAAGCCCACATTGTTTTCGGAGCACCACCTGGACATCCAGCAGTTCAGCGAACATAACCTGCTCTAAGCTACATCGCCACGCCACATTGGGATGGGGCCAGAGCATACTACTGCATCGGACATCGCCTTCGCTAATTTATACACCTCTACCATGTTACTCTTAGTAACCTCAGACTGACGAAGGCGTATATCATTAGCTCCTACATGAATAAGTATCTTTGAAAACCTGTGCTTGCCTAAGACCCTAAGATTACCTGCTATGTCCGGCGCCTGGCCCAGTATACACCTAACTAAAGCTGCTGGTGCCCCTAAAGGCCTAGCTAATTTCACGTGCCGCAAGATAGAGTGACCTACAACCAGAGCTCTTTCAGGTTTCTCAGCGGGTGCTTCACTGAGGAGAGCAAACCTGTTGGACATGTGAAACGGAGAGGAGTGGTGCTCCCATGGGCGAGCCTTAGCGTTAGCTTTGGCTTTGAGATTATGCCGCCGAGTCGTCACCCATTTGCCCCGCTGTGAGGGCTCTAATGCCGGAGTTGGGGGATTGCTAACTCCGCCCAAGGCATCCAGATTTTCCCCTACAGAAACTACACTGCTCTCACTCTCACTAACCCTCTCTAGAGTCTGGACGCGGACCTCTAATGCTGCAATCTTCTCTGTCAGAGAGCTAACTAACATGCATTTATCACAAATAAAGCTATTACTAGCGACGGAGAAAGAGGGACTAAACATCCTGCACCCAACACACTGAACAAGCTGAATGTTTGACATATTGTATAACGCACCTTAGTCGAAGATTTGTTGATATTATTTGAGACGGCGCGGATCCGGTGTGGATGGCCTCCGCTCGCTGTCTTGACAAAATACAAAAGCGCTCTTCGAGAGAGAGAAAAAAAAATTAAATACGGTAGAAGAGAATGTGAAAAATACAACAGATGAAAACGATAGCGCAAAATTATTGATGTAAAAAAGAAAGAAACAGTATAGTTAAAACGCTGACGCAGGCAAGAAATACCCGGCAAAACAATTCGAAAACAGGAAGTGACGTCACCCTCAAGTGTGTAAACTCTCTATGTATGTAGGCTCTGAGTTACTCTATCCTTCCACTCTTTTGAGAGAGGAGAATCACCAAAGTCCAGTGTTAGACTGGACTTGTTAGCTTCACTGACTGGCTGAGACGTGACAACACAACATTTCACAGAACTAGCATTTTTGTTTGAGGCAGACAAGTTGTCATGGATCACCTCTGGAGTGTGAAGCTCAGCAATAACAGTGCGTGGGCAGAGTTATGTTATGCTCAGATTAATTTCTAACCCACACAAGTAGCTTGTAAGGATTCTGCTTGGGCAAGGTCACAAGACTGCACTCCACAAGGATTCCCCCAGGCAAGGTGGATATTACTGGCTGTTTGATAACTGCGCATTCACTGGTGGTGTTAGCTTTGCTATAGCCTTCAAGAAGGACCCTTCCTTGAGCAGGTATCATAGTCCGTGCTTTGCCTTTGAGAGTCATCAAGCCAATTCTTCCTGCGGTGCTGACTTCTTTCCTGAGCCTCAGTGTGCGAAGAATTTGTCTATAGCCATGGACAGTGAACAAGTCACTAGGCCTTCTGCAAAGTTCATCGTACAAGACATCAAGAACATTTGTTCCAATCAGTACAGGTATGTCACTGCTACTACGCAAGTCTGGAATTACTAATGCTGAAGTAGAAACTTCAGGCTCATGTTCAATAAAGTTTTTTGGAAACTTCAAGCTGATAGTCACATAGTCCCAGTATGGAATGTTTTGCCCATTGGCGCCTTCAACATCCAGGCCGTCAATAGGTTGAATGGGGGGTTCTGACAAATGGCCCTCATAAAAGGAAGGAGAAATGGTGGTCACTTGAGCCCTGGTGTCCAGGAGACAATTGCGTTTCACGCCTGAGACTGCGATAATAGCCGTATATTTCTGTCCAATAAGCCCTTTAGGAAATTGTGATTGACTCTCTATTTTGTGTGACTGAATGGATGCTTTAGTTAGGGGTTTTGTTCTGAGACATCCATGCTCACTTTCAGCTCCTGACAGTCCCACATCAGGAACTGACTTCAGTTTAAATGTTGCCCATTTTGTTCGTCCCAGACCTGCTGTTTTTTGTTTGAACTCTTTACGCTTCTTTTCAACTAGTTCAGGCTTTGACTCATTGTTGCAGGATGGGGCAATATGGCCATCCTCGCCGCATTTGAAGCAATACCCTGGGCAGGGTTTCTTTATGAGTTTTGCCTCTGTTGAGGGGTTTTCCTCAGTGGAGGCCTTGGTTTTGGAATTTAGTTTCTTACCAGCAGGAGTCTGGCTTGAGTTCTTACTCATGGATGCTTTCAGGGAAGCCATTTTTGTTTGTAGCTTTGCAAGCTACTTTTCAAGCTTATGTGTGTCAGTGTAACATATTCCATCTGCAAAGGCTGCCATGCCTGTATCACTGGCATAATCTTCTACTGTGCGGACATTTGCCTGTGCTTTAGCTTTAGGGAGCCCTAAGTGCTATTTCATCTGGCTGGACTTTAGGCAGACCAGCCTGCCGGTCCTCCTCAGTGCGCAGCACAAGAAGCAACTCAGAAAAGGAAAGTGGATCCTTCTTCTTCTGCTCAAGCTGAAGACTGGCAATTAAGGCATTGTTCCAGCAGCCTCTACAGAACTGTTTAAGTAGCTGGCGTTCAGACTCACTAGCAGCAATACAGTCTGCAATCGTTGCAAATAGCTGGAAGGTCTCTCACCTGAGTTCTGGTTGGTGTTCAAGAACCTTGCAAAAAGCTCATCTCCATCATCAACAGTGTCATATGCTGAGTCAAGTAGGCGTAAGCAGTCATGAGGAGATGCTTTTGGCCCAAGGTGCTTCACAATGTGGGCAGCAGGCAGTAGAAGGCTCTCTACTATCTTTTGGACAGTGTGCTTTTCGGACACAGTGGTAACTGTAAGAAGGAACTCCACATTGTTGCGCCATGTGTCATAGATTTTTCCGGGGAAGGGCCTGAGTTTGACGCAATCATAATATTGTGAAGAAAAGTCACTGTTCTTAATGACATGCTCGATCACTACTTTCTGGACTTCAGGAGTGGTGAGCTGCTCAGGGGCTAAATGGAGGGTCTGTTGCCTGTGTAAGGCTGATGTCTGAGCATTTGAAAGTGAAGCATGTTCATGTAAGTGTTCATCAGTGCACTTGGGTGTAGGAGGTTGAGTTTGAAGAACTAGTGGTGTGACTGGGATTGTATCATTAGTGTCCTGGGGGTTCTGGATAGCTACTGTTACATCTTGTTCAGGTGTAGGTATATTTTCAGTAGAAATTTCTGAATTTTAGCCAGCTCATCTAGCAAAAGTTTCTCAAAAACTGTGCCACTTAGTTTAGCAATACCCTGCAGTTCAGCTAAGTAAGAGTGGATTAAGCTAGAACCTTTGTCAGCAGCATACAGCTCAGAGAGAAGCTGAATGTGGTGGATAACATCTGGATCACGGCTGGGTCTTTTGCAGGGCAAAGTATCACTCAAAATCTGAACAGGTGCACCTGATGTGAATTCTACGATGGCTGTCGTTAAATTGAGGTTCATCACTAGTTACCTTAATTATCCTACTAATAGAACCAAGGGTTTTAAGTACTCAATAACATCAATGTCTTCCTCATCACCAGTTAAACTGAATTGGGTACTTTAACATTCTCTGTCTGAATTAAATCCATACCGTAGGCATATATCTTATCACAATATTCAAAAGTAGATAATGTCAGTATTTACAAATAGGATGCAATAAAGGTGTCAAACTGTTCAACTTTCTGATAAAAATAAGCTCAAAACCTCTCTTGGCTGACTCGCCACATTTTGTGTAGTGCTTGTAGTCCTGGACCAGTAAAATAAAGCACTAAACATCTACCTAGGCTCGGGAGAGATGCTTACGAGTAGTGAGAATGAGTTGAACAGTTGACAAATTTATTGCCTTGCAACCGTAATGAACATACACAGCATTCACTTTGTATAAAAAAATGAAATAAAAAGGAAGAGCTCTTCAAAAAAATATATAAACAAATAAACGTGAATTATTGAAAACACCTTTTCACCTCTCATTAACGTCTTTTCTTTCATTTAGAACATCTTACAATCAGTGTATCCAGTAACTAAGGATGCACCTAGATTACAGTGAGATGAATAACTTTACATCACAACAACCACTAGTGTTGTAAAATAAGCAATAGAATTGTTTTTGACCTTGTATCTTCAATACAAGTTGGATTGCATAAATCAAAACAATAATAAAGGATTTAACATCACTAATAAAAGTGTTTGTCTGTTTTACACTCCTTTCTTACTATAGCATATCTCTTTTTAACCTAATAAAATATTTGCTCCATATTAACATGAATTGAAATTACATTATCCCTTTTTAAAATATACATGTGAAAATCAGTGCATCTACAAAGCATTTATATTACAACCCATTAATATTCACTATTTCACTTAACCCAATTAGCTTAATGTAAACAAACCAGCGCGTTGCACTAGCAGGCCGTCTCTTAACATTAATACAACAGCGTGGCGTGTATCAAAGTGAACGCATTAACACTGTTGTAAAAAACACTGAACATTCTCCTAACTATGATACCAAAGTACCAAAGCTGGTTATAACATTAAGCATTCCTATACTCCGACTGTTTTTTTTTTTTTTTTTTTTTTTTTATGAAAAGCATCTTTCAAAAGCAAGTAGGTGTAACGTTAATCTTTTCCCCCTAAGTAGCTAGCAAGAAACTAATTGAACTAGCAGAAATGTGCTTCGCTCACCGGAGTTATTAAACTCGACAAAACCGTCTCTCTTCCAGATTGAAAGTTCAGTTTTTGACAGGAGGTAAACTTAGTAGTATAGCTAGATGAAGATATTCAAGATTTCAAGACTGTTCTGTACTATTTCACAACAAAAATCGAGAGCTCATTCAACCGCACATTTCCAAGAAACGTTTGGGGTAGAAAGAAAAAATGCTTGCTTATTCTACGCTCCACTCTACTTGGATGCCCTCTGTAGGAATTTACATGCTACTACATCTGTATTAGTAACCCTAATTTCAACCCTAATTTCGCCTTCAGAAGCGCTTTCTGTGTTGTAAGATTATTTTAATTTTTTTTCCACTAAAACACAGATCAAATGTGCCCTAAAACCAAACACATACTAAAGTAAAATGTTTTTCAATGTTACACCTCATATTCTGAAATCTCTCATAATCTGAAATTTTTGATCTCCGGTCTGTAGTGAGCTGCTTTCTTTCAACATCCCACTAACATTTATTCTCAGAGTTAATTTTACCTTCAGGAGCAGACAGAGAACTGGAAAACTATTTTTGCTTAACTATTTTTAAACATGGGTTTATCACTAATCATTAAAGACTCAGTCTTTATCATTTTTTCTTTTGCATGCTTCTGTGTCTTTAAAAAAGTATCGAAAACAGAAGGAAAGTGTTTTGACAGCTCATAAAAGTACCATTGCACCACAGTGCAGATTTTCTTTTCAATAGGAAATACAATAAACAACCCCAAACAGTTTCTATAAATTCAATAAATGCCATAAAGAAAAAAAAAATCTTTTGTCCATTAGCCTGAAACAAATAACAGCTATAACATGAATAGGGATATACAGCTTTGTATAGAGTGAATATGAGAAAAGGAAAGAAAAGGGAAAAATGAATACAAGTAAATTACAAAGTAAGAAAAAGTAGAGCTGAATACACGAAAAGTGACATATATGTAAGTAGAAAAACTTAATGTAGTTAAGATATAGCGTCTCTCGAGATGAGAGATGTAATCGGCTGCCACTAGCACTGCGCCATCTTGGAATATCATAACAGTATAATTGTTTTTTTCTTAAATATTTGAGTACTACTCCACTTTAGTACTACTTCCCTTTAGTGTTGGACTGTAACCCATATCTGGCCTTAAACAAGATGAACACTAATTCAACAGCAGGGGTTTTTAATCTTATCCTCACTTCAGCCAAGCAGGAGACATACTGTTTCCACCGTTTAAATCAATTTAATCAATTTTAATCAAAGGTTGGCTCTTATTTGGCTGGAATCAAAGCCTGCAGACACACTGATCGAATAACCCTGCTCTATGTCATCTTACCCCAATTTCTAATATGTATAGTTGTCTATATAGAGCCATTGTGCTGCATTGTACTTTGTACTATGTTCTTAGAGTCTTTATACTTCCTCTCATTATACAAATGACCAGTAATAACAAGGTGAGACCACAGGATAATATATATTTAGGCCATGAAATAATATATAATAATACTGAAGCCACCGGTAAATATATTGAAGCCACAAATCAATATTTTGAGGCCACAAATTAATACACTGCAGCCATGAGATAATGTATTTAGGCAATAAGATGATAGTTAGAGCCCAAAAAAGTTGTGGTCATAAAATTGTGTAACTTGACTCTCCAATTAAATATTTGCCAAGAACAGGTGAAAAAAATCTATCTGCTTGGAGAATTTGCTTAAGGTAGTGTGGGCTAATATTACATCCATGTCACAATGGGAGTGTTACGTTCTGGGGTATGTCCGCGTGTTTTTGTGTTTTGTTCTCTCCCCTTTTCTCTCGCCCTCCCTCTCTATCTCTCTCTCTGCAGCAAATGCCTCATTGGATAACGTTCCTGTCCGTCTCGATTATCCCCACTGATGTCATCGGCCGTGACAACTAATCCACCTCTGACCCCGCCTATTTAAAACCCGCAGCCATTCATTCATGCGGAAGTTGTTGTTCTGGTTGTTAAAACTAAAACCCTATTGTACCTCTGTTTTTTCTGTGTTCTAGTTACGCTGCCTTACTGTGTTTTGTTCTTGTATGTCAATTGTTCCATGTTTCCCTCGCTTTGTTCTAGTCACTTGTTTGTCTGGTTAAACGTAGTGTTCCTTACCCTGTTTTGTGACTCTGTTAGTGTTGGGGAAAAGTGGACAGGTAAGTACGTCACGTGACACACATTGTACAGCACGTAGAAATTCTGTTTTTTTTGTATTAGACACATTAGGTTAGGAGCGAGCACCACCCTCTGTACTTTTGGTTTGGATAGATAGAGTAGGTAGTTAGAGCGTCCTGGATGCTGAAGATTTAGTTTTCTATCTTTTGTTATAGTTAGGTTAGAGGGTTTGAAAATAGTTCGATTTGTTTTTTGTTCATTTCTTTCCTTTGGTGCCACTCGCGTCCCTTTTCCCCTTTTGTGTCTTGTTACGTGTTGTTGTAAATAATTTGTAAATATTACCACTATCACTTGGCACTACACACTTTTCCAATTGTATATAGATAAATAAATCACCTGGATTGATTTGCACTACTGGTTATTGGTCCCTGACTACACACACACAACTGATATTTTTAATAATCAAATAAGTGTTATTCCCCACATTGACTTATTGTTATTCCCCTAGACTAAGTGGGTTTGTAACATTTATTTGGGGGCACGTCGGGGATCATAAAAACATATTATTAATAATATTTGTGTGTGTTGGTGTCATTGACGTGCTGTTCGGCCTAGAGTAGTATTGGTCGTAGTGTTGCGCTATACCGGTTAGTGGTAGTGGCAGTAGTGCGGTGGATTGTGTTACGTGTGTGGACTTGAAAAAAGGAAGAAAAAAATGGCTTTCTTTGATTTAGAGACATTTATTAAAAATATAAAAAATTATTTTCATAATTTTGCCTCTGTACATCAACACAATGGATTTAAAAGGGATTTAACAAAAATATTGCATTAAATATTTATGAATTACAGCCAATATTTACAGAGTCCCTCCATTTTCACAGAAGTAACTGGATAAACTACCAATCATAAATATTAGGATTATTTTTATTACTTGGAGACAAATCCTTTGCAGTCAGTGACTGCCTGAAGTCTGGAGCCCATAGACATCATTAAATGGTGAGTTTCCTCTCTTGAGATGCTTTGCCAGGCCTTTACTGCAGCTGCCTTCAGTTGCTGCTTGTTTGTAGAACTTTCTGCCTTCAGTTTTGTCTTCACATACTCAATTGGGTTGAGGTCATCAGATATTTAAGAACCTTTAATTTCTTTGCCTTAAAAAGCTCTTGGGTTGCTTTTGCGGTATGTTTGGGTCATTATCCATCTGTACTGTGAAGTGCCGCCCTATCAGGTTTGCATTTGACTGAATCTGACCAAAAGGTATAGCTCTATCCACTTCAGAATTCATCCACCTACTTCTGTCAGCAGTCGCATCATCAACACCAGTGACCCATTTCCATTGGCAGCCATACATGCCCATGCCATAGCACTCCCTCCACATTTTTGACAGATGATGTGGTATGCTTTGGATCATGAACTCTTTCTTTCATTCTGGTACAACTTGCATCAGAACTGATTTGTCATGAAATAACGAGGAAACAGGCCACACCTTGCCATGAAACTGCTTATCAGTCAATTGTCCAATTACTTTTGAGCCTGTGAAAATGGAGGAACTCTGTAAAAAATGCCTGTCATTCCTACACTGTTAATGCAATGCTTTTGTTAAACCCCTTGAATTAAAGCTGAAAGTCTACACTTCAATCACATCTTGATTGCTTTATTTCAAAATAATTAAGAAAATTGTGTCAGTCTCCAAATACTTATGGACTTGACTGTATGCGTTACCATTTGACCATAATACATATTGTCACAACAGTTTAACAACAATTAAGATTGTACAGTTCTTATTTATGGTACGTACATAGGTTTATAAATGTTTTGGATTTGCATGTTTCTGTTTTGTTGTTACATAGACGAAAATAAATTTTCTGGCAACAAGACAAAGCCCCACCTTATGAAGCTTCTCTTGTAGCACAGTTCCTTGTTATATGCCAGCATACACAGGCTGCTTTTGCTATCATTCTTGGGCTGAGGAGACCCAGTCACGATGTACCACAACATGACAAGTAGGTGGAATGTTTCTGTTTTTCAGCTGCTTGTTGGCCATTAATTTTTATTACTACAGTCATTAAGCTGTGCCTAAAATTTCTTCTGTCTGTGCAAAAATGAGTAGAAATGACTAAAACTGACACTGGGTTCATTGTCTCTTTAACAGAAGAAAGGTGGTTTCTGATTCTTTGATCTGAATTTATTACTGAGTCTCAAAAAATTTTGTGACTCTATACATGGTTTGACATGAGTACTTTTACACTGTTTAGAGTAGATTACGGAAAAGAGGCAATATTTATAGCTGCCAATAGATGGGAGTCCAGCACAATGATAAAACTGTAAAACTGTCACTTTTTCCCTGAGTGTCTTAAAGTCACCATGTTACCAAATTCAGCTGCAGCCACAGAGAAAAAAAAAACACGCATTAGCCTCTTTTCTGCCTTTTTAAATTAAAGTAATTTTTTCATGTAACATACGATGATACCAATGTTTTTTTCCCCCATAAACAGCTAAGGACTATTCTGCTTACTACAACCTCACAAATAATGATTTCTTAGTCTGTAACAACACCAAAGTAATGGCCTTCAGCCGAGTCTTCCTCCCTTCCCTCTACAGCATCGTCTTCATCGTGGGATTCATTGGCAATGGCCTGGTGTTGTGTGTCCTGGTCAAGTATCACAAAAATTTGAACATATCAGATCTGTGCCTCTTCAACCTGGCACTTTCTGACCTCCTCTTCCTTATCTCATTGCCTTTCTGGGCCCACTACGCTGCCAACACTGAATGGACCTTCGGGGGCTTCATGTGTCATGCAGTGACAGCGCTCTACATGCTGGGATTCTATGGAAGTATCTTCTTCATGATCCTCATGACCATTGAGCGCTACACTGTCATTGTCCACACCTATACCTCCCTCTTCTCCAAGCACCGGTCTGTCAGAGCTAGTATAGCCCTGGCTTTGTTTATGTGGGCACTTAGCTTGGGAGCTTCTCTGCCAACCATCATTTTCTCCCAAGAAAAAAATGAATCATATGTATGGACATGCAAAGTGGAAAATTCTAAAGAGACAGTGTGGATGTCATTCTCTTACATTGAGCTGAACATCCTTGGTTTGATCATTCCTCTCTCAGTGATGGTGTTCTGCTACTCACGCATCATCCCCATCTTAATGACCGTAAAGTCTCAGAAGAAACACAAAGCTGTCAGGCTCATGCTGGTCTTGGTCACTGTTTTCTTCCTCTTCTGGACCCCCTACAACATCGTCATTTTCATGAAGTTAATGCATCACTTGGGCTACATGGCCAGCTGTCAGTGGGATCAGAACCTGCACATGGCTATGCAGTGGGTGGAAACCATAGCGTTCAGTCACTGCTGCCTCAACCCCATAATCTACGCCTTTGTAGGGCAGAAATTCAGGAATTTATTTCTAAAGATCCTGAAAGAGTGGTTTCCTGTTTGCTTTGGTCAGTGCACAACAAATGAAAGTGAGTTCCCAGAGAGGAGGTCCATTAAGTACTCACGCTCCTCAGTGATTTCCACCACAAAAACAAAATCAAAACTGTAGTCATTATCGCTTTAATCCACTTATCTACTAATCTGCTATTTAATCTACTATTAAATCTTATTATGTCTCTTTTGTATTTCACTTGTCATACTGTTTGGACAGTGTAACCAATGTGAAGTAAAATTACTTTCACTACTTTTACTTACTGTTGATTATTTTCTGATATTGTTAATGCTCTCTACATCTTGCCAGTAAATCAGCTTGTACATTTCTTTAGGGTGTGGTCAGTTTTGCACATTGTTTTACATACAAGTTTAGTCTCAACAGACAAACAATCAAATAGTTTACCCAATGTCAGAGAAGGAAGTCACTTACTGAATATATTTAATTATTAGAGGATTGGATGGCTTAGAACGAGTAGACACATTTTTGTTTTGTTTTTTTTAAGAAAAATCTTATATGGGTGATAGCATCTGCATGTCCTTTGTGATAAAACTTAAACTAAATAGGCATGTATTAACAAGTGATGAATGATTGTCTAGGTTGGAACATTTGGCATATGCACAGTGTGGCTTTCACAATAACAGTCTATGTAAACAGCCTGCACAGTTGCACTCTTTGGTTTATTTCTTTTTTTTCCCTGCAGGCTCCCACTGAAAGCAGTATGTAAGCAACCATAGCAAAGTTTCCAAAGATAAATAAATAAATAAATAAATAAATAAATAAATAAATTTGTCTAAAGCATCCATCATTCTGTGACTGCTGGAAGGGATTACAAATGTTTGTATTTGAAATGTTGGTTAAAATGACACACAACTACAGGCCCTTCACAAGCTGTGGAAAATTTTCTGGTGCAGTCATGGTCCAGAAATAAAATGTGCAGACTCTTGTATGTGTTACAAGAGAAGATACATTTTTTATTCAGTGGGTTGTGCTGTGAATTCTGGCCAAGAATGGTCAACGTCACTGTCTCGGAATACGGAAACAACTGAGGCTATACATTATCATGTCTTTGCTTCAGGTGAGCAGATATTCTTTGCCTACAGCTGTCCAAACAAAAATGGGCATGTTAAAAAAGTTGGCAGACAGACAGAGCAGAACTGGTTATGGAGAGAAGCTTTGCTAACTGATGTCTTTGTAAGACTGGGGTAACATGTGAGACTGTGAGTATGTTATGCAGATATTATGTTGATCATATTTTACTTTTAGAAATACTGTAATGCTTCAACTTAGAGCGAGAATCCTTTATACCATGCATGCTAACCATATATTTACTGTATATATTAATGTGCTTATATTAATGATCATATTATAGTATTTCATATATATTTGACAGTGATATGCCACACAAACCCTGTGAGTGTGATTATATTAATAAATATACTTAGTAGTATGGCTGAAAGTTATTTACTTAGAGAATGTGGCTAAATTGAAGCTCCATTGCGTCATGTTCTTTGTGGGCTTTCCATCTTAAAGTTAAGGGAGTGTTGTTCAGTGTTGTTCATATTTCATTACATTTCTCTACCATACTACAACTTCCAGATGGCAGAAATGGAACTAGATAAAGGGAGAATTATGTCAGTGAGAAACTCAAATCTTTTTTAGTTCCACTGTTTAAATAAAAATAAAAATACAAGATTTCCAGAATATGATCACTCAAGTTTCGACCCTGGCTTTAGTTGTAATGCTGTGTCTTGCAACCCTGATCACCAGAAAATTCATTTTAACTATATGCATATAACTTATTTTAACCCGTCTTAAACTCTACAGCATGAAGGCTATACATGATCCCTTATGTAAACTGTGTCAAAGCAAAGTACCAGGTACCTTTCTTCTGATATGATTTGGTACTGCCCTCCTGTTGCTCAGTGTTACGTTCTGGGGTATGTCCACGTGTTTTTGTGTTTTGTTCTCTCCCCTTTTCTCTCGCCCTCCCTCTCTTTCTCTCTCTCTGCAGCACTGCGTCATTGGATAATGTTCCTGTCTGTCTCGATTACCTCCGCTGATGTCATCGGCCGTGACAACCAATCCACCTCTGACCCCGCCTATTTAAAACCCGCAGCCATTCATTCATGCGGAAGTTGTTGTTCTGGTTGTTAAAACTAAAACTCTATTGTACCTCTGTTTTTCTGTGTTCTAGTTACGCTGCCTTACGGAGTTTTTGTTCTTGTATGTCAATTGTTCCATGTTTCCCTCGCTTTGTTCTAGCCAGTCTTTGTTCTAGTCTGTTTGTCTGGTTAAACTTAGTGTTCCTTACCCTGTTTTGTGACTCTGTTAGTGTTGGGGAAAAGTGGACAGGTAAGTACATCACGTGACATACATTGTACAGCACGTAGGAATTCCGTTTTTTTTTTGTATTAGACACATTAGGTTAGGAGCGAGCACCACCCTCTGTACTTTTGGTTTGCATAGATAGAGTAGGTAGTTAGAGCATCCTGGATGCTGAAGATTTAGTTTTCTATCTTTTGTTATAGTTAGGTTAGAGGGTTTGAAAATAGTTCGATTTGTTTTCTTTTGTTCATTTCTTTGCTTTGGTACCGCTCGCGTCCCTTTTCCCCTTTTGTGTCTTGTTACGTGTTATTGTAAATAATTTGTAAATATTACCACTATCACTTGGCACCACACACTTTTCCACTTGTATATAGATAAATAAATCACCTGGATTGATTTGCACTACTGGTTGTTGGTCCCTGACTACACACACACAACTGATATTTTTAATAATCAAATAAGTGTTATTCCCCACATACCCCTAGACTAATTGGGGTTGTAATAGGAGTGACTCCAGCATCTATTTATGCATTGTTCCAAGCTTAAAATAAAATATAATATTATTAATCGTCTCCATGTTTAGGTTCCTGTGGCCACAACAGTCTAATTCACTAGATATTTCTGTCTCACTCAGTTTAGTATGAGTGAATGACATAACACATGAAGGAGTCTGTCCTTAATGCAGACAGGTCCATAAATATTTGGACAGTGACACAATTTTCATAATTTTGCCTCTGTACATCACCACAATGGATTTAAAAGGGGTTTAACAAAAATGTTGCATTAAATATTTATGAATTACAGCCACTTCTTACAGAGTCCCTCCATTTTCACAGAAGTAATTGGATAAACTACCAATCATAAATATTAGGATTATTTTTAATACTTGGATACAAATCCTTTGCAGTCAGTGACTGCCTGAAGTCTGGAGCCCATAGATATCATTAAATGGTGAGTTTCCTCTCTTGAGATGCTTTGCCAGGCCTTTACTGCAGCTGCCTTCAGTTGCTGCTTGTTTGTAGATCTTTCTGCCTTCAGTTTTGTCTTCACATACTCAATTGGGCTGAGGTCATCAGATATTTAAGAACCATTAATTTCTTCGCCTTAAAAAGCTCTTGGGTTGCTTTCGCGGTATGTTTGGGTCATTATCTATCTGTACTGTGAAGTGCCGCCCTATCAGTTTTGCATTTGACTGAATCTGACCAAAAGGTATAGCTCTATCCACTTCAGAATTCATCCTCCTACTTCTGTCAGCAGTCGCATCATCAACACCAGTGACCCATTTCCATTGGCAGCCATACATGCCCATGCCATAGCACTCCCTCCACATTTTTGACAGATGATGTGGTATGCTTTGGATCATGAACTCTTTCTTTCATTCTCCATACTCTTTTCTTCCCATTATTCTGGTACAACTTGCATCAGAACTGGTCAGGCTTTTTTAGAGGTTTTTTAGCAAATCTGACCTTTCTGTTCTTGAGTGTTACCACTGGTTTGCATCTTGAGGTAAATCGTCTGTATTTACATTCATGAAAGCGTCTCTTGATTATAGACTTTGACAAGGATACGCCTATCTCCTCCAGAGTGTTCTTGACTTGGCTAGATGTTGTGAAGGGGTTTTTCTTCAGCGAGAAAAGAATTCTACGATCATCCACTTTAATTGTCTTCCGTGGTCTTCCAGGCCTTTGCTGAGCTCACCAGTGCATTCCTTCTTTTTAAGAATGTACCAAATTGTTGATTTGGCCACTGCTAAAGTTTCTGCTATGTCTCTGATTGTCAGAGTTTTGGTCCTTTTTTCTGTTTTTTGTTGTGTTATGTTTTTTTTTCCCCACTTGATGTCGTCTTCGTTTTGTTTGTTGTAATTGGTTTCATTGCTTTCACCTGTGTCTTGTTTCCGTTCTGTGTATTTAAGCTGTCCCTTTTGCCTTTGTTCCCCGCTTGGTCATTGTTGTTGCCTAAGCCCCTGTTGTCTTTATCGTTGCCTCTCTCGAGTTAATATCTTCTGTGTTTTTTCTAGCGCCCTCGCCTTGTTTTTTTTGTCTTTTTTCCTGTTTCTCTTTTTAATTTTTGGCGGTTTTCAGTTCCCCTGCCTCCTCTTCGTTTTTGAGATCCATTACCTTCTTGTTTCTCCCCGTTTTTGCCCTTGTAATTTTCTTGATTTTTTAATAAATATTCTTGTGCACTACCTCGGCGTGCCCCTTCCTGAGTCTCGAGCCCCCACTCCAGTAGCTGAACCTCAGTTACCTCCCACTTCTTGGGTGACCCTAGTGCTTGTGATGGGTTTCTGACCCAGTGTTCCCTTCTGTTCGAGCTGCAGCCCTCCTCCTTCCCGTCTGATCCGGCCAAGATCAAGCCTATCTCTGGAAAGGCTCTCTCGTGGGCAACGGCTGTCTGGAAGGCGCAAGCCCTGTTCTGTGCAAGCTACTCTGGGTTTGTAGAGGAATTCAAGTGAGTGTTTGACCACCCTTTGAGCAGCCGGCAAGCCTCTACCAGGCTCCTCACGTCAAGGTAACGACAGTGCTGCTGAATATGCCATCAAGCTCCGGACCATAGCCGCTGGCAGTGGCTGGAACGACGAAGCCCTCATGGTTTGCTTCTTGCTATCCGAGGCAATCAAGGACGACCTGGCTACTAGAGAGCCTGCCCGGGACCTTGAGGTCCTCATTGACCAGGCTGTCAGGTTGGATAATCGCCGGAGATCGCCATGCTCCCACCCAGCCAGCCAGCCCTATTGCAGTTCAGGGGTGCTCTGACCCCCAAGACCCCTCGGAACCGATGCAGTTGGGCAGGGCCCGCCTCTCCCCTGTGGAGCGAAATAGTCGCATGCGGGAACATTGCTGCTTATACTGTGGTCGGTCTGGCCATTTCCATACCTCTTGCCCTGAGCTCTCCGGAAACGCCCAGTCCCGTACAGGCGAAGCAGGACTGTCACGGGAATAACTCGCACTGCCGCTCCCTCTGACTCCGGGCTGGTCCTTCCCATTATTCTCGCCTGGAGTCACCAGCAACACCCACTCCAGGCCTTAATTGACTCCGGCGCTGCTGGGAACTTTATGGACACTTCCCTAGCCCAGAGACTCCAGATCCCCAGGAACTCCCTTCCTGCTCCCATGACTGCCACAGCATTGGATGGTAGGCCGCTAGCCCCTGGCGAAATAACCCATCTTACCTCTTCCCTTCAGCTGGCCGTCCACCAGCACTAGGAGGAGATTTGTTTTTACCTTACGAGTCTCC
Source organism: Pangasianodon hypophthalmus (assembly GCF_027358585.1). NCBI lineage: Eukaryota > Metazoa > Chordata > Actinopteri > Siluriformes > Pangasiidae > Pangasianodon > Pangasianodon hypophthalmus. Next base: position 11,672,365 of record NC_069710.1, on the reverse strand, counting down.
CGAGATTCCCATCATCCTTGGGTACCCCTGGCTCCTCCAGCACAACCCACACGTCGACTGGTCCACGAGGGCAATTCTCAGTTGGGGTGCGTCGTGCCAGACTACGTGCTTTGGCCAGAGAGACCCTGACCCTGCTCCCGAGTCCCTAGAGACCAGAGATCTGTCTCGTATTCCCCCGCAGTACCACCACCTCAAGACAGTTTTTAGTAAGAGGAAAGCCACCTCATTGCCTCCTCATCGCCCCTACGACTGCACTATAGACCTCGTCCCTAACTCCAGTCCCCCTAGAGGTCACATCTTCTCGTTGTCCCCTCCTGAAAGGGCCGCCATGAACGAGTACATTGAAGAGTCCCTCGCAGCCGGGATTATCCGTCCATCCACTTCCCCTGCTGGGGCGGGGTTCTTTTTCGTCGGGAAGAAGGACGGGGGTCTTCGGCCGTGTATTGATTACAGGGGGCTCAACAAGATCACTGTGCGCAACCGCTATCCCCTACCTCTCATGGCCACCACTTTTCAGGTCCTTCAAGAGGTCTCGATTTTTACCAAACTGGACTTGCGTAATGCCTACCACCTGGTGCGTATCCGACCGGGTGACGAATGGAAGACGGCCTTCAACACGCCTACGGGGCACTATGAATACCTGGTTATGCCTTTTGGCCTCACTAATGCTCCTGCGGTCTTCCAAACCCTGGTCAACGACGTACTTAGGGACATGCTCAACAAATTTGTCTTCGTGTATCTGGATGACATCCTCATTTTCTCGAGCTCTCTGCAGGAGCATGTTACCCATGTCAGCAAAGTCCTCAGACGCCTTCTGGACAACCACCTGTACGTCAAGCCGGAGAAATGCGATTTCCATGTAACCCAGGTCCAGTTCTTGGGATTCGTCATCAAGCCCGGTCTAATCCAAATGGACCCAAAAAAGGTGAGTGCAGTCGTGGATTGGCCTACCCCCTCATCAGTAAAAGAGGTCCAACGCTTCCTCGGGTTCGGCAATTTTTATCGCAAGTTTATCCAGAACTTCAGCTCCGTTGCAGCCCCGTTATCAACACTCACCAAGGGCACCCCCGCCGGCTTTCGCTGGAGCCAGGACACTGAGTCGGCCTTCTGCGAACTCAAGACCCGCTTCTCCTCGCCAGTAGTGTATAGCTGGCACGCAGTGCCAGCCAATCAAATTGAAGCTTTTCTGCTGCTGTACCAGGTGCTGAAATGATGTCATAGCCAATCAGATTTTTTCACATTATATTTTAATATTTGTCTGGACCAGAGTTTTATACTGTTATTACTTCTTAATTTTTCCAAAATGTCAATAAGTGAAATGAAACATTTTTATTTTTATTATGTTGAATTTGCAATGTAAATGAGAAATTTAAATAAGGTTTTACTCGAATATAATGAATTCCACTGTTGAATGCATATGGTTTATTGAGCGATGGGAGTCTTAAGTTAACATACCAGTTAAATGTGTGCAACAGAGTAAATAATGAAACCTGCAAACAGAGCCACATTACACCAAGCAATTAGTGTTTACCTTTTTTTTAAATTATTTGCATTTTAAACACTTCAATAGAACAGTGAAAACCAAAAGCAATAATAGTGAAGAAACACATACACACACATAAGTCTGCTCATATATACATATTAATATAAGCTTAATTACCCTGTAAAATAAAGTAAAAAAAAAAAACATATCTACATTAGTTAAATATTCATCCCAAGTGAAAGATATAAGCAAAAGATATATTTCACAGGCGGCAACCCTAGGCATAGACTCATGGATTCCAGCTCTGTCTTCATCCAGATCCTGTGCTGATGGGAACACTTCCACTGGCGGACATCATCATCGTAGCCAGGAGGTTGTGGAGGAGGGCATCTTAGGAAGGGCTGATGTGCCTGATTGTGACCGAAATAAAAAGACAAAAGAATAAAGATTTTCTAATTACAGTTACAGCCATGGACTACGGTCATCACTCGTGCCTGGTAACAAAGCCACAAATTAATCATTCTTACTTTGACCTGTCTGTTGCAGAGGCGGTGGGCTGCACACTGAAGAACCAAGGGGAGAATGGCTCTGGAAATACACAGACAAACAATAATTAAAAACCCGCTTTAAAGTCTTGATAAGAAAAGACATTAAACAAAGAAAAACAACTACATTCATGATACAGATAAGTGCACAACTACAATCTTACCATGTGATGTCTCTGAAGATGAGAGATTTTCTAAAAAGATGGATAAACAATCCATTATAAAATTAGAACAGATTCAACACAACATAATGCTTTCATTGGAGAGGGCAGCAGATGGTACTGCAAGATACAAAATCTTGTCATTTGTGTTAATAAAAGGTTCAAATTACCCTACTCTTACTTTACCTGCTTATCTTAGTACTATAAATTAAAAGGATACATTATGCCTGCTCAAGGAATGTCACAATCATTTCAAACTGAAGCAAGGGATGTTAAAAGGCAAAATGCAAGTACACGCATTTCATCATGTGTTAGTAGACAGAAATATTTAAAACTTAACAATAAAAAAAAAAAGAAAAAAAAAAGAGTAAAAAAGAGTACTTACTCTAATTGTGGCTGGTGTCAGTTCATCATGGTTGAGGAATCAAGCCCCTTAGACAACTAATATATTGCCAACGGCACACACATTTGTTAGTGAAACATGGCCAGAACATGGCCAAACCACTGACGAAAGGATTTTTGTTCAGACCTGGAGAACATTTCATCTCACAATTCAAGAGAACTGTGCTCCAGTGCTGTGCTTAATGTGTAAAAACCTTTTCCGTAGACTGTCTCAGTTCAGCAGCTGAGGATGATGACGATGATGATGATGATGGTGGTGGTGGAGCTAGCTGTAACACACAAAACATTAAAATATATAACACATTTATAAAACATATGACAGAAAATGATTTGAAACACAATCAATTCGTTACATGCAGTCAGTACAGACAGAAATACTTACACTGCACCCGTAGCTTGGAGGGGGAGATGTTCAGCATTGGACTCTCCAACTCATCATCTTCATCCATTTCTGTGTTGGTGAAAGACAAGAATTAGTGGGTTGCATTTTCACTGTATTTGAATTTCTTATATAATATACTTAATATATTATATATTAATATATACTTAATATATTTCTTATTTAATATACTTCTGCGTTAACTGAAGCATAACATATGTGGAAAATAATACAACTGCAAGCTATATTGTTGTTTATACCAATTGATACAATGGCAAACATTTCCTTCAGAAGAGCAAACGCAAAAAAATAAACAACTGTCCCATGGGCTCAGATATGGCACTTTCAGGCAAGCACGGACGGACAGGCTGACTGGTGCCAATTCCGCAGGTACTGCTGAAGTTATGTCCGTGTCCCTGGGACACAGGCTACCCCCATTATGAAGGAAGCATAACCATCAGCCCTGCTATTCCAAATCTCCCGGCATGTACTCTTTGCACGAGCTACGAAACCAACCAGCTGGTCATCCTCCGATGAGGATGTTGGTGCAGCTGGAATTTTGGACACATAGCTAAGAAGAGACTGGATTTCCTCAAAGCTGTGGGCATAATTGACAAAGGACAACAGACTGTTCTTGCTGTGCCCCTCTGCCTTAAAGACTCCTGCAGCCTCTTCCTGCTCAAGGTTTTTCATCAGGTAGACGGTGTACCCCATATCATTTTCAAGGAGCCACCGGAAGGACTTCCCCTTGTATTTGCCAAACTGCAGGATGTATTCACCAAAAACTTCGCTCCTGTCCGAGATGTCACCTCGGACTGGTTACCAGTCAAATTTAGAATTATTTTTAAAATTTTAACTTTTGTTTTTAAATCTCTGCATAATCAAGCCCCATCATATCTCTCTGAGGCAATCTCTACTCATAAACCAAATAGGTCCCTAAGATCTAGTAATCTTGATCTCCTCTCTGTCCCTAGATCGAGGTTCCATTGCAGAGGTGATCGAGCCTTTGATGTTGCCGGTCCTATTCTATGGAACAAATTATCAGCTTCTATTAGAGCTGCGCCCTCTTTGCCAGTATTTAAATACCAGCTTAAAAAACATCTTTTGTCAATAGCTTTTACCTAGCCATGTCAATTGTATTGCTATATTGTGTCTTGATGTTTTGTGGTTTCTTATTTGTTTTTTAGCTGTATTGTACAGCACTTTGGATCAACCGGTAGTTGTGTGAAAGTGCTTTATAAATAAATAAAGAAAGAAAGTCACCTCCTCTCTGACGGACCACAGTCAGAGCATTTTGTCTGACAAACTCCTCCTTCACTGGTGCCGACTTGTCCAGCAGAGACGGGTTATGTTTGATCAGCCTGGCCCTCTCAGTTGGCTCCTGAAGGAGATCTCCCAGTGGCCCCTTACGGAACACAACCTTAACTGTTCCTGAAAAAAACATGACTTTTTTTGTGCATGATGACCTGCAAGACAGAAAAAGCAGTATTTATTCGATGTTAGTATGTCTATTTTAAAATAAAATATTAGAATAACCAAATTCAATGTGTTTTCTGGAATGCAATTGTACACTTACATGCGTTAGAGAGAAAAGCTGGTAGGGTAAAGTTGAGTAAAAGTCTCTCATGCTGGCGTGTTGGCCGAGACACTAACCTGATTTCAGCATTAACGGAGATAAAACACATGCTGATGTGATATAAAGTAAATTACCTTTGATCACTGAACTAAAAAGCGTTGAATAACCGGTCCTGACACTGATAGGTCTGTTTTGTTTTTTAAGCCTAACGATGGCCTCCTTCACTTGCATTGAGACCTCTTTGGACAGCATATTGAGAGTTCCTATGAACAGCTACCAAATGAAAATTCAACACTTCAAATCAACTCCAGACCTTTTATCTCCTTAATTTGTCATGAAATAACGAGGAAACAGGCCACACCTTGCCATGAAACTGCTTATCAGTCAATTGTCCAATTACTTTTGAGCCTGTGAAAATGGAGGAACTCTGTAAAAAATGCCTGTAAGTCCTACACTGTTAATGCAATGCTTTTGTTAAACCCCTTGAATTAAAGCTGAAAGTCTACACTTCAATCACATCTTGATTGCTTTATTTCAAAATAATTACGAAAATTGTGTCAGTCTCCAAATACTTATGGACTTGACTGTATGCGTTACCATTTGACTATAATACATATTGTCACAACAGTTTAATAACAATTAAGATTGTACAGTTCTTATTTATGGTACGTACATAGGTTTATAAATGTTTTGGATTTGCATGTTTCTGTTTTGTTGTTACATAGACGCTAACCTGCCAGAAAATAAATTTTCTGGCAACAAGACAAAGCTCCGCCTTATGAAGCTTCTCTTGTAGTACAGTTCCTTGTTATATGCCAGCATACACAGGCTGCTTTCTCTATCATTCTTGGGCTGAGGAGACCCAGTCACGATGTACCACAACATGACAAGTAGGTGGAATGTTTCTGTTTTTCAGCTGCTTGTTGGCCATTAATTTTTATTACTACAGTCATTAAGCTGTGCCTAAAATTTCTTCTGTCTGTGCAAAAATGAGTAGAAATGACTAAAACTGACACTGGGTTCATTGTCTCTTTAACAGAAGAAAGCTGGTTTCTGATTCTTTGATCTGAATTTATTACTGAGTCTCAAAAAATTTTGTGACTCTATACATGGTTTGAGATGAGTACTTTTATACTGTTTAGAGTAGATTACGGAAAAGAGGCAATATTTATAGCTGCCAATAGATGGGAGTCCATCACAATGATAAAACTGTAAAATTGTCACTTTTTCTCGAGTGTCTTAAAGTCACCATGTTACCAAATTCAGCTGCAGCCACAGAGAAAAAAAAACATGCATTAGCCTCTTTTCTGCCTTTTTAAATTAAAGTAATTTTTTCATGTAACATACGATGATACCAATGTTTTTTTCCCCCATAAACAGCTAAGGACTATTCTGCTTACTACAACCTCACAAATAATGATTTCTTAGTCTGTAACAACACCAAAGTAATGGCCTTCAGCCGAGTCTTCCTCCCTTCCCTCTACAGCATCGTCTTCATCGTGGGATTCATTGGCAATGGCCTGGTGTTGTGTGTCCTGGTCAAGTATCACAAAAATTTGAACATATCAGATCTGTGCCTCTTCAACCTGGCACTTTCTGACCTCCTCTTCCTTATCTCATTGCCTTTCTGGGCCCACTACGCTGCCAACACTGAATGGACCTTCGGGGGCTTCATGTGTCATGCAGTGACAGCGCTCTACATGCTGGGATTCTATGGAAGTATCTTCTTCATGATCCTCATGACCATTGAGCGCTACACTGTCATTGTCCACACCTATACCTCCCTCTTCTCCAAGCACCGGTCTGTCAGAGCTAGTATAGCCCTGGCTTTGTTTATGTGGGCACTTAGCTTGGGAGCTTCTCTGCCAACCATCATTTTCTCCCAAGAAAAAAATGAATCATATGTATGGACATGCAAAGTGGAAAATTCTAAAGAGACAGTGTGGATGTCATTCTCTTACATTGAGCTGAACATCCTTGGTTTGATCATTCCTCTCTCAGTGATGGTGTTCTGCTACTCACGCATCATCCCCATCTTAATGACCGTAAAGTCTCAGAAGAAACACAAAGCTGTCAGGCTCATGCTGGTCTTGGTCACTGTTTTCTTCCTCTTCTGGACCCCCTACAACATCGTCATTTTCATGAAGTTAATGCATCACTTGGGCTACATGGCCAGCTGTCAGTGGGATCAGAACCTGCACATGGCTATGCAGTGGGTGGAAACCATAGCGTTCAGTCACTGCTGCCTCAACCCCATAATCTACGCCTTTGTAGGGCAGAAATTCAGGAATTTATTTCTAAAGATCCTGAAAGAGTGGTTTCCTGTTTGCTTTGGTCAGTGCACAACAAATGAAAGTGAGTTCCCAGAGAGGAGGTCCATTAAGTACTCACGCTCCTCAGTGATTTCCACCACAAAAACAAAATCAAAACTGTAGTCATTATCGCTTTAATCCACTTATCTACTAATCTGCTATTTAATCTACTATTAAATCTTATTATGTCTCTTTTGTATTTCACTTGTCATACTGTTTGGACAGTTTAACCAGTGTGAAGTAAAATTACTTTCACTACTGTTACTTACTGCTGATTATTTTCTGATATTGTTAATGCTCTCTACATCTTGCCAGTAAATCAGCTTGTACATTTCTTTAGGGTGTGGTCAGTTTTGCACATTGTTTTACATGCAAGTTTAGTCTCAACAGACAAACAATCAAATAGTTTACCCAATGTCAGAGAAGGAAGTCACTTACTGAATATATTTAATTATTAGAGGATTGGATGGCTTAGAATGAGTAGACACTTGTTTTTTTTTTTTTTTTTAAAGAAAAATCTTATATGGCTGATAGCATCTGCATGTCCTTTGCGATAAAACTTAAACTAAATAGGCATGTATTAACAAGTGATGAATGATTTTCTAGGTTGGAACATATGGCATATACACAGTGTGGCTTTCACAATAACAGTCTATGTAAACAGCCTGCACAGTTGCACTCTTTGGTTTATTTCTTTTTTTTCCCCTGCAGGCTCCCACTGAAAGCAGTATGTAAGCAACCATAGCAAAGTTTCCAAAGATAAATAAATAAATAAATAAATTTGTCTAAAGCATCCATCATTCTGTGACTGCTGGAAGGGATTACAAATGTTTGTATTTGAAATGTTGGTTAAAATGACACACAACTACAGGCCCTTCACAAGCTGTGGAAAATTTTCTGGTGCAGTCATGGTCCAGAAATAAAATGTGCAGACTCTTGTATGTGTTACAAGAGAAGATACATTTTTTATTCAGTGGGTTGTGCTGTGAATTCTGGCCAAGAATGGTCAACGTCACTGTCTCGGAATACGGAAACAACTGAGGCTATACATTATCATGTCTTTGCTTCAGGTGAGCAGATATTCTTTGCCTACAGCTGTCCAAACAAAAATGGGCATGTTAAAAAAGTTGGCAGACAGACAGAGCAGAACTGGTTATGGAGAGAAGCTTTGCTAACTGATGTATTTGTAAGACTGGGGTAACTTGTGAGACTGTGAGTATGTTATGGAGATATTATGTTGATCATATTTGACTTTTAGAAATACTGTAATGCTTCAACTTAGAGCGAGAATCCTTTATACCATGCATGCTAACCATATATTTACTGTATATATTAATGTGCTTATATTAATGATCATATTATAGTATTTCATATATATTTGACAGTGATATGCCACACAAACCCTGTGAGTGTGATTATATTAATAAATATACTTAGTAGTATGGCTGAAAGTTATTTACTTAGAGAATGTGGCTAACTTGAAGCTCCATTGCGTCATGTTCTTTGTGGGCTTTCCATCTTAAAGTTAAGGGAGTGTTGTTCAGTGTTGTTCATATTTCATTACATTTCTCTACCATACTATAACTTCCAGATGGCAGAAATGGAACTATGGAGAATTATGTCAGTGAGAAACTCAAATCTTTTTTAGTTCCACTGTTTAAATAAAAATAAAAATACAAGATTTCCAGAATATGATCACTCAAGTTTCGACCCTGGCTTTAGTTGTAATGCTGTGTCTTGCAACCCTGATCACCAGAAAATTCATTTTAACTATATGCATATAACTTATTTTAACCCGTCTTAAACTCTACAGCATGAAGGCTATACATGATCCCTTATGTAAACTGTGTCAAAGCAAAGTACCAGGTACCTTTCTTCTGATATGATTTGGTACTGCCCTCCTGTTGCTCAGTGTTACGTTCTGGGGTATGTCCGTGTGTTTTTGTGTTTTGTTCTCTCCCCTTTTCTCTCGCCCTCCCTCTCTATCTCTCTCTCTGCAGCAAATGCCTCATTGGATAACGTTCCTGTCTGTCTCGATTACCTCCGCTGATGTCATCGGCTGTGACAACCAATCCACCTCTGACCCCGCCTATTTAAAACCTGCAGCCATTCATTCATGTGGAAGTTGTTGTTCTGGTTGTTAAAACTAAAACCCTATTGTACCTCTGTTTTCCTGTGTTCTAGTTACGCTGCCTTACGGAGTTTTTGTTCTTGTATGTCAATTGTTCCATGTTTCCCTCGCTTTGTTCTAGTCACTTGTTTGTCTGGTTAAACTTAGTGTTCCTTACCCTGTTTTGTGACTCTGTTAGTGTTGGGGAAAAGTGGACAGGTAAGTACGTCACGTGACATACATTGTACAGCACGTAGGAATTCCGTTTTTTTTGTATTAGACACATTAGGTTAGGAGCGAGCACCACCCTCTGTACTTTTGGTTTGCATAGATAGAGTAGGTAGTTAGAGTGTCCTGGTTGCTGAAGATTTATTTTTCTATCTTTTGTTATAGTTAGGTTAGAGGGTTTGAAAATAGTTCGACTTGTTTTGTTTTGTTCATTTCTTTGCTTTGGTGCCATTCGTGTCCCTTTTCCCCTTTTGTGTCTTGTTACGTGTTATTGTAAATATTACCACTATCACTTGGCACCACACACTTTTCCACTTGTATATAGATAAATAAATCACCTGGATTGATTTGCACTACTGGTTGTTGGTCCCTGACTACACACACATAACTGATATTTTTAATAATCAAATAAGTGTTATTCCCCACATACCCCTAGACTAAGTGGGGTTGTAACACTCAGTTTTGGAAAGATTTAGCATCCAAGTTATCTGATCTGTTTTCTAATTCAGTACTTGCAACCTTACCTGTATTGATTTTGAACAATCTGTCAACACATACCATTTCTAAACCCAACAAATGAGTTGTACTTGCTGGTGTTACAGCAGCTAAGAAAATGATTGCAGTTTGGTGGAAACTGCCTCAGTCTCTTTCCACTAGATTCAAGATTCAAAGATTCAAAGCGTTTATTGTCATGTGCACAGTGAGGAAACCAAGTTTCCCTGAACAATGAAATTCTTTCTTTGCTGTCCACATTGAATGCCAAGATAACAGAAACTATATAGACAATTTCCTTGTCTAGTTGACACCTTTTTGCATGTCATCAATATGGCACTCCCAACAGCTTGCATTAATTGTGCCAAACTACCTTGACTAGCACTGTTGATAAGTTAAAGAGTTTTTTGTAATGATGTAGATCTTTCCTTTCCCCTATATCAGCTTTCAGTATGTATTATAGTGTGTAGATGTTTTGTGTAAAATGGGAATGTTTCACTGTGGACTAGTGACTTTATATGTTTTTTTTGTGCATGTATTTACACAATCACTAATTTTCTTTTGTTTGCTCTTTCAATACGTAAAATCCTAGCATATCTTTTTCACTTAATGGTTATTCATTTTCAATAAATATTTGATCACAAAAATAGAGATTTCCAGAATAAAGTCATAAAATCGTGAGAATAAATTTATAATATTTCATGAAAAAAGTCATAATATTCCAAGAAAAAAGTCATAATAACTGACATTATGAAGAAAAAGTTGCAATATTTTGAGAATAAGACATATTTTGAGACAGAAATATCATAATATTATCAGAAAAAAGTCACAATATTTCAGGAACAAAGTCATAATACTATGAAAAAATGGGATGATTTTATAACATTAAACCCACCTGCCTAGTACTGTGTAGGTCCCCCTTGTGCCACCAAAACAACTCTGACCTGTCGAGGCATGGACTCCACAAGACCTCTGAAGGTGTGCTGTGGTATCTGGCAAAAAGTCATTAGCAGCAGATCCTTTAAGTCATGTAAGTTGTGAGGTGGGGCCTCCATGGATTGGACTTGTTTGTCCAGCACATCCCACAGATGCTCGATCGGATTGACATCTGGGGAATCTAGAGGCCAAGTCAACACCTTGAACTCTTTGTCATGTTTCTCAAACCATTCCTGAACAATTTTTGCAGTGTGGCATGGTGCATTATCCTGCTGCAAGAGGCCACTGCCATTAGGGAATACTGCAGGGGTGTACTTGGCCTGCAACAACTTTTAGGTAGGTAGTACTTGTCAAAATAATAGCCACATGAATGCCAGGACCCAAGGTTTCCCACCAGAACATTGCCCAGAGCATCACACTGTCTCCGCCTGCTTGCCTTCTTCCCATAGTGTGTCCTGGTTCCATCTCTTCCCCAGGTAGGTGATGCACATGCACTTGGCCATCCACATGTTGTAAAAGAAAATGGCAGGCCACCTTCTGCCATTACTTCATGGTCCATTTCTGATGCTCACATTATAGGTGCTTTAGGTATTGTACAGGGGACACCATGGGCACTCTTACTGGTCTGCAGCTACACAGCCCCAAACGCAGCAAAATGCGATGAACTGTGTGTTCTGACACCTTTCTATCATAGCCAGCATTAACTTTTTCAGCAATTTGTGCTACAGTAGCTCTTCTGTTGGATTGGACCAGACGGGCTAGCCTTCACTCCCCACATGCATCAATGAGCCTTGGGTGCCCATGACCCTGTCGCCAGTTCACCGGTTGTCCTTTCTTGGACCATTTTTGGTAGTTACTAACCACTGCATACCGAGAACACCCCACAAGACCTGCCGTTTTGGAGATGCACTGACCCAGTTGTCTAGCTTTCACAATTTGGCCCTTGTCAGAATCGCTCAGATCCTTAGACTTTCCCATTTTTCCTGCTTCCAACACAACAGCTTTGAGAACTGTGTTCACTTGCTGCCAAATATATCCCACCCCTTGACAGGTGCCATTGTAATGAGATAAGCAATGTTATTCACTTCACCTGTCACTGGTTTTAATGTTATGGATGATTGATGCTTATGACTACATATTTTTGCTTATATTTATCAATACAGAGTCAAAAGATATTACAGTATGTGTGAAAATTTCAAGTGGATCTATTCATTGGAAGTATATTAAATAAAAAAAGTGTCTGAATATTTAGTTCTCCTCACTATATTCAGGCCACAAGATAATCTATAATATGTATACTGGGGCAACAGGATAATTGCGGTGTCCCAGTTCACCTACTTATACTAAGCAGTAAAAGTGTCTACCCTTTTTGTTAAGAAAAACTACATACTTTTGAGTGTGTAGCAAAAGAGTATGCAAGTACTGGGATATATTAACACGTCGTAATGGTATAGAACATTGTTGCCTAGTTACTCACTCTGTCACTTTAAAAAAACCAACTTGTTGCATTTCAGCTTTTCTTCATTCATTATTCGTTATATAATTAAATGACAATAAAAAACTTTGGTTAGTGCTTAACATTTAAGTTCTTACACTTAATTACTGAAGATGCATCACCGACATTACACTTGTCCGCCTTGTTTGCAGGTTGAATTTGGCAAAGCAAACCGTCACAAAACTCCTTGGGCAAATCCAGTGTTGAATGAAAGTGAGCAGAGCCTAAACGCAATTTATCAAAGTGTGGCATTAGATGTGCGTAGAATTTAGACACCTTATTGACTATTCTAGAACCAGAACCTGACCATCCCATCTGCCTTGGGTACCAGGACCATGAGACTGGACTAGGCACTGTGAGACTCCTTGATTATAATCAATATAAAACATTGCTGTGATTATAATCTATATCAAACATGGCTGTGAGCTCCTCCCAAACCACCTACTTGTTTTTTGTGATCAGGCAACCAGTAGGGTTGGCTGTGTACAAAAACCTCCATTTTGCAACCTGACAACCTCTGCAATTTGAGAAGGACATAAACATGTTCATCAACAGTCTCATTCCTGGACTTACCTGCACCTTCTTCTGGACTCCGGCCTCGATTCACAAATGATGTTCGACCACGCCTCTGCCGCCACAATAATATACTTATATCTAGTTTATTATTTATTATTAACCCTTGTCTTGTGTTTTCTTTGCATAACGTAATAACCTTCCCAAAAGGGTTTTTAGACTAGTGGCCACACCTTGTTAAAAATAACCACCATTTCACCAAAGTGGCATTTGGTCATATACTGTATGTGGTAATATGTGGTTACTAAAAAAAAAATTTAATTACATTTACACTTGTAACTTAAAAACACTGGACTGAAACACTCCATGCTAAGAACACTTTTATTCTCCTGTGCCTGCAGTCAATCCTGAGATTTGACTGAGTTGATTTCAGGTGCCTGTCATTAATAGGTCTTACCATTTCAATGCAATACATATTGTTACAACAGTTTAATAAAAATTAAAGGTTGTACAGTTCTTATTTTCCTGATTTTTTTCTCACCTGTATATGGGTTTAGAATAACTGTTCTATCAGCACGATAAAGCCCCACCTTGCAGCTCCATGTCCAGGCTCAACCTCTATGTCCTCACACTCCACAGTAATTTCCACTGCAGAATTGTGTAACCACAAGTGGGCAAAAATGCAGCAGCTGTAACATGGATTAATCAAACAGAATCAAAACTGTAACCATGATCGCATGTTATCACCAAAGCTCGTTTTACTTTGTGAAAAGTCCAAAAGTATGTTGGTTACATTCCCCTATCTCTAGATTGTTTGTTGTCGTTACTGTAATTTTTTGTTTAGTGTTGTTTGTACATAGCTTCTGTGTAGTTTATATGTTTAGTTCTCCATTTCAAAATAATTCTCTACATACTACTTGCAAAAAGCAATGAACCCATTTTAAGAATAATCTACTGAATATAAATCATGCAGTCTGAGAAAATCATCACATTAATATTAAGCATTATCAAATCTCATTAAGACTTAAGAAATGTTTGTCATACTGTACTGTACAATATTTTCTTTCTTTTTTTGTAATTTGCAGCATGATCCTGGAGGTTTGATATTTCATGCCCCTGTATACATGAACATACATAACAAAATGTGTTAAATTTTAATAATTCATATACATCAGGTAATGAATAAAACTCTTGGGGGTGTGCAGTTATAGGAAAATAATCATGGCCTGTGGTGAAGAGGTACTGTTATCATCCTAAAATTTATTATTTTCCAGTAACATCACATACCCAAATGTATTCCATGAAATCTATTGAAATCTTTTGGTTTCTGATCTTTAGTTGGCTGCTGATATTCAACATACCACTAATCCCACTAACAGTCATTATCAGAGTTAATTTTGCCTTCAAGAATAGCTACAGAGCTGGAAAATTCTTAAACACAGGACTATTCCTATACATTAAAGACTCAAAAATATTGTCTGCACTTTTTCTTTTGCAAGCTTCAATTTGTCACGGAAAGAAATTGTTCTGACTGCTGACATCTATGTGCCAATAGATGACACTGCAGGACAATGCTAAAAGTTCAATGGGAAACAAGTGTTTATCACTTGTTACAAACTGTTTATCAGTATGTTTATCAACTAAATAGCACTGTCTGATTCGTTTCCTTTGTGCATATTTCTTTGCCTACAAATTTCAGAACAAATGGACATTTTGCTATTAAACAAAGTTTGTGGGATGTAGGCAATGGAGAAGATTCCATTCCTAATGATTCCTGTGCAGTTGTTCCTGGTCTGACCTCAACTCAAAGAAACAGCATGGATTGTTTGTGAGCTATAGCTTAATAAGGAAAAAAAAAAGGAGAAACAAGAGACATAGACACTGATTGTTTCTGGCTTATAGCCTGATAAGAAAAAAGAAAAGAAGGTCATGGATTCTGTTACATAGACATAGACTTAAGGAAGGAGTGGAGGTTTCCCCACTTGCAACACTTTGCAATATGGGAAGGTTGTCTTGGATATTTCCTTATTCTGTGAAACTGTACAAACCCACTTCAGATATGGTCATTAGATGAGTAGAATCTCATCTAATTCTACTAGATGTTTTTCTTTTCATTGCAAAGGGAGTGATACAAGCACGAGGAGCAGGAGAAGATGAGGGAGAGTAGAGGAGTGTGTGTGTGTGTGTGTGTGTGTGTGTGTGTGGTCCAAGCAGCCAGCACTACTGCACACTATCCCACAGGTGATGTGGCACAGCTCACTGAGACAGACACAGACAGAGGCAGAACTGGTCATGGAGAGAAGCTTTGCTAACTGATATCTTTGTAAGACTGGGGTAACAGCTGAGACTGTGAGTATATTATCGAGATTCAATTCAATTCAATTCCATTTTATTTGTATAGCGCTTTTTAACAGTTGACTTTATCACAAAGCAGCTTTACAGAAATAATGAGCAAGCCAGAGGCAACGGTGGCATGAAAAAAATCTCCCTGAGACAATATGAGGAAGAAACCTTGAGAGGAACCAGACTCAAAAGGGAACCCATCCTCATCTGGGTGCTAACAGATCATTATAAATGAATCCCTTCTATACCTGTGTACTATAAGGACAAATAGTGCAATTGTGCAAACAGTAAATTAATCACGGTTTTCACAAGAAGTCCAGTTTGTTAAACCTATCCACTGTCCCCGATGGAGTCCTGAGTACAATGCTGCTCATGGCAACTGCAGCCTCAAAGCCACCACAGCAATCGCAGTCCCAAGCCATCACAGTACAGCTGCCCATATGAGATCCCCAAGCCATTTCCACGGCCCCCAAGTGGCACCATCCCCAGCAATCCCAATGATCTTCAGGCTGTCCATGTGGGGCCACCCCCAGCAGCATTGAGCAATCTCAACCAATGAGAACTCCAACCAGAAGTAGGGCATCAGGATGGATCAGGCAGGTCCGGAGAGCAGAAGGGGTCAGGATCCCTGGTATTTCAGGAGTAGCATATGTAGCTCAACAGAGAGAGGGAGAGAGAGGGAGAGATTGTTAGGTAAGCTTTTGTCCTGTAATGGTTAAGATCAATGTACTTTGCATGCAGAGTGCAAGGAGGGACTCTGGCAAGACTAGCTGTGACAGCATAACTAAAAGGGACAGCCAGAAGGTAACACAGACATGCGGGCACCCTGGGACATAAAGCAGCCAGCCACTCCACTGTCGACAAACCTGAGAGAACGCATGAGAGTAGGGGGGCAACAGCATCCAAACATCGCAGTTCACCACAAAACTCTATGCCTGTGAACCCTCTAGACCTGCCCCTGTACCTAAAAAAAAACTATTCACAAAAGGTTTGACTAAACAAATATGTTTTCAGCCTAGACCTAAACACTGAGACTGTGTCTGAGCCCCAAACACTAAGTGGAAGGCTGTTCCATAACTGTGGGGCTTTGTAAGAGAAAGCTCTACCCCCAGCTGTAGCCCGCACTATTCAAGGTACCAACAAATAGCCTGCATCTTTTCATCTAAGTAGGTGTGGCGGATAATAAAAGACCAAAAGTTCGCTTAGGTACTGTGGAGCGAGACCATTTAGTGCTTTATAGGCTGTATAGTAGTATTTTATAATCAACACAAAATTTGATTGGGAGCCAATGCAGTGTGGATAAGATAGGGGTGATGTGGTCATATCTTCTGGTTCTAGAAAGGACTCTCACTGCTGCACTCTGGACTAACTGGAGTTTGTTTATGCATCTACTGGAACAGCCAGACAGTAAGGCATTACAATAATCTAACCTAGAGGTAACAAAAGCATGAACTAATTGTTCTGCATCGTGTAGTGACAATATATTTCTTATTTTAGCAATATTTCTGAGATGAAAGAAAGTGATCCTAGTGATATTATCTACATGAGCTTCAAAAGAAAGACTAGAGCCGATAATCACACCAAGGTCTTTTACTGCTGCACATGATGAAACAGAAAGACCATCCAGAGTTATTATGTAATCAGAAAGCTTACTTCTAGTGCCATGTGGTCTTAGTACAAGTACTTCTGTTTTGTCAGAAAGTTAATAAGCATCCAGTTTCTAATGTCTTTTACACATTCCTCAACTTTATTAAGCTGGTGACATAAGCTTAATTAATTATGATACAAATGGCACAATATTTTGAGAATGAGGTTGTGGTATTGTAAGAAAAAAGCTGTAATATTTAAAAAAATTCACAATATTTCAGGAGTAAAGTCATACTACTATGACAAAATGGTACATATCAGGGCAGTGCTCATGTGCATGTTAAAATGAGGGATGTTGAGAATTTGGTGAAGTTATACTTATACAAAAGAAAGAAAGAAAGAGAATAATTAAAACACAAACATTTCTCTTATATTATACCATTTTGTCATAATAGTATGACTTTATTCTTAAAATTTTGTATTTTTATATTTTAAACAGTAGGCTCTAAATCACAAATAAATCATGTCAGTGAGTTGTTTAGTTAACTAATAGTTGGATAACTAGATAATTGAGTATGTATTCATTTGCTAATAAATCAGATAATCTTTATATTACCATAATGTCTGGTTTATTGTGTTAATGGTATTAGATTTTACTGTAAGGCCTTTAGCATTTCTGAACCTATAGCCTAAGTCAGTGCATGTAATTGTAAGATTTAGATGTGATATTTGTTTGGAAATGGTAAAATTAGGCTGTAAGAAGGACAAATAGCAAACTACGCATTTTGACATTTTTTGAGCTAGTGATACAATGGTAAAACCTTGCTAAAAGTCTAAAGAACTCTTAGTAGACTGAACTGAGTGATAGTATGTATAAAGGTTTCCTGTTTTTTTTTTGATAGATAATTCCAACTATTACTCAGCAAAAAAAAAAAAAAAAAAAAACTAAATTAGCTATAGTTGTAAGATATTGTTTTCTACTAAAAAACAATTATGGGTATTTTATGAACAAAGGGACCCAGAACACAAACACAGTTCAGGGTTAAGCAGGTTTTATTTAAGGGCTTTAGGAAGTGAGGGTGTGTGGGAAAAGAGTGTCATAATTGTGCAGTCAAGGTCAGGATTCAAACTCAGGTTGGCAGCTTTGTCAGTGCACCTCAGGGGAAATGGAGGGAGGCAGAGTGTGAG
Organism: Pangasianodon hypophthalmus; assembly: GCF_027358585.1. Lineage (NCBI taxonomy): Eukaryota > Metazoa > Chordata > Actinopteri > Siluriformes > Pangasiidae > Pangasianodon > Pangasianodon hypophthalmus. Next base: position 11,654,615 of record NC_069710.1, on the reverse strand, counting down.
TGGGCTTGAGTGTTGGTAAGGCCAGGGCTCAAATTCGGGTCAGCAGCATGAGAGCTGAGTGCTGAATCAGTGAACCACAAGGAAGGTGAGCTGGGGCTGGGTATAGCAGGAAGTAAGCAAACAGAGAGCTAGAACCCAGAACACGAGAAGAGAACACGGACTGAGCACAGGGAACGCATGTAACATGTAAAGAAAACACAAGGAAAGCCAGAAGTGTACCGCACTGGAAGCACAGGGATACAGGCCCCATCCCCTATGGCACACATCCAGCAGCTGCCTGACGGTGTAGACTGGGTGATCCTCCACTACCCGGGAGGGTGGTGTGGGGTCAGAAGGAGGGCTCAGAGGGCTGACGTGGACAGGTTTTAGTTGGAAGACATGGAAGGATGCATAAGGATCTGGGGAGCTTGAGCTTGATGACAGAGGGATTGATAATGCTCTTGATGGTGAATGGGCCTAGGTACTGGGAACCAAGTTTCTTGGCTTCCGTCTTAAGTGGGATGTCCTTGGCCGAAAGCTACACCTTTTTACCTGGCTGATAGTTGGGTGCTGGAACCCGGCTGCGGTCAGCCAGGCAACAATTGCAATTGGTGGAGTGGAGCAGGGCAGAACAGGCCTCTCTCCATACCTTGTGGCAACAGCAGATGTGGCAGCTTGCATGGAAGGTACAGCAATGTCGCTTTCCTGGATGTGGAACAAAGGAGGCTGATAACCCAGGGAACACTCGAAGGGGGACATAACATTGATGGTACTGGACAGGGAGTTGTGAGCGTACTCAATCCAGGGTAGCTGGGAGCTCCAGGTGGAAGGGTTGTTGAACGTGACACACCACAGCATTGATTCCAACTCCTGATTGGCCTGCGCCATCTGACCGTTGGTCTCAGGGGGGGAACCCAGAGGACAGACTCACTGTGGCCCCAAGAGCATTACAAAATGATGTCCATACTTGGGAAATGAACTGAGGTCTGCAGTCAGAGACAATTTCCTGGGGGATACCGTGCAGCCGGAAGACATGGCTGACAAGGAGGTCAGCAGTTTCTCAGGTGGTGGGGAGCTTGGGAAAGGCCACAAAATGTATGGGTTTGGAAAATTGGTTGACTATGGTCAGGATAATTGTGTTACCTTGCGAGAGGGGTAGACTGGTGACTAAGTCCAAGACGATGTATGACCAGGGGTGGCCGGGTAGGCCGGCAGACAGGCGGTGGGAATTCTTACTTTAGGCACACATGGTACAGGCAGCGACAAAGGCTCGATTGACCACCAGAAATGCCGCTTCAACAGGCCTAGGGTGTGAAGGGAGCCATGGTGACAGGCAAACCAGGAACAGTGAGCCCACTGGAGGACCTGGGAATGTCAGGGATGAACAAGCAACCAGGGCGCCCATTACCTGGCTCGGGTTGGGTGCATTGAGCTCTCCAGACCACAGACTCAATCTCCCATGTGACTGCCCCATCACACAGGTAGGAGGGAGAATGGTATCAGTGTCCAAGATGTCTTCTTCCAGGGTGGACTGTGAAGGCAGCCTCTGCCTCAGGGGTCCACACAAAGGCAGTGAAGGTGGAAGTGAGCCTAGAGATGGGAGGTCGCTACCCGGCTGTAGTCCCAGATGAAATGGTGGTAGAAATTTGCAAATCCCAGGAAACATCGGAGCTGCTTCAAGGTGGTAGGTCTAGGCCACTTGACAATGACCCAGATCTTCTCAGGGTCGGCCATGACTTATCCGCTCTCAATGACATACCCCAGGAAAGTGACTGAGCAGGCATGGAACTTGCATTTTTCCACTTTGACAATCAGGCGGTTCTCCAGTTGTCATTGTAGGACTTGACAGATGTGGTGGGTGTGCTTGGTGGGAGTTCAGGAGAAAATCAGGATGTCGTCCAAATACATGAAGACAAAGTGGTTAAGGAAGTCCCGGAGAACATCATTGACGAGGGCTTGGAAGACTGCTAGATTGTTGGTAAGGCTGATTGGCATGACCAAGTATTCAAAGTTGCTGAACGTGCTCTTCCATTCATCCCCTTCTTTGATCCTGACCAGATGGTACACATTCTGCAACTTGGTGAAAACGTCCAACTTCGTGAAAATGGTGGCTCCGTGCAGGGGCTCGAAGGCTGAACTGAGGAGAGGCAGGGGGTACTTGTTCTTTATTGTAATGCTATTCAGACATCAGTAATCAACACAAGGACAGAGGGATTTATCTTTTTTGGCCATGAAGAGGCTGGTGCTTGGGGGGAGGAGGAAGAACTTGCACTTCCCGAGGTTACCCCCTTGGGGTTCAGGGTCTGGAATATGTGCTTCACTGTGTGGTGGACTGGGAGAAGAAGCAGAGGGAGACACAGGGGTAGACTGACTGGGCTGGGGTTCAGGGGGCATCTGGGCCAGTTGGGGGAGGATGCTACTGAGTTGCCCGATCTGGTTCATTATGGCAAGGTGGCTCTTGGCGAGTTCACAGAGCTGCTGCTCATGCTAGCCAAAAAGGGCACTGCGGTTGGACAGGGCTGCATGCCGAGGATCTGGTTCTGCTGGGTCCATGTTGGCCAGATTGTTCTGTTATGAACACATGAATGGGGACACAGATGCAGAGCACAGACACAGGAGTTCAGGGTTAAGAGAGTTTTATTTAAGGGCTTGAAGAAGGAAGGGTGTGTGGGAAGGGAGAGTGGTAATTGTGCAGTCGAGTTCGGGATTCAAACTCAGGTTGGCAGCTCGGTTGATGCACCTGAGGGGAGGTTGAGGGAGGCAGAGAGTGAGTAGGCTTGAGTGTTGGTAAGGCCAGAGCTCAAATTCGGGTCAAATTTGTGTTGGTGAGGCTAGGGATTGAACTCGGGTCAAAGCTTAATCGGTGAACCACAAGGTAAGCAAGGCTGGGTTGGGCTTAGCAGAAAGTGAGCAGACAGAGAGCCGACAGGCTGATTGAGCAGTGAACTTGGAACACGAGGACAGAACACGGAGTGAGCACAGGATAATGTGATGGGGAAAACACTAGACAAATAACACCTAAAGAAACTGCACTGGAAGCCAGAACAACCTGGCAATGAGTGGCTGAAGAACCAGGGTTTATATACGCTGCAGATTGGGTGAGTAGATGAGGAACAGGTGTGTGCAATGCTGCAATCAGGTGAGGCACAAAGTGGAGTGGTACATCCAGATATACACAAACAGAAACGAGAGGGAGAGAAAACACTGGAAACACAGGGAAGGGGAAAAACAGGGAAATACAGGGAAATACACAGGAGCTCCGGCCTGGACCATGACAGGGTGCCACTGAAACTAATGCAATGTAGATTTTTTCCATAGGAAATGAGTGAGAAAAGAATCAAAGTTCATTAACTGTTCAATTCTTTTTTCAGCACAGAAAAATCAAAGAGGAAATAACAAAGAAAAACAAACTTGGGGAAATTATAAGCATTTGTCGATTTGCCTGGTTTCTTCTGTATCTTTTCAATTGCAAAACCAAGCAATTTGTGATAACAGTATAGTTTTCCTTAAATATCCAAGTGTTACTCCAGGTATGTCATCCTTGTAATGGTGGTCTTTAACCCGTACCTGGTCTTCATAAGGGACATTAGGGCCTTCATCTTCAGCAGGAGTTTTCAATCTTACCATGAGTCCAACCAGAGAGAGGTCATACTGATACTCAGATTTTTAATCAGTGAAAATTCAATCAACCATACATTTTGGCTCCTACATGGCTGGAATGAAAACAGTGTGTAAATAAACTTCAAATACGCATGTGACGGAGTAGTACAAATTTAAAACACAAGCCCAAGTTCTTCTATTAATCAAGATTCCGACTACTCCACCCTAGGAATTACACCCAGGGAAATATTCAAAATACCCAACAATGGAGTATTAAGGCACACAGGTTCGTTCCTCTTAAAAAAAAAAAAGGTAGGCAAGAAACATGGGTATAATCCAGAATACAAATCTTTATTAACACACAATAAAAAAAGCTTGACAGTAAAAAAATCACTTAAATAACAATATAAATAACTTCCAATAAGACACAAATGGAATTACAAAAACAAGAAAGTAAATTTATACGAATACTGACATTTAAGGAAAAATAAACCAAACGAAATAATAACTACCACCCACAGGGCTGAGGCTCCCAACAGAAGGAGCAATCACCTAGCTTGATTGTACAAGAGCACACACACCACCGTGCACTCAGATCACACAACCAAACTCCAAGTGCTACATGGCACACAATGAAGAAGCACCATCACCATAGGAAAGATCCTTCCACCCGTGGGACCCCAGCTCCCGCAATAAATCAGAAACAAAAAAATAAACTGACAACTTAAGTAACTGAATCACAAAATATTAAAAACTTAAGAAACTACATCATATAGATTCAAAGAATGATAAATTACACTCAAAGAAGCAATAAGAAAGGAAAAGAAAAAAAAACTCAATCCATTCAAGGAGGGAGACAAGCTCATATGGAGCACCACATTCGTACTCCAGGAGTTTAGAATAAGCTAGCCCCACTCCTGCAACAAAAGTATACCAAAAAAAAAAAAAAAAAAAGAAGAAGCAGGGCAATGAAACCAGACAGCAACACACAGTAGAACCAGACAATGAGCAGTCCCCTTAAATGATTATGATGACAGCATTCCCGCAGCAAAACAACGCGTTGGTGATAAGGCCGCGAGACAAGCAAAGCAACAGCGGGCAATAATACCACCAAAAACGAGAGGGAGAATCCTAAAGCAAATAAAAACTAAATATTACCAACAATCTAACATTCCCCACTCCCCAGTCATAGTTGCGTCCTAAACACTTACCGAAAAAGGATATCACCCCAGATATATCTGTATAAAATCCTTGACACTTCCCAAGCTTCTACCAATTAGTGTTTAAATAGGGAAACTCCGCGCTGATAGGTGAGCATAACCACCAATCACTGCTCACCTAATCCTACTACACACATACAGTATAATCTCCTTTGAGTTTGTACTTACAAATAAGAAGAAAAAAGTATGCATTTATGTATAGTATTCATATAATGCTTTTGCATTCTTTCAAAATTTTGCATTCTTTTCTAGTTTAATACAACATTTTTCATTACAAATTGTATTATTGACAACAGCTCGAGTGAAAAGTAGAATCTTTGAATTATTTACATAAATTTCAGAGTTTCTTAGTATTTGGTATGTCCCCTTTTTGCATTAATGACAGTGTGCACTCAAGTAGGCATGGACTCCATTAGTTTGTGCAAATCCTTTTAGATCCATTTTAGATCAAATCCATCAGAGTGTCGTCTGAACACGTGCTTCAGGAGATGAGATTTTGCATGATGAAGCAGTTAACATGGTCAAAGTCACAACTTTGACATATTGCTTAATTATATCTAGAAGCAAGTGTGAGCTCTAGCAGGCTATACAGTGGCAGGTGCTATACTACAGTGAGAATTCTAGATACTGTGAAAATGTTGAGTATTAGTTACTGCTAGTTACTAAGTTTATTGAATTTCAAACAGCCATAAGGTTATTTTGCTGGAATGAAAATCTGAAGACACACTTATTGAAGAATGCTGCTCTACAGCAACATATTTTTCTAACATGTACTCCACAATTTCCAGTATGCATAGTTGTGTACACAGAGCCCCTGCCATGAATTATAGTTTATACTGTTGAAGCTGTCATTTGTTTAAGGCTGGTTAAACACTATGTTCATATGGAAGTTCATATGGAACTAGATGACTTTGGCATTGACTTTGGCTTCTGAGGCGAAGGAATAGTCTTCTCAGCCATGTAGTAAAGCAGCCTACACTTTCCCCTGGTGTTTCAGTTTAAAAAAAAAAAAGTCTAAATAAAAGTCTCATTATTAAATGAAAACAGTATTATGAAACTGAAATGTTATTATGAAAATGAGTACTGTGCAAAAGTCTTAGGCACCCTAATTTTTTTTAGTACAAACTTTTTTTTATGACTTCTACATTACCTAGATTATAAGACAGTACAAGAACATTTTAGATTTCAAAACATTAGTTTTCCAGCACAAAATTACTTGCTTGTTAAAATAAATATTTTTATAAAATATATATTATATAAAAATAACATTTAAAAAACAATTTATCAAACAATTATTTGGCAGGAACAGGTGAAAAAGTCTATTCACACTGAGAATTCTCCAGTGACCAAGATTGAAATAAAGTGTAGCATTATCAGTCATCTCCATGTTTAGTTTCCTCTGGCCATAATGGTTTCAACTGATTTCTCTGTCACTCATTTTACAATACATTTTTTGTCACTAAGTATTTAGTGGGCACAAAATAGATGTGGCCTCAGTATATTAACTGTGACCGCACCTTATTCTCTTATTACATGAAAACATTGGACTGAAACACTCCATGCTAAGGATGTTTTTACTCTCCTGTGCCTTTAAGTAAATCTTTTGATCAGTCAATACTTCTTGTAATTAGGTTTAATAACTGAATATCAATGAAAATATAATAAAAACAAAACACCATTTTAAGAAAATGTATTTTATTTATATAAAATTATTTGTGGACTTTGACTATGGTGTGTACGTAAGTTTATAAATGATTTGTATTAGCATGTTTCTGATTTCTTCTCACGTAGATGGAAAATAACTGTTCTGGCAACAAGATAAAGCCCCACCTTATGAAATCATAGCTCAGCCTTTTGTTATATAAGTGCCTACAAAGCTTCTTTCACAATCACTCCTGGAATGATGAGACATGGCTACAGTGTACTGCAACATGACAGGTAGGTGGAACTTTTTCATTTTTCAGTTTCCTGGTAGCCATTCATTAGTGTTTCTACAATTAGTAAAGTGTGTAAAATCTCTTGTGCCTGTGCAAATTACTAAAACTGACACTAGGTTCTTTGTCACTCTGAAAAGATAGTTTCTTATTCTTTAATCTGAATCTATTGAGTCTTTAAAAACTTAAATGACTGTATACATTGATATTTGTGCTTTTACACTGTCTAGATTACAGAAAATAGACAATACCTATTGCTCGCAATAGATGGCACTCTAGCACAATATAAAAGTTTTTCTGTCACCTCGTCACCAGTGTGTTCATAAGCTGATAAACAGGCCAAACTAACAATAGGTTCAACAGGTTTTTTTAGAGCAGCCACACAGGAAAACCCACATTAGCCTTTTGCTGCTTTATAAAACTTTTTTTCAGTTTGCATTTTTGCTTTGTAATTTTTCATGCATTTGTATTAATGACACCAACTTTTTTTTTTCATTAACAGCTGAGAACTACTCTGATTACTGCAACCTAATGGAGGACCACTCGTTCTCAGTCTGCAGCAGTAGCAAAGTAAAGGCCTTCAGCCAGGTCTTCCTCCCTACCCTCTATAGCATTGTCTTCATCTTGGGATTCATTGGTAATGGCCTTGTTGTTTTTGTTCTGGTAAAGTATCACAAAAATTCCAACATGTCAGATCTGTGCCTCTTCAACCTGGCTATTTCAGACCTCCTCTTCCTTATCTCATTGCCCTTCTGGGCCCACTTTGCTGCTATCTCTGAGTGGACCGTCGGGAGCTTCATGTGCCATGCAGTGACAGCGCTCTACATGCTGGGTTTCTATGGAAGTATCTTCTTCATGATCCTAATGACTGTGGACCGTTACGCTGTCATTGTCCACACCTATACCTCCCTCTTCTCCAAGCACCGGTCTGTCAGAACTAGTATAGTGCTGTCTTTGTTTATGTGGGCACTTAGCTTGGGAGCTTCTCTGCCAACCATCATTTTCTCCCAAGTAAAGAATGAATCAGATGGATGGACATGTAAAGTGGAATATCCTGAAGGGACAGCGTGGAAATCATTCTCATACATTGAACTGAACGTTCTTGGTTTGATCATTCCTCTCTCAGTGATGGTGTTCTGCTATTCACATATTATCCCCATCTTAATGGCTGTGAAGTCTCAGAAGAAACACAAAGCTGTCAGGCTCATGCTGGTCTTGGTCACTGTTTTCTTCCTCTTCTGGACACCCTACAACATTGTCATCTTCCTGAAGTTCCTGCATGAATTGGGCTACATGAACACCTGTCAGAGGGAACAGGACCTGCACATGGCTATGCAGTGGGTGGAAACCATAGCGTTCAGTCACTGCTGCCTCAACCCCATAATCTACGCCTTTGTGGGGCAGAAATTCAGGAATTTATTTCTAAAGATCCTGAAAGAGTGGTTTCCTCTTTGCTTTGGTCACTGCACAACATTTAAAAGTGAGTTCTCAGAGAGGAGGACCATTAGATATTCAGATTCCTCAGTGTTTTCCAGCACAAAGACAAAATCAAAACAGTAACTTTTATTGCATGGTATCACCAAAGCCTATTTCAGTTCGCAAAGTGCCATTTGAATAGATTATGCATACTTCATATGCTTACTTCTACATTTTGAATGAGCAATGAGTCCATTTTAAAATGCAATCTACTGAGAATAAGTAATCACATCATATGAACTACTAATAATTCTCACTATGTCTCTTTTGTATTTGACTTGCATTCCTATTGCACAGTGTAACTGGTGCATAGTGTATTCTTGTGCATAGTGTATTATCAGTATATTATTAGTACCCAAATTTGATTATATTCTGATGTTGTTACTGGAAAATAATCAACTTTGTTTTGTGTCACTTGTTAAGAGAGAACAACAATGAACACGGCATTATATAATGAATAAAATACTTGAAGGCGTGTTATAAATAATAAGGCTCTAGATCCAGTGTGACCCTGAACACCATAAAGCATTTATTGAAGATTAATAAGAGAATTGAAGATTCTCTTGGTGTTTTCAAGTTTTCATGGCTTTACACATGGGTTTTAACAGGTTTTGTTTCACCTGGCTGATTCAAACAATTTACCACATGTTAGAGAAGGAAATAGTTTTTTGAGTGGTTTTATTTATAAACATTTACGACTGATAGCATCTGTGCATCCTTTGTGCTAAAACTTTTACTTAGATGGACATCTATTAACAAACAATGGCCACGTTTCTAGGTTGCTTTTCCTACGAACCCAGAAATTTGTGCCACGCATGCTGTTATAATCATATCACCACTTCACAAAGTTGTTTAATACTATTATCATTATATTGTTGCATATGCACAGGCTTTCACAATAACAGCCTATGAAATCAGCCTGCACAGTCAAACTCTTGGGTATACTTTCTTTTTCCTGCAGGCTGCCAATGAAAACAACATGTAGGTAACTATATATCAGAGCAACTACATTTCTTAAATACTCTCATAAAGCATCAAACTTTAAGTGAGTAAAAGTGGTTACAAATGTCTGTAATCGAAATTTTGGTTAAAAAAAATTAGATATGCAATCCACTCATGACTAAATCCTTTCAGGAGTGCTTTCTGTGTGAATTGGTCTGTTGAAATGATAAGCATTTGTCCATTTGCCTGGTTTCATTCAGTACAAGTCTTCTTGATCTTATGGCTATATGATTGTTTTAAATGCAAAATGATTAACACAAGTATTTAATGTTCATCTTGTCTAAGGCCAGGAATGGGTTGAAGTCCACCACTACAAGGTTGACATATCTGTAGTAGTAGTAAGATATTTAAGAAAAAATATAAATTATATAGTTTTCTTTTCATGATGCACTAACCTTCCCAATAAGGTTTAAGGCTGATGGCCACACCTTATTAAAAAATAACCACCATTTAACCTCAGTGGATTTGTGGTAATATGGTGAAACATTACCAAAAATTCAATTACCTTTACACTTAAAAACACTGGAATGAACACTCCATGCTAAGCATACGTTTATTCTCCTGTGCCTTAAAATTAAATCCTTAGACTAGGCACTGCAATTAATCCTGTTAAATGACTGATTTATCTATTTAATATCCATTAAAAGTGTTTCTTATTAAATGAAAGCAATGGGGATAAAGACACACAGTGCATCAAGGGCTCTGCTGAGTTGATTTCAGGTGTCTGCCATTAATGCATGTTAATAGCATTTGGATGTAATACATATCATCAAAACAGTATAATAAAAATTAAGATGGTACAGTTCTTGTTTGTGGACTCTGACTACTGTATGTATACTGTATAAGTTTATAAATGTTTTATTTTCCATAAATTTCCATAAATGTTTATGTTTTATAAATTGCATGACTGTTCTGTCAGCGGAATAAAGCTCCACCTCCCAGCTCACGTAGCAGCTTACACAGCCTGCTTGTCATATAGCAGCTTAAACAGCCTGCTTTCACAGTCACTGTTGGACTCCGGAGTCATGGCCATGATAAAACCCAACATGACAGGAAGTAGGTGGCATTTTTCCATTCTGCATCATTGTTAGATTTAGTGTGTTTAGATGTGTCTAAAATTTCTTGTGCTTTTTGTTGTTTAGAGAAGATTACTGAAAATATACATTAGCTCTAGCTGCCAACAAACAGCGATCCAGCACAATAATAAAATTTCAAAAGCTGATAAAATACAAAATTAGCAATAGGTTTAATTGTCTTATTTTAGTGCAGCCACACAGAAAAACATGCATTAGTCTTTATGGTATACATTATTGGATTGCAATTTTTTAATGTAACATGCACTAACTAGCCCATTGTTTTTTTTTCATAAACAGACGATAATTATTCTGACTACTACAACCTAATATCAGACTACAACAACCTATCACTGAACCAGGTATGCAAAAATGACAATTTAAGGTCATTCAGCCAAGTCTTCCTGCCCACCCTCTACAGCATTGTCTTCATTGTGGGGTTAATTGGCAATAGCCTGGTGGTCTGTGTCCTGGTCAAGTATCAAAAAAGGTCAAATGTGACAGATGTGTGCCTCTTCAACCTGGCCCTTTCAGACCTCGTCTTCCTTATCTCATTGCCTTTCTGGGCCCACTACGCTGCCAACACTGAATGGACCTTTGGGGGCTTCATGTGCCATACAGTGACAGCGTTGTACATGCTGGGATTCTATGGAAGTATCTTCTTCATGATCCTCATGACCGTACATCGGTACACCATGACGGTCCATGTCCATACCCCCCATATCTCCAAGCACTGGTCTGTCAGAGCGAGCATAGTGCTGGTTTTGTTTATGTGGGCACTTAGCTTGGGAGCTTCTCTGCCATCAATCATTTTTTCTCAAGTGAAGAATGAATCAGGGGAATGGACCTGCAGGGTTGAATATCCACAAGGGACCGCATGGGAGTCATTCTCTTACATTGAGCTGAACTTCCTCGGCTTGATTATTCCTCTCTCAGTGATGGTGTTCTGCTACTCGCGTATCATCCCCGTCTTGATGGCTATGAAGTCTCCGAAAAAACACAAAGCTGTCAAGCTCATCTTTGTCTTAGTCACCGTTTTCTTCCTCTTCTGGACACCCTACAACATTGTCATCTTCTTGAAGTTCCTGCATCGTTTGGGCTACATGAACACTTGTCAGTGGGATCAGGACCTGAACATAGCTATGCTGTGGGTGGAAACCATAGCGTTCAGTCACTGCTGCCTCAACCCCATAATCTACGCTTTTGTGGGGCAGAAATTCAGGAATTTAGTTCTCAACGTTCTGAAAGAGAGATTTCCACTTTGTTTTGGTCAGTTCCCAACAACTGTCAGTCAGTTATCACATAGGACAGGCTCTGTGTCTTCACGCTCCCCAGAAATTTCCAGCACAAAGATTGTGTAGCCAAAACTGGGCAAAAGTGCAGCAGTTGAAATGTGGGTTAACCAGACCTAATCAAAACTGCAACTGCCGTTGCATCTTATCGCCAAAGCTCATTTTAGTTTGTAAAACGTCTGTCATACTTTGGTTAGTTTTCTCTTTTTCAAAAGAAAGTTGATTATTTGTTGTTATTATTTTACTTTCTGGTTATTAGCATTTTTGTTTAGTTTAGGTATACTTTATATGTTTAGTTCTCCATTTCAAATTAATTCTTCACATACTGTTTGTAGAGACCAATGAGCCCATTTTAAGTATAATCTACTGAATCTAAATCCTGCAGTTTGAAAATGTAATCACATTACATTAATATTGTTAGTATTAAATCTCATTAAGACTTTCTGTCCTTCACTTGTCCTACTAATTGCACAGTGTAACTGATGTGAAGTGAGCTTACTGTTACCACCCGATTGTCTCGCTTGTTAAAAAAGACCAACAATATACATTGCATTATGTAAGATATACAACACTCATTGTTCTGCTGCCCTGACATGAAGTGGAGCTACTATTACCACCCCCAAGTCAATTATTTTCCTATAAGTGCACGTCTCAAAGTATTCCCCTTACACTACAGCAATTTGCTAACGATTAGAATTTTTAATTTATTAAGGAACAACACATCATAGTTTTTAATCATATGTATTTATGTTTAATGTTGTCAAATGTGTGTGTGACAAGTTAGTTCCTGCTATCACCTACATTATAGCAGCTACAAACATTTGTTTCCAAACAAGCCTTTTTCCCCCCTCTCTATAATAATAATAATAATAATAATAATAATAATAATAAAACAGCTTCTCATTTTAAAAAATGGAAAATGTACTCCTCTGATTGATTATTATGTCTCCTATGAATGTACTCCTCTGACTGTTACAAAGCGCTGATGCCTGAGGCTCCTTCTGTAATTGTAAAACAAACATCTGCTTTCAGAAAAACTTCACCACATCAACAATTATACTCCATTTTCCTTGTTAAATAATGTGTTTTTAGTCCATTTATTATTAGTTTTAGATTTAATAGATTGTCCAATATGTAACAAGCTCCTGTGTGACTTGTTACTATAGAAACAATAATGTGTTGGTACAAGCAAATTAATATAACCCCATCATTTGAATTTCAGCTGGAACTATACTCAGAGTGCCTTGTGATGGACTGGCATCCCATCCAGGGTAAATTCTCCTGCTGAGCGCCCAGTGTTCCTGGGAGAATCTCCGGACCATCAGCCTGACCAGGATAAAGCAGCTACTTAAGATGAATGAATAAATAACTTAATCAGCTACTGTCAGAGCTGCTGTCATAGAAAATTAACCAACACCTTCTGACTAATCAGATTCGATAATGCAACAGCGCTGTGGTATAAATTACTACAAAGCATGATTATTTTTATTATTAAAAAAAACAAAACTCCAGTTTTATATTTTATCATTTTTATCACACTGATCTGTTGAGCTTATCTAAAGCACACTGGAACTCATTGCCTCTCAGCATTAGGACCTCCACTACTCTTGATTTTTTAAATCTAGGTTTAAAAAAATATATATCGTTTTACTCTTGTTTTTGGGTTTGGCTAATCTGTCTGCCACTTTTTTTCCCCTTTAAGCAATCAGCTTTTATACTCCACACTGCTTAATCTCTTCAATTTTCTGCTCTATGTTTCATTGCTATGTTTTATTAGTAGTATTTCCATCTTACTATTTTTACTGGTAGTATTATTATTTCTATGTTTATTTGTTATTCAGTGGGATTGTATTATTTATTCATTTTTAAAATCTAAGTATCCTTGGACTTTATGATACTTCTGTAAAGTACTTTGGTCAAGTTCTTTTTAAATGTGCTATAAAATAAATTTGGCTTTACTTGACACATAAACCCTGGTAGTTTCACTGTTCACTGGAATTTTTTTAATTTTGTTTCCAGGATTCCTCATGTATGTGCATTTCTTTCTCCGACTGGACAGCAGGTGTTATTATTTGATCTAGGGTGTTCTAAAATTAATTTTAGTAATGCAATATTTAATGACTACTTTTTTTAGACAGGTCTGCTTTCTTTTAAACTATCCAGAGTAGGTAATAGAAACTAGCCTATACTCCAAGCTAAGTATTTGTCAATCTGCCTTGTCCACTGTAACAAATATAATGATATGTTATAACAAGACCATTGTTCTCTCATGACCAGCCCAAAAACACAGAATATGTGGAAGATGGCCTTTTCTAAGTGTACATATTGTATTAACAAAGGATGACTGAGTTTCTAGGCTGCTTTCCCTACAAACCTGGAAGTTTTTGCCAGGCATGCTGATATGATCACATCACTGCGTCAAAAAATATATTTATTACTACTTACATATTCACATATGCAAACACCCATTGAGGCTTCCACAATAACAGCCCACATAAACTGCCTGTACAGTCCGACTCTTTGACTTATTTCTCTTTTCCTGCAGGCTCCCAGTGAAAACAGTATATAGGCATCCACAGCAACTACATTCTCCATCATTCTGTGACTGCTGTCTGTAATTGAAATGTTGTTTTAAATGAGACACACAACTACAAATCCTTCAGAAGCGCTTTCTGCATGAATTGTTCTGTTGAAGGTTGCAACAATCATGGACCAAAAGTGAAATCTCTTGGACATGGGGTCAGTGCAGCTCCATGTTTCATATGTGTGTCTATTTACAACAAGCTGTTTTTGTTCAGTGGGTTTTAAGCTATTGTACCAGTAATAATAAATATATTTTTTGACGCAGTGATGTGATCATATCAGCATGCCTGGCAAAAACTTCCAGGTTTGTAGGGAAAGCAGCCTAGAAACTCAGTGGGTACCACTTGTTACGAATACCACGGAGACCAACAAAATACTTAATAAAATGTGTTTGAATCTTAAACCTCATATTCTGAAATCTGTTGAAACATTGTGATATTTATGCTTTCTTCCATACTGCTAACAGTCAATCTCAGAGTTAATTTTACCTTCAGGAACAGCCACAGAACTGGAAAAGTCTTCATTATTTTTAAACACAGGATTATCGGTATGCATTAAATACTCAAAGTTCCTTTGCACTTTTTCTTGTGCAAGCTTCAATTTGTCACATAAGGAAATTGCTTTGACAGATCATAAATGTACCATAATACTTAAAAAAGTTGACCTGTTGACCAATCAGTCCATCAACTAACCATGAAACCCAAAATGTTTCTGTAGGCTGTTTTTTAGTCTTTATGGCTATACACAATTGCTTTCTCTTTAACAGCACAAACAATAGTGCAATGTGTTAGAAACCATGTGCAGAAGGTTTAGCAATGACAGTAATTTCAATAGTTTCAATCAAAAAGGATCAATATTAAAAACAGATTAGGGTCATACACAAAATTCCACAATGATCAAAAACCAGCAAATCCAAAGAATAGTCAAAACTAGGCAATGATCAGAAACACAACAAGGCTTACATAAGGAACGGCTCAGAACTTACACAGTAGGCAATATTGATAAGGCTTCACAATATTAATGAGCACAAATGAGCTTTACGCAGTCTGTGAACAGGAATTGGCAATGATGAGAAGTGTCTTATAATTTGGGGGAGGTGGCCCTCTGGTGGTGTGGCAGTGAATTGTCTCTGAGGGACGTAACAGGTGAATTCTACAGCAGGGGTTTTCAATCTTACCTGCAAAGAGTGTGGTTTCAGGCTTTCAGTCCAACCAAGCAGGAGTCATACTGATCCCACACTGATTAAAGAAACCTAACCTTTAAATGTATGTTGCATCATATGGGCATCATGTGGTAACTCTTCAAGTAATGTCAGTTCTGCCATTTTGCCATTTGCACTGCCTCAGCAAATAGGACAGCACATCCTCCTTTTATATAGTGGCATTTCATCTTAATTGAAAAACTATCTTTGTCTTAAATGGATTTGGGTTGACTTACTATCTTTATATATTTGCTCATTCTGGGCCAATATGTCTGCTGCATACATAGTTGGGTCTAGTATTCTGTCAGGTGTTGAAGTCAGAGGCAGATGCAAGTGCAGTTGATGATTTAATAAGCACAATAAAGCTAAAGGAACAAGAACTAGGCAAACTTGGAAATACACAAGAACTTAAAATGAACATGGCAAACGCTAGACAAGGAGTGCTTAGACAAGTGTCAGAACTTAAATACTAGTGCTCATCAGACTTGAACGCAGCTCAGGTGCATGTGATCTAGTGATGTGCAGAGGTTGATGGGTAATGTAGTCATGACATGAACAGATAATCATTTGGTTCCACCTTTCCTCAGTTTTGATATCCTTAAGATTAACAGCATCCTGCCATAACCTATGCCTTTTTTTCAGATAATATCTGAGTTTCGGGGCCCTGATGCATAATAACTTTTGGAATCTTGAAGAATCTTAGCTTTTTTTGTCCACCTGGTTGATTGGAACATCCATACAGTAGTTTGGCATTCTTTTCAATTTAACTCAAAGGTTTTAATTCAGAATTTCTTAATATTTGGTATGTCCCTATTTGCTATTTGGTATGTCCCTATTGCTTTAATGACAGTGTGCACTGAAGTTGACACAGACTCCACAAGTTTCTGTCAAACCTGTTGATACATGTTAGATCAAATCGATCAGAGTGTCGTCTGAACATGTCCGTCAATGGAAGGGATACGAAACCTGACCTTTCATACAAAGCAGTTAACATGGTCAGTATCACAAATTTGCTTACATTTGAATAGTGACCTAGAAATTGTGCAATGTCTTGAATATGGAATAGTCAAGATGTTACACATTTCATTTTTCTGTTTGAGAATTCTCAAAATTTCAAAAGAACACCTCAAATTTGGTAAAACATCTTGCTGACAAGCATCTGATCTTCACCTAATTGTAAAATGCTGCATTATAGCATTTTTGAGGGAGTGCATGTTATTCATTATTCATTATTCTTGTTCATTACTTTTTTAATGAGATACAAACACAAATATTATTGGTCTTAGATAAATGTCTTTAATTGTCCACATACTGTTTTGTCTTTTGGTGTAAAAGTGCAAGAAGATGAGTTTAACTAAGAATTTTTTTTTTTATCAGCCTCCCCTAAAACAAACAATCCACTTGAGAATGAGTGGAGTGAAGATGTCTTGCTCTTTGCTGTGGGATTTGATTCTCATATTACACAAGCAAGTATGGGAAGCAATTTAGCATGACAAAACTGCACACTAGTTCATTAAAAAATCAAAAAGAGTCAAATTTCTTCTTATTGATTATTTTGATAGTGTATTACACATGTATTTCATATTCACAAAGTGGCTAATTTGTGAGACACTTTGTGAATGAGGAGATAATGACAAAAGAAATAAGATTTCCCCAGTTTAATTAATGATCATATGGTTAATAATGTGAGCATCTCCCTGTGAAAATTCTTGTAGCTGAGTACTCCTGTCATACAGTCAGGACCATCGTTCTTGGGCATGATGCAAATTTTCCTGTGTTAGGTGACTCAAGGTGTGGAGTTTTTCCCTCAGGTCCAGAATGTATTGAATTTCATTTTTGCTGTTAGAAGGTCCCTCCTCCCAATTTTCTCTCTGTGAAGCTTGCGCCCATATAGTAATTCAAATGGGGAAAACCCTGTGGAGGCTTGCTGGACTTCTCAAACTGCAAATAACAGGGGCTCGAGCCACTTATCCCAATTCCGAGCATCATTGTGAACGAACTTACGAATCATATATTTAAGCATTCACGGATGGTAAACACAATAATTTGTACTTCTGGATCCCGACTTGGGAGATGACATGGAAGAGTGCCGCCACAACACTGCGTGATGAACTGTTGCTGAGAGGCATTGCTTCCGGGTATTGTGTTGCTTATTCCACTAGAACTAACACAAAGCGATGCCCTCATGCAGTGCAATCTAATGGCTGGACAAGGTCCAAACCAGTTCTTTCAAAGGGGACCTCAATTAATGGAAGGGTGTACAATGGTGCTTTCAGGGTGTTCGGCGGATTCAACAGCTGAAATTCTCGACATGCCGCACACCACCTGCGAACATCGCCGCGAGTACCCAGCCAATAGAAATAAGCCATGAGTCGGTTCAGTGTTTTCTCCTGCCCTAAGTGCCCCACCATCAGATTATGGTGAGCCACCTGGAATAACATTTCCCAACAGTTCTTTGGGACCAATAACAGGCTCGTTTCTTCCTTTGTCTGAGTGTCCTGCATCACTCGGTATAACCTTCTTTAATAATTGCAAAATAGGGGAAGAAGAGCACAAAATTGGGCTGAACATGCTGACCATCAATCTCTTTCACTTGGTCGAAGGCATGCCTGAGGGTTTTGTCTTATGTCTGCTCCAAAGGGAAATCCCTGAAAGGAAGTCACTACTACACTGCCGCAGGACCCATCCACACACTGCCGCAGGACCCATCCACACACATTCTCTGCAGCAATATCTGAAATGCCAGCCAATTTGTCCCAAAAATCAGTGGATGGATGAGGCGGGGACTAACCGCCACCTCTATTGTATGCTTTTGTCCCCTGAATTGGTGACTGGCACCAGTGGATACTTGTGACTGGCACCAGTGGATAATCGTGAACATCACCAGTATGCGGTACGTCCCAGCTTGATTGGGGCAGCCTGCAGCATGTCGGGGATCCGGACCAAGGCTCCCACCTCCATCACTTTTCATTGGTCCTGGAAGTGGCCGGGTTCCCTACAAAGCCATCACAAGACCTTACTCCCACACCTGTGGCCTCAGAGTCACCAACCTGAGAGGAAGAAGAGACAGACACAAGAGAGAGAAGGAGGGAGAAGGGAATGGCTCATCTGCCTCTGGATATGCCGCCAAGTGGACTTCGGCCATCTGGACTGCCTTATCTAGTGATGCCAGACAGTGGCACTGGACCCATTCTGCTGTCCCCTCCGGTAGTTGGATGACGATCTGCTCCAGCACCATGAGGTCATCTACTTATTTGGCGCCGCACAATTCTTCCAGCGGCCACTTTCTATAGGTGTCTCAGAGCTGTTGGGTGAATGCAAATGAGCAGCTGAGTTCGCTGAGCATCAGTGAGCAGAAGCGCTGATGGTGCTGTTCAGGGGTGTGGCCAACCTGTTGCTTATGCGGCACGCTCAAAGAGCGTTCC
Organism: Pangasianodon hypophthalmus; assembly: GCF_027358585.1. Lineage (NCBI taxonomy): Eukaryota > Metazoa > Chordata > Actinopteri > Siluriformes > Pangasiidae > Pangasianodon > Pangasianodon hypophthalmus. The sequence goes on along the minus strand of NC_069710.1, from coordinate 11,635,830 downwards.
ACGAACTCTTCCGCGTCATCCTGCAGTCCCATCTCTTTAGCCGAATTCTGCACAGGTGTGTAATCCTTACCACTCACTTTCTCCAGTACCGCCCCCATTCACAAACCGATGCTTGACCACGCCTCCGCCTCCACAACGTGCCTTGACATTTGTTGTGGAGGTATGGCAGGAGTACATGGGATCTTCATACAATTAAGTTTCTATATAAGCACAGCGAGCATTGTGTTCGCATTCTTGGTGTTAATTTGAGACCATTCAAGGTGGGTGTCAGAGACCTTCAAGAGTATGTCTTGTCTCCACTCCCGTTTGCCAAGGATGGAGAGATGTCCACTATGGGGAGCAAAAGATTAACACTCAGTATTCTCTTGGCTCCATTTGAAATAAACCTTCAACATGCACTCCAGTGTTTCACTGCAGATTGTAAAGTGAGATGCTTTCTTCCAGTAAGTGGAGAGAACTTGCCCTTGGTGGAGGATTTTGTCTTCGTACCTTGTTTATTAGTGATGGAACAGGAGCAGTAGGGTTACAGTCACTGAATCAGTCTGTGGAGGTGAAGCAGGAGCTTAGATTTTAACTGTATGTCCGTATTCCGTATTGGTTTGTCCATATTGGTTTGTCCACAAGATTGCTGGGCTTACCCTCTGTGTTAGGGTGAGAAGCTTGGCAATCTGGGGGGGCCTCAGTCTAAAGCCTTCAGAATCAAGAGGAGCCAGTTGATTTGCACACCTTACAATGATGCCCCCTGGTTGGCTCCCGTTTGAGCTATATCAGGAACATCACACAGGATGGAGAACCTGGGGAATACCCAGGAGAGAGATAAGACCTCAATGTTGGCTTGGAAATGTCTGGGAATTCCCCAGAAGGAGCTGAAATCTGTGACTTGGAAATGAGAAGCCTGGGTTTCTTGTAATAGGGATGGGCAATATGATAATTTAAGATTGTGAACGAACGTCTCCATGATCTGTTCTTACAGAGAGATTGCTACTACCATTATACTAAACACATTTTGTAAGTTGTACTGTGAACACTCTGACATGGCACAACAACCACACTATATTCGCTAGTCCAGCATGCATTCTCCCTGACAGACACACAAATATTATAATAGCCAAGAGTAGGCAGTTCCATAGCTTCCTCCTCCTTTTGTTTGGCAAGATAGCATCATGGAGGAGTTGGTGCCTAAAAAAATTCAACATCAGTTATATAGATCTGCTTGATTGTACAGAACTAACACAATGCACACAATGTTTTGTCCCAAAATGTGCAAAGCCAAGATCAGCACATTGAGGAAACACAGACATGATTAATCACCCAGAAAGCATAACAAAGAGTGTGCTGAAAGCCAGATAACACAGATACCACATGTGAATAGCATCACAGCTAGAAACAGCACTAAAGCAAAAAAACAAACAAACAAACAAAAAAAAATAAAAAAATAACAAATGCATTTGAAAAAGGCACTCCCAGTGCTGGTCCCAAGCCCAGATAAAATTGAGGAGGTGTCAGGAAGGGCATTTGGTCTAAAAACTGTGCCAAATCAAATATCCTCCCGAATATCAGCCGAAAGAAGAAGAACAACAACATTATTCTTCACATTATGAAAGTGTTTTGACAGCTCATAAATCTAACAATAGATGACACTGAAGCACATTGCTAAAATTTCAATGGCAAATAAGTGAGAAAAGATTCAAACTGACAAAGAACTGACAAAAACTTCCTATGCTATTTTTAGTATATCAAAAAAGAAAAAAAAACTTGGGAAAAACATAGGCGTTTGTCCATTTGCCTAGTCTCTTTCGATACAAATCTCATTGGTCTTATGGATCCACTGCACCCTTTTTTTGTTTGTTGCAATGCAAAACAAAGCTGTGTCATTACACAAACATATGTATATGCCACAATTTCCAGTTTTCATACTTGTGTATAAAGAGCTCTCACCCTGAACTGTACTGGGATGAGTATGAGAGGTTATTGTCAATATCAGATCAAATCTCTAAGAGAGAAAAATAAAATAGGAAAAACTGACTACACCACCCTGGGACTCACCCAGGGAAATTGACTCTACAAGAAGGGTACGCAGGGTTGTCACACCTAGACCAAGAGACCTGTTTCCACCAATAAACAAATATTTATTAGAAATATTTTTAAACAAATATTTATTATTTTTTTATTATATTTATTATATTTATTATTTATAAGGTTCAATAAATATATGCTGCAATAAATTGCATATACATCATTGAATAGGAGTCACATGCATTATTTTAGTTGTCTCTTTTATATGCATCACTAAGAACAGAAACACCTGATTCACACCCACGCACATAACATTATAACCAATAATCAATTGGAAAGTGCTATAAGTTGAAGCAGGAGCATGATACAGTGAGATAGATAATCTGGGGCATCAATCGTTCAGTAACTCCCCAAACAATTGGAATCATGCTAGCACTAACTACAGTTTACATGACATGCACCTCACAAAAATACAAACAATCAAATGTACACTGCCTACTAATAATATGTACAAAGGCTGCACTGACAATACACGTGATGCCCAACACCTGGATCTGCAGTGCTGAGGTCGACTTGCTACAAACTAATAAAAGGCAGGAAAAAACTGGAAGTGAAGGATCAGGGAAAGAAAAGGGACCTGAACTACTATACTAAGAACATTTTCCTCCCATGCCTCCTGAGTAAATCCTTAGACTATGCACTGCAGTCAATCTGGTTTCTCTTGTGCACTTATTTTAACCTTTGATTTAATAATTGAATATCCATGTAATATGCTTCTTAGTAAATGTCTGTAGTGGGAATGATGACACATAACACATCACTGCCTGGTACAGGAACTGCAGACCACTGCTGAAGACCACAAAGCCCTGCAGAGGGTGGTGAGGTCTGCTGAATGGCTCACCAGGTCTACACCATCTACAGCAGGTGGCAAAGGTCCAGACCAGCAAAGATCTTCAATGATCCCACACGCCCCAACAACCGACTGTCCCGCTGGTTGCGGTCAGTAAAGTGCTTTTGCAACCATATGGCGAGGACCAAGAGGCCAAGGAGAAGCTTCTCTCCCTAGCCATCAGAACCCTGAATTGATGAACACTACTCCAGCTCCTAACACTAATGCACCCACACACACACAGCACCAGGACATAACTCATACAGTTCACATATGACATATTTGCAAATGCACTGAACACTTTAGCGTATATACACATACTATGTACTTGCATATACAGATACATACTGTACATACCTTTTCATATGTGTATTGTTTGTATATTCTTGTTTGTCATTTTACACTTCCCGTCCCATTACAGTATACTCACTGTCTATTGTTTTTATAGTTTATTTCTTGTTTGTTACACTCAGTCTTCAGTGATGCCATTTCACTCATTTCACTGCACCTTCGTACCAGTTATGAATGCGCATGTTCAAAAATAAATCTTTGAATCTTGATTTTTGAATCAGGGGATCTGTTGAGTCAATTTCTGTCATTAATATGTGTTACCACTTGAATGTAATAGGGGAGATCAGAGACGGTTGTAACATAAGGTTACAAGCTTTGAATCTTCCCAGGAGCACAGTGGGCTCCATTGTTGTGAAATGGAAGAAGTTTAGAACCACCAGGACTTTTTCTAGTGCTGGCCATCTGGCCAAACTCAGCAACAGGGCTAGAAGAGCCTTGCTCAGGGAGGTAACAAAGAACCCAATGGCCATTCTGACAGAGCTTCAGAAGTCCTTTGCAGAGAAGGGAGAAGCTGCAAGAAGGGAAAGCATCTCAGAAATACTTAGACAATCAGGACATCATGCTAAATTGAAGCCACTCCTGAGTAAAATCTATGAGGCAGGCACTTAAAGCAATCTACGAGCATTAAGAAAAAAGATTCTGTATTCTAATGAAACCAAAATTGGCTTTGGGAAAAGTCTCTGAATGTCTTTGAGTGGCCCAGCCTATACTCGAACCCCATGGGATATCTGTGGTTGAGCTTTAGAAGATCTGCCAGGAAAATAAGAGTCCAAATATAAGTGCGCAAAGCTTGTGGAGAATTATCCAAGAAGACTCAAAGCTGTAATTGCTCTTTCAAATCTGGAAAAAGAGGAAATGAGAGATTTCTTATAAGTTGTCATTAACAGATAAATTAGATTGTCAAATCAGTCTAATCTGACAAGTAATATACAGTAAATGTGCAAAACCTGAATACTTTCTGAATCCACTGTATATAGGTTTGTTAGATAAGTTTTTTATGTACATGTTTTATTTTGTTCTCACATAGATGGTATGTCAGTAAAACAAAGCCCCACGTCAGGAAACTGCAACACAGCCTCATCATAAAACAACCTACACAGCCTGCTTTTCCAGTCACTCTTGGATAGAGAATACATAGATATGATGTGATTTCCATCGCAAAGATTGTGTAGCCAAGAGACAAAATCAAATTTGTTATTATATTTAATTGGCAAAGAGTATTTACCACATAATACTTTGGTTATATTCCCCTTTTCCAGAGAAGGTTTTTGGTTATTTGTTGTCATTATTTTATTTTTTGTTTAGTGTTGTTTGTGCACAGTTTATGTGTACTTTATATGCTCAGTTCTCCATTTCAAACTAATTCTCTACATACTGCTTTCAGAAAACAATAGGGCCATTTACTGAGTCTGATTACTGCAGTCTGAAAATATGTAATCACATTATATTAAGTGCTATTAAATCTCATTAACTCATTAAGAAATGTTTTCTTGTCTTACACTCGTCCTTCTATTTGCACAGTGTAATTGTGTACATGGATCCCCCGTTTCCTTGTATGCTGCAGCACACACCTGGAGGTTTGATATTTCACCCCAATGTATACATGAGCATTGATGGGATAAAAAAATCAACATGAAACCCAAAACTACTTATGGTGCAAATACAACAACATATGGTAACAATACAACATAATGCTTGGCAACTAAGTAGGGAACACACAGAACTTAAATAGGGTGACTAAAACTGGAGCCCATCCTTATCTGGTTGACACCAGATAGTGTGATTATAAATAACGTCTTTTCTATACCTGAATATTATACAGTCAAAAAAAAAAAATGCTAATTGTTTTAACAGGAACTTAAATATGAGCATCAGGCTCATTTCTGAATTCACTGAACTGTATCAAACTGAAGTTATTAACTGTTTAATGATGGAGACTTGAGTACATACTGTTCTTAGGAATTGCAGTCCTAAGGCTATCCAAGGAAGAACATCCACAGCTGTCCTTCCGGATATAAAGCAGCCATTCCACCTTCAACAAACCTGAGTGAACACATGAGAGTAGGGGGGCAACAGCATCCGAACATCCCCGTTCACCACAACACTCTATACCCTCCTGATCTGTGCCTTTACCTAAGAAAAAAAGTTCTTAACAAAATGCTTGACTGAACAAATATGTTTTCAGCCTAGACTTGAGACTGTGTCTGAGTCCTGAACAATAATTGGAAGGCTGTTCCATAACTGTGGGCTTTGTAAGAAAAAGCTCTGTTACTTGCTGTAGCCTTCAATATTCGAAGTACCTGTACCTTTTGATTGAAAGGGCATGGCGGATTATAAATGACCAGAAGTTTGCTCAGTTACTGCAGCATGAGTCCATTCAGTGCTTTATAGGTCAATAGTAGTATTTTGTAATCAAAGCAACATTTTACTGGGACCCAGAGCAGTGTGGATAAAATAGGGTTGATGTGGTCATATCTTCTTATCCTAGTAAGAACTCTGGCTACTGCATACTGGACTAACTGGAGCTTGTTTATGCACCTACAGAAACATCCAGACAGCAAGGCATTACAATAATCCAACCTAGAGGTAACAAAAGCATGAACTAGTTTTTATGGATCATGTAGTGACATTATATTTGTTATCTTATTAATATTTCTGAGATGAAAGAAGTCTATTCTAGTAATATATTGTACATGAACTTCAAAAGAAAGACTGTAGTCAATAATCACATCAAGGCCTTTTACTGCAGTACACGATGTAACTGAAAGGCCACCCAGAGTCACTATGTAATCAGAAAGCTTATGTCTAGCTACCTGTGGTCCTAGTACAAGTACTTCTGTCTTGTCATATTTAAGCAGAAGGAAGTTACTAAGCATCCACTGTATAATATCCTTTACACATTCCTCAGCTTTATTAAGCTGGTGTTTCTCATCTGGCTTTGCTGAGACATATTACTGTGTGTCATCGGCATAACAGTGCAGGCTAAGACAATGCTTACTTTTAAACATGGTATTATACCCTGCTTAATTTTACCCAGAGGTAGCATATATAGAGAAAAAAGCAGTGGTCCTAAAAAAGAACATTGTGGAACACCAAACGTTACCTTACTATGCATACAGAAGTCAACATTGACATCTACACTCACTAAACATTTTATTAGGAACACCTGTACGCCTTCACATTCATGCTATTATCTAATCAGGATTCATCTAATTATCTATTCTAATCATGTAGTAGCAGTGAAATGCATAAAATCATGCATATACAGGCCAGCAGCTTCAAGTAATGTTCACATCAGCCACATCAGGAAAAATGTGATCTCAGTGATTTTGACCATGGCATGATTGTTGATGCCAGACGGGCTGGTCTGAGTATTCCTATAACTGCTGATCTCCTTGGATTTTCATGTAAAACAGTCTCTAGAGTTTACTCAGAATAAAGAAAAACTATCCACTGAGCAGCAGTTCTGAAGACGGAAATAGATCAGAGACGGTCAACAGACAATGGCCAGACTGGTTCGAGCTGACGGAAAGGCTACAGTAACTCAGATAACCACTCTGTACAATTGTGGTGAGCAGAAAAGCAACTCACAATGCACCGCACATTGAATGTTGAGGCAGAAGGACTACAACAGCAGAAGTCCATGTCAGGTTCCACTTCTATTAGCCAAAACAGAAAGCTGAGGCTGCAGTGGGCACAGGATCACTGGACAGTTGAAGATTGGAAAAACGTAGCCTGGTCTGATGAATCTTGATTTCTGCTGAGGCACACAGATGGTAGCGTCATGAATCCATGGACCCAACCTGCCTTGTGTCAACAGTTAAAGCTGATGGTTTCGAGGTCAGGTTTTTTAAATCATGGGTTTGATAACTTCTAGTTTAAAGGATTTTGGTACATAGCCAGTGCTTAGGGAAGAATTGATTATTTTTAGAAGAGGCATTGGCTTCTGTTTGAAGAAATGTGTAGGTAAGGGATCTAGTATACAAGTTGATGATTTTGATGAGGAAATTAGTGAAATTAGTTTGGTCTCTTGCAGGGGAGTGAAACATTCTAATCGCTGATCTGTTGTGGTTATATTGTCATCAGCATTGGTTAGTTATCAAATTGTCTGGCTTTAAATTATGAATTTTTTGCCTGATATTTTCAAATTTGTCACTGAAAAAACTCATAAGTCATTGAGTCATCACTACTACATATTGATGGTATGAATGCTTCTCTGGTCATCTTATTCCTAGTTAACTTTGCTACAGTATTAAATCAGACAGGAGCCCTGGATTGTGTCATCACAGCTGTAGCCTTGCAGTATGGGAGCATTAACTTAGATTCTTAACTTCTTTTCAGAAGAATAAACCACACAGTTCCTCTTCCAAAAAAAGACCAATCCAACCATATGTTGATCTTATCTTGAGAATCAACCAGGCTGGCTTCTGACCTGGTAGATGCTGTGCACATCAAATGCACTCCCTGCACAGGATAATGGAGGGCCATCAGCCTCCACTAGTAGTGACCTTCATTGACTTCGAGAGGGCATTTGACTCCATCAACAGACAGGCCAGCCTTGATGATCTCTGATGTAACCACAGGAGTCTCGAAATGCTGTGAGCCTAAATGACCTTAACTTTGTAGATGACATTGCTCTCCTACCTTCTAATATCTACAGGTGTGCTGACAACATCATCACGATGGCATATATATGAACTTTAGCTTGTTTATGAACTTTATAGACTTCATCCAAGTCAGTGGATATAGGCCTTGGCTGTCATTTGTGTTAGGCATAGGTGCTGGTCTGTGGTTTTGGGCTAGTCAGGGAGAAAGGGAAGCTGATTGTCTTTTTTTTATTATCTTTATTTTTTGTATTGGTAAGACAGCCTCTTTTGTACAGTTAGTTTGGGTGGGTGATTGTTATTTTAGCCTTAGCTGGCCCGACACTATATACCACTGACCCTGCACATATTCATTCTTTACAATAAATCTCATAAAGTTACTCTGATTGGCCATTTAGCTTGATTTAAGCAAATAGTTATTTATCAACCTAGTTATACTGTATAATATATTTAGCAAACTAGTTAATGCTGAATATAATTACTATTATCAAGTATTAAACAATTATAAATATATAATAATATTATTTATAGTAATAATGGTGGAATTAACATACATTCTATATTTATATAATATTTATTATAAATTGTGAGTGAATTATTTTATAGTAACAATATTACATTGTTTCTATTTGATTTTCATAAGACTTACTGCTCTACCTCTGTTGTCTTCCAGAGCAGTGAATAGGTTCCCTGCAACAGTCTGATAGGCCTAGTTATATGTAGTGGATGAACCAACTCCCTGAAATTATGGCCAACATCAGCTATTTGTCTTCATTTGGCAGAGATACTTGTGTAATCATTGTGAGCAAACAACCAAGAAAGCAATGTAATTACAGCCAACACTGTGAATCATGAAGTAGATATTGCAAGTGTAGACAGTGTTGCTGGAAAAGAGGGAGTCAGTCACAGCCAACAAGCCTAATTACATATAGAGTATATTTAAACAAAATAAAAGAAAGCTATTTCTCTTAAAGGAAGCCATCACTTCAAAGAAATAGCCAGATTCATCCGTTTTGATGCTGAGAATTTCAGATTTGTTCTTCCCGGACAACATTCAGTTTTCGTGACTAAGTGACGGTCATCCTGTGGGTGGTAGCTTTTAACCAGAAGGTAAAAAAAAAATTGCTTTTTTTCCCCTTTGTATGTTGCTTGAGGCTCCAACACAAGAAGACAGCAAGAGCCAAAAGCACCCACACACAAAACAGCAGGAGCCAAAAAGTTATGTACATAATCTGTTTCATATCTTATAGGTAAACAGAGTCTCTATCCTATCACTTATGTGTTTATTCTTATGCCTGATAATAATAATAATAATAATAATAATAATAATAATAATAATAATAATAATGTTGTTATGTTGTTGTTATTAGATTAGATTAATTACAATGAAACAAATCCAGCAATATGGTCAACCAGCCTAAATGCAATGTTTAAGGGATGTTCACAAACATTTCTTAATAGTCCCCTGGAGTTTTTTTTTGGATGTCCCATAAGAACATCCATTGTAACATTTTCGTAACCCTACAACAAACATCCATACGATGTCCCAACAGTGTATTTTTGTTAGCTGGGATATTGAAGCCACAAGTTAATATATTTAGGATATGAGATAATAGATTTTGGCTGCAAGATTCACATACTGTGGACACAAATTAATATACTGAGGCCATAATTTAATATATTGAGGCAATGATTGAATATACTGAGACTATGAGATAATATACTGAGGCCACACGTTAATATTTAGAGGGCAAAAAGTCATAGTCACGAGTATCCAATTAATTATTTGCAAGGATTTGGTGAAAAAGTCTATTTGCTTTTGTAGTACATTTTCCCATTAAAAGAGAAGACTCATTGAATAAGGAAAAATGATCATTTACGGTCAGGTACATAAACTGGACATACATTTAAATTTAAAAAGGGGTGACGGGACCTACATATAAAAAGTGCTGTAATTCCTATATTGCCAACCCTATTTGAACGTAAATATCTTCTAATAAAAAGCTGAAAGTCTGTATTTTGCATGATTTAATTTCAACTCCAAAACATTATGGTAGACAGCTAAATTAACAATAACTTTTTCAGTGTTTAAATATTAATGAACCTTAGTGTATTTCAAAGTGCTTTAGAATGTGTGACAGAGATATCCATCAGTTCAACCAGGAATCATCTGAAACCATCCTGCCAATTGTCAAAATGGGTTAGCTACAACTTTTGCAACATATGCTGGCATAGACTGGTTTTACATCTTCCTATAGAAAAACCTCCTCCTATAAAAAAAAATATATATACAGTATATATATATATATATATATATATATATATATATATATATATATATATATATATATATATATATATATATTATCATATTGTATACACACATATATATATATATATATATATATATATATATATATATATATATATATATATATATTTCAAAGCTTTTTTAAATATACAGTCTATGTATCTCCTAAGATATAATATACAGTCTATGTATCTCCTGACGGGACCTACATATAAAAAGTGCTGTAATTCCTATATTGCCAACCCTATTTGAATGTAAATACCTTCTAATAAAAAGCAGAAAGTCTGCATTTTGCATGATTTAATTTCAACTCCAAAACATTATGGTAGACAGCTAAATTAACAATAACTTTTTCAGTGTTTAAATATTAATGAACCTTAGTGTATTTCAAAGTGCTTTGGACAGAGATATCCATCAGTTCAACCAGGAATCATCTGAAACCATCCTGCCAATTGTCTAAATGGGTTAGCTACAACTTTTGCAACATATGCTGTCATAGACTGGTTTTACATCTTCCTATAGAAAACCCTCCTCCTATTAAAAAAAAAAAAAAAAAAAAAAAAATATATATATATATATATATATATATATATATATATATATATATATATATATATATATATATATATATATTCCAAAGCTTTTTTAAATATACAGTCTATGTATCTCCATTGTTTATTTAAAAGAAAGACAGACTGGCTGTGTTACACTGTGTACAGACTATTTTGCCTATCTTAAGAAAAGAACATCACCTTTTCGTAAGGTAACGTGGGCTAATTTTATATCCATGCCACAATGACAGTCACTTATATCTTTATGCATCATTCCAAGATTGCAATGCATCATTCCATTGCAATCATTCCAAGATTGCACTAGCTCTCATGACCTTAGTTTATTCATTCATGACCACACTTTACTGAAAAATAACCACCATATCATCTTGGTGGCTTTGTAGTAATTATTTTGAAATCACTGTCGTAATAACTTAATATCCATGAAAAGTGTTTCTTTTCATCATATCGTTATACATGTTTTTGCATTTGCATATTTTTGTTTTGTTCTCACAAAGATGGTGGTTAAAACAACTGTTCTGGCAACAAGTCAAAGCCCCACCTAAATGAAATCATATCTCAGCCTCTTTTATATGCCAGCACACACAGTCTGCTTTTACAGGAACTCTGGAGTGAATGAGACATGGCTACGATGGACTCCAGCATAACAACAAGTAGGTGGAAATTTTGGAAATGCAGCTGTGTGATGGACGGTAATGGTTTTTACTACAGTTAGTAAAGTGTGCATTTTTCTTCTTTTCTGTCTTTTTGGGGGAACAAGTTAACAGTGGTGCACATTTCTGATTTGTAGTATCTGAAAAATGCTGCCATTATATGCGCAACCCTGCTTGAAGTTCATTAACATGGATATAAATTGCTATTTGTTTCTTTATTCTTTATCATTGCTTTTATTTATTGAACTGCTCCTTGCCCATGCAGACCACACACTGTGCACAGTGCAGCATGTCTCTGCTGGGTCTCCAAAAAATGAACATTTTATATATATATATATATATATATATATATATATATATATACATATATATACATATATATATACACATTGAGAGTTTTTTTTAATGAATGTTTTAAATGAATATAATAATAATTCTGACAGCTTGTCCAGTAAAACTTTTAGATTTTCATGGAATGTAACAAACCCACAATCTGAAGTAAATTTGATAAAATACTGTTAGATGGCTACTGCTGTCAACTATAAATAACAGTTTGTTCATTTGGGAAAGATTGTTGCTAGATAATGGCATTGCGTCCCACCCCTACTATCACCTCCTCACTGGTATGTTCATCTGTTGATAAAGAAGCCAAATTATCAATTGGTTTAAATGATTTTCAGTGCAGCCACCTTTAAATATGTATCAGCCTTTGTTTCTGCTTTAAAAAAAAAAAAACCTTGAGTAAAAATATACTTTATTGCATTTAAAATTTTCATGCAACATCATAATGAGATTTTTTTTTCATTAACAGCGGAGAACTATTCTGCTTACTACAACATATTTGGTAACTTGTTCTCAGACTGCAACAACACCAGTGTAACGGCCTTCAGCCAAGCCTTCCTCCCTTCCCTCTACAGTATCATCTTCATTGTGGGTTTAGCTGGCAATGGCCTGGTGGTTTTTGTTCTGCTAAAGTACCACAAAACATCCAACATGTCAGATCTGTGCCTCTTCAACCTGGCTGTTTCAGATCTTCTTTTCCTTATCTCATTGCCTTTCTGGGCCCACTACGCTGCCATCTCTGAGTGGACCTTTGGGAGCTTCATGTGCCATTCAGTGACAGCGCTCTACATGCTGGGATTCTATGGAAGTATCTTCTTCATGATCCTCATGACTGTAGACCGCTACGCTGTCATTGTCCACACCTATAAGTCTCTCCTCTCCAAGCACCGGTCAGCCAGAGCTAGCATAGTGCTGTCTTTGTTTATTTGGGCACTTAGCTTGGGAGTTTCTCTGCCAGCCATCATTTTCTCCCAAGTGAAGAATGAATCGAGTGCATGGAAATGCAGGGTGGAATATCCACAAGCGACAATGTGGAAGCTAGTCTCTTACATTGAGCTGAACATCCTCGGATTGATCATTCCTCTCTTAGTGATGGTGTTCTGCTACTCACGTATCATCCCCATCTTAATGACCATGAAGTCTCAGAAAAAACACAAAGCTGTCAAGCTCATGTTGATCTTGGTTACTGTTTTCTTCCTCTTCTGGACGCCCTACAACATTGTCATCTTCCTGAAGTTCTTATATCAACTGGGCTACATGAACACATGTTTGTGGGATCAGGACCTGAACATGGCTATGCAGTGGGTGGAAACCATAGCGTTCAGTCACTGCTGCCTCAACCCCATCATCTACGCCTTTGTGGGGGAGAAATTCAGGAATTTATTTCTAAAGGTTCTGAAAGAGTGGTTTCCTCTTTGCTTTGGGCACTGCACAACAATTGAAAGTGAGTTCTCAGAAAGGATGACCTCTACAGTGCTTTGCAAAAGTATTCAACCCTCTTAAAAATAATCAGATTCTGGATTGCAAGTGACACACAGATTGCTTCAGCCTGTATTTTTTAATTGCAAACCAGTATGCTCTTAAAGTAAATTTCCAAAGTCAAAATTCATTATTTTTAAGGAGATCTTTAAAAAAAAATGAAAAACTGGAAAATGCTGCTTGCATAAATATTCAACCCCTTCAGTCTACTCCTTGGTTGAACCGTCTTTTGCTGCAGTTTTAAGTATGTTGGTAAGTTCCTATAAGCTTTGCACACTGTTTGGGAGTGATTTTCACCAATTCTTCCTGGCAGATTTGCTCCACTTTCTTCAGGTTGGATGTTTTTTGTTGACTGCAATTTGTGTCACAGATTCTCAGTGGGATTTTGGAGTCTCATCTATCAAAGTATGCATAGAACAACTTTTAAATTTGCGCATAAAACTACCGGTTTGCAAAAAAAAAAAAGTATTTTATCACATGTGTATGCATAACTGTACATAATGGCCACTGATAAATATCATGCATTCTAAATTGTTGTGCCCATGCACAGCCACACTCATTTGCCTGAAGAAACACCCCCAAATTGCTATATGTGGTAAACAATTTCCTCTTAAAAAAACAATTGGCACTGATTGTTATGGACAACATGGAGCATGTCAAAAGGTCTGAGAAGGTGAACTTCATCAACAATGAAGTAGAGTTAATGTTGCACAAAGGTTTATTTGGCATTTGTTTTATGAGTGGTTTGTCTAAGAAATAAATATGATTTTCAAACCATTTTATGAGTACATGTGCATTCTATTGCTGTAATTACATGTAGAAACTCTGTGATGATGTGAAAATTCATCATTTTTGCTGTCTTTTCCACTACCAGTTTTGGAGATGCAAAGAATTGTGGTTTTAGTGCTGTAAATGAAGGTAAGAAGTCATTATTTGGCTTATAGTTGGTTTGGAAATGTCAGACTTGTCTCCCGTTTCTCTTTGAAACATGCCTGTGCCTATAACCTCTAGAATAGTGATCAACTAAAACAGAACTGGGCAAACACTAATATACTTTTTTACACCCTATTCATAAGTTATGAAATTCTATTACTTTATCTTTACTTTCCTTAAAATATTCTTTAAATGATCCTTAGTCTTAATTTTCACTCATTTCCTTCAGACTCAAAGTTTCTTCAGTGGCAATTCAACTGAGGTGGTTTTTGTTCAGAAAATGTGAGCTTTTAATATTTCACAGGTGAAGGCCTATTATAAGTCAGGTGTGTCCTTAATACAATATCTTTTATCTGGAGCATCCAGAACCTGGGACTGAATACTTATGCTGGCAGCATTTTTCAGTTTTTAATTTTCTTTGAAATACTTGCTGACCAACAATTTGACTTTGAACATGAGTTCGCAAAAAAAAAAAAAGAAAATACTGACATGAAGAATATATCAATTATGATCAATTCCAGGGGGTTTGAATACCTTTGCAAGCCACTATATGTACTCACGCTCCAATATGTGTGTAATCTACTGATAATATGTAATCACATCATATTAACTACTAATAAATCTCTTTTATCCTGCTTTGTATTTTATTTGTCATACTATTTGCACAGTGTATCTGATGCATAGTGGAGTTACTGTTACTACTCAGTGTTTATTATCTTCTGACATTGTTACTGGAATATATTGTTGTGAAAATTGTGTTGTGTTGCTTGTTAAGAGAGAACACTGCATTGCATAATAAATAAAACACTTGAGAGCATGCTTTATTATGAGTGTTGTCCAGTTTTCATGTGTTTTTACGCACGCATTTTTGAGGTTTTGACTCGAGTCAGTTTACTCAATGTCATCTTTCCCAGGAAAGGGAAATTTTTCACTGACTTGTAGATAATCTAATATATTACAGGATTTGACATGTTAGGCTGAGTAGGTGTGTTTGTATTTACCAAAAAATCTGGTATGATTGATAGCATCTGTGCCCACTTTGAGATAAAATTTTCACTTGGTTGGGCATTTGCAGCTCCATGTTTCACAAGCTGTTTTTGTTCAGTGGGAAAAAAAAAAACTAATTATGGGTACCACTGAAACCAACAACATACTTATTTAAATGTTATTGAATCTTAAATATCTCATATTCTAAAATCTATTGAGATATTTTGATTTCTGGTCTGTTGTAAGCTGCTTTCTTCCAATTCATTATTCAGACTGGAATTCTCAGAGTTAATTTTATTTTTTTTAACACAGGCTTATCTCTATGTGCTCAGAACATCTCAGAAAAACCCCTTGGACTTTTGCTTTTGCAAGCTTCAGTCTGCCACATAAGGAAATTGTTTTGACAGCTCATAAATGTACCAATAGTTGGCACTGCAGCATAATGCTAATAAAGTTCACCATTCAGTCCATCAACTAACCTGTAGGCTTAATTCTACTTTTATGCACAGTCAAAAAAGAATATAAAGACAAAAATAAGCATTCATCCATTTATCTGGGTTTTTTGGTCTTGTGACTATATATCTTTGCTTTTCTTTTTTTTCAATGCAACACAGAGCTATGTGTCTTTTTTTTTTTAATTAAACATCCGAATATCTCAAGCTTGTAGTAGTGGACTGTAACCTACACCTGGGTTTATACAACACAAACTTTATGGCAATGTATTGGAATCCATGTGCAGGAGGAAAAGTCAAAACTGGGCAAGGATCAGAAAAACAACAAGGCTTATGCAAATAACAGGTTAGAACTTACACAACAGGCAATGTCAGTAAATCAAAACAATATCAATGAGTATCAATGATAAGAAAAGGGGGAAGGGACCTTCTGGTGGTGTGGCAGTGAACTGTCTCTGAGGGATGTGACAGGTGAGTTCTACAGCAGGTAATTTCAATCCTACCCACAAACACTGTGGTTGTAGGTTTTCAGTCTAACCAAGCAGGAGTCATACTGATTCCCCTTTTTTAATCAGTCAAATTTCAAGCAACCATGAGGTTTGGCTCCTATCTGGTAGGAATGAAAACCTGCAAACACACTGATTGAAAAACGCTGCTTTATGACACATTGCTCTGTCTTCTTCTAACACTTCTGGCACAATTTCCACTATGTATATTTGTGTATATAGAGCCATTGCTTTGTATTGTAGCTGGTACTTGGATCTTGGCAGCTTGGCATCCTACTCTACAAAAATCCAGTAATGTTCAGAGCCATTAAGGTAATTTTATATACCGAGGCTACAAGATAATATATTGAGGCTAAGTGGTAATATGTTCAAGTCACAAGATAATATACTGCAGCCAGGTCGGGATATAATACATACTTACTGGCAACATTTTTCTTTACATTTTAATTTTTTAACAGTTCCGTTGCTTTTTGGTAAAATAGCTACCATACTGAGTCTGAACCAAAGAAGAAAGTTTGAGGCATGGATTTTGTTGTAGTGGTGTCATATATGTGTAATAACTTTTTTTTTTTTTTTAAATAACCCTGTATAATGGGGCAAAAAATAAATAGAAATATATTCAGTCAATGAGTTAATATATTGTAGTCTGAAGTTGAAATATGGTCACAAGTGAATTATTATTATTTTTTTTAAATATTATATTTATTGAGGTATTTTTAGATTTTCAGACACACAAAAAACAGTCACAAAACAAGACAAAACAAAAGGTATAAAATGAGAAGGAAAAAAAAACAAAACAAAAAAAAACATCTCCTTCAGATTCAATTTAGCAGTTAACCACAACACCGGGTAGAGGCAAGGGAGGTCAACACAGACTTTTGCTCAATGTGACATTATGGACAAGTTCAAATAATACTAATAACAATAAAATAAAAATAATAATAAATAATCACCTAGGTATTTTATCTTTAAAGCAAGGGTGATAGGGAAAGTGACACTAAAAATAGAGAGCAGATTTGCAAGAGTCAACATTGTCACTAGCTTTGACAAGTAATTGAGAAAAAAAAAATAGAAAGATTCAAATATTCAAATGTGGTAATTAAACACACACACACTCATGGGTGTATTAACATTGACACAGAAGTTAAACAAAACTACAAAGTTTCAAGCGGTGTCATGGTTATTTGGAAATTTTTAGCAGGTGATTGAAAAGAGGCCTCCAAGAAGCTTCAAATAGATCTATATTTCCAGACATACTATATCTAAGCCTTTCTACATGAAGGGTGGAAGAAAGTTCAGACAACCAGATCTTGAATAGTGGCCTTGACTTTTTCTTCCAAATGCAAAAAATGGATTTTTTTGCAATCATCATACCATACTGTATAGGCACTCGCTACGCGTGATTAAGATGCTGCAAGGAGGCTGACCAGCCAAGGACAGCAGTTGCAGGATCTAAAGGAAGCTCACATGCATAAGCTTCTGAAAAAAATTGAAAAATTTCTGACCAGAATTCACCAAGTTTAGGACATGCCGAGAAAAGATGACCAAGAGAACCCTCCGCAGATTCACACTTATTGCAGAGAGAGGAAATAGTAGGATAGAAAGCGTTAAGTTTATTCCTTGAGTAATGCAATCTATGCAACACCTTGTACTGAATAAGTTGGTGCCTGGCGTTAACAGAACAAGTGTATATATTTTTAAGACATTTTGCCCAGTCTTCCTCAGGAACATGAATATCCAGTTCCTTTTCCCAATCGTTTTTCAGATGATTAGTAGAGATGTCTAACTGACTAGTGAAAAAATCTACAAATTTTGTGACTAACTTTGGGGTATTGAGATCGCAAATAAGTAGTTTATGTAATTCATTATCAGCTGACAGCGTTTCAAAGTTTGGCATAGTGGAACGAACATAATTTCTAATTTGTAGGTATCTAAAGAAGTGTGAAGCAGGAAGGTCATATTTCTCTTTTAGCTGAGAAAATCTTGCAAAATTGTTGTCTATGTCTAAATCTCTCAAGGTGAGGATTCCTTTTCTAGCCCAACCTATGAACACTGGGTCTAGTAGTGAGGGCTTAAAGGCAAGGTTACAACAGACAGGAGCAAAAAAGGAGGTATTTGGCAGTTTGAATGTCTTACTGATTTGACACCATATCCTGAGGGAGTTATTAATCATAAAGTGGGATCTTACTGCAGCTATAGGTTTTTCTGGGGCAGCAAATAGCAATGAGGAGAGAGATGAGTTTGAGGCACCCTGCTCAATCATAAGCCATGAAGGGAGGTCAGCTGAATGACTATCGGGGCATGGGTCCTGCCAAAAAGTTAAGGCTCTACAATTGGCAGCCCAATAGTAGTGTTGAAAATTTGGCAAACCTAACCCCCCCAAAGATCTAGGCTTACACACATGCAGTTTAGATATTCTATGTGCTTTAAAGCCCCAGATGAACGGCAGTACAATAGAATCTAAAGTTTTAAAGAACTTTTTGGGCAAATAAATTGGTAAATTCTGAAAAAGATACAAAAATCTGGGTAATATCACCATCTTAATGGCATTCACACGCCCCATCATTGAAAGTGGTAGGGTCCTCCAGTATTTTATATTGCTTTTCAGATTTTCTAACATAGGTAAAAAGTTAAGTTTATATATATCCTTAGGGTCTCTAGATATATTAACTCCAAGGTATTTCAAACTATTTGTGGCTATTTTAATAGGAAGACTGCGCATAAAATTTGAGTCAATATTGTTAGTCACCGCCAAAAATTCACTTTTTTGCCAGTTTACTGAATAACCTGATAGTTTACCGAATGTTTCCAATAAATTTAGCAAGGGTGGTATAGACTGTTCTGGGTTGCGAAGATATAGAATAATGTCGTCTGCATAGAGAGAAATATGATGATTGATTCGGCCTAAATTTGGGGGCAATATTAAAGGGTTCTTTTTAATGGCAAGGGCGAGCGGTTCAACTGCAATTGCAAAAAGCAAGGGTGAGAGAGGACAGCCCTGCCGGGTGCCTCTATATAATAAAAATTGAGATGATCTATTGAAATTGGTTAAGACCGAAGCTCTAGGTTGGGCGTATAACATTTTCACCCAAGAGGCAAATGTATCCCCCATTTCAAATTCTCTAATCACAGCTAGAACATAGTCCCATTCAATTTGGTCAAACGCCTTTTCTGCATCCAAGGCAAGAACTGCTATACTAGTTTGGGACTCAAACCTGGTATATAAGATATTCATTAGTCGCCTAACATTAAAGAAGGAAGAACGGCCAGGAATGAAACCAGACTGGTCATGATGAAACAAGTGAATATTTTGAGGCCAAAAAATTTGTGATAGTGAAATTACGTGACTTCAGCCTCCAAATTATTTATTTGTCAGAAATCATTGAAAAAGTCTATTCACGTTGAGAATTCACTTAAGGCGATGTCTAGCTAATGGTACATCTATGTCACATCTATGTTTTTGTCTAGCTAATGGTACATCTATGTCACAGTACCAGTGAATAATCCTCATGACAGTGTGCTGTTAGGAAAATAATCAACAACTGAGTGGTTTGAAGCAGAGTTACTGCTACCATCTTGAAATGGATTATTTTCCAAAAACAGAATGTCCCCAAATGTTTTATTCTTATTGCACATCTATTTTTAAACAATTTCTTTTTATTAATGAATTTTATTAATAAGCAATTTTTAATTTTAATAATGAATGACACTTTGTACTTTTTAGCCATTTATAGTCACATCTAAAGATACCTTTGAGCATGCCCTAGCCATTTGTCCCCAGCTACCAACATGACTTCCCAAAACTGGGACAGACCAGCCCCAGGGAAAAACAGAGAGCGCAAAGAAGGTGACCTGGATATGCCTCACTCCACGATGAGCCAATGCCCCTGGAACTCGACCTAACAGGCCCCTCCCCACCAACAAAGTCCTGGCTCACTGCATTGTCCATTAGAAAAAAAAACACCCAGCAACATACAAGTGGGGAAACAGTGAGTGGAGAAACAGGTGAGTGGCCACTCTTTGTTGGTCTAATACCTGATCTATCTGTCCCTCTGCTGATAGGAAGAGACTGGCCCAGGTTCCCCACTGCCCTGCCCCACCCTCATAAAGTTTCAAAATCCTGTAAGACCACCTGCCAACCCAAAACCCGAGCTAAACCGTCTTGACAGACACACCTGGCTCAGGAAGAGGAGGACAGTGCTGATGCTGGAGCTGAGGGTAAGTCTTCCATAGTAACTAACCCCATATTATCTCTGTATCAGCAGGCCACATGAAAGGGGAGTTTTGGGAGAGAACAGATGGAGGACAAGTGGTTAACACCTTGGTGGGGACAACTGCTGGAGATGGAAGGAGAACACACCCAACCCATAAGGGCTCTGCCCACTTCCTACTTCCACAACCAAGGGGGTCTCCTATACCACCACACAGGAAGAAGTGTGACCTCCTGGTGGGGCTCTGACAGTCTCATGCATCTAGCTCACTCTCATCCTCTCAGAGGCCATCTGGGACCTTGAAAAACCCTGAAAAAGTGGCAGGATCGATTCCACTGGCCAGGCATGGAAGTTGAGGTTAAAAACCTTTGCCAGCTCTGCCCCCAATACCAATGCCCATCCCCTCAAAAGCCAGCACCTGCCCCATTCTATCCCCTCCCCATCATTGGCATCCCCATTGAGAGGATAGGGATGGAACTTTTGGGGCCATTGTTGAAATCATCTCAAGGACATGAAATATAATAGTGATAGTGGACTATGCCACTTGCTACCCTGAGGCCCTCCCACTCCGAAAAGCCACATCCTGAAGCATCACCTAAGAACTGGTCCTGCTCTTCAGCCATGTATGGGTCCCTAAAGACCTACTCACAGACCAAGGTATGGTATTCATGTCTAAACAAACATCTCATCTCTACTGGCACTAGCCATCACCACTATCGATACATCAGGGTATCCTTTGGTAAAGTGGTGGTCCCTAAACCTGACACCAGTCAAAGATTTTGTAATGACTACCAGAGGCTCAACCAGGTCTCAGACTTTGAAAGCTACCTCCTTCCTCAGGTGGATGACCTGCAACCTTCCAGGAACTTATGGACATTGTTCTATGCCCCCATCGAACGTTCACTGCTGTGTATCTGGACGATGTGGTCTTACACTCCTCCACTTTGGTCAACCACTTGTTTCACCTGAGGAAGGTGTTAGAGGAGCTCCAGAAGTCAGGGATCATGACCAACTCCTGCCAATGTCAACTGGAGTTGACAGAGTCACAGTACCTGGGGTTCTGTATTGGACAAGGCTTGCTAAAATCTGAGGAGAACAAAATTGAATCAGTGAAGGAATAACTTCAGCCCTGATCAAAATGCCAAGGACTAGCACGGTATTATAGGAGGTTTGTCCCTAACTTCCCTCTCAGACCTCACAAAAAAGGACAGCCAGAGAATGTACACCAGTCCAACCAAGCAGAGAATGCTGAGGAGCCCAGACTTCAGTCTACCCTTTGTGGTCCACACAGACACCTCCAAAATGGACCTGTGTGCATGCTCTCCCAAATGTTCAAAGGGGAAAGAGGGGGCTGTGATGAAGGTCCACCAAGCCCATCTTACAAACAACAGTTTGTGCCAAACAGGCCTGACAGTGCTGACAGGATAGCACTGCTTCTGCACCACTGTTTTGTGCTGTCATACTGCAACATGAGGACAAGCAGCTGCATCAGCAGGAGGGTGTGCTTTTGGATAGTTTACAAAGAAGTCAGAAAGGGGTGACCTGAAAGAGGCTACCAGACATTGCCTTAGGGAAATGGAGCAGCTTCAACAGGAAACAAAAAGGCTGCAGTTAGAATTGGAGACACAGCATGAAACACTTCCTCACCCATCTCCACTCCAACCTCACTGTACTTCTCTGACTGTGGAGCATTCCTGCACCACGCAGAGAGTTAGAGAGAGAGAATGTTTCAGATGCAGATCACCTCCAAGATATGGAGCAGCACAGAGAAGATCCTTTCTCATCATACCCTTCTATTCATTACCCATCCTCCGCACTCTACCATGCTTCCTCCTCTGAGTGTCCTAGTGTGACGGTGGGCCTACAGCCCTCACACTAAAGTCACTACATGCTCCTCATATGACTGCCGGATGCTGAATGGACAGTGCCACTTCAGCAACGTTGTTGTGGACAGCAAGAGCACATGACTGTGAGGCGGGATGGAGAAATAGAAGACTCACCCTCAATGACAGGAGGAGGCATCACATTGCTGCTCCCCGCTGACTGCCCGCGTCCTCACGCCAGGCCAATGACTACTCACCTATCCTGCACTTTAACTTTAATACTAGAGAAAGTAGTAGCGCAGCAGCTAATTTCATATCTACAAAGTAATAATATCTATGAACTTTATCAATCAGGTTTCAGGCCCCACCACAGCACAGAGACAGCATTAGTTAAAGTAGTCAATGACTAGCTATTAGCCTCTGATCGGGGTTGCATTAGTCTATTAATTTTACTCGACCTTAGCGCAGTGTTCGACACTATCGACCATAATATCCTTCTTCACAGACTGGAAAAGGTCGTAGGAATTAAGGGCTCAGCCCTCGACTGGTTTAGATCTTATTTAACTGATCGTTATCAGTTTGTAGATGTAAACGGTGACCACTCAGCACGTTATCGAGTAGAATATGGCGTTCCGCAGGGTTCAGTCTTAGGCCCACTGCTTTTCACGTTATACATGCTCCCTTTAGGTAACATAATCTGTAAACATAATATTAGCTTCCATTGTTATGCTGATGACACACAGTTATACGTCTCAGCTAGGCCAGATGAGAATAGCCAGTTAAAGAAAGTTGAGGCATGTGCGATAGACATAAGAGACTGGATGCTAAGCAACTTTCTCCTGCTAAACCCAGAAAAAACAGAGGTTCTGGTACTGGGACCACAAGCCGCTAGAAGTAAGTTTAGAGATCACACTGTTACTTTAGACGGTCTCTCTGTTTCAAGTAGTCTAACAGTAAAAGATCTCGGTGTGATTATAGACCCTAATCTCTCATTTGAGGCGCATGTAGATAATGTAAGCAGGTTAGCATTTTTCCACCTCAGAAATATCACTAAGATTAGAAATATACTTTCGCTAAGTGATGCTGAAAAACTAGTCCATGCATTTATCACGTCCAGATTAGATTACTGTAATGCTTTACTATCTGGATGTTCGTCTAGATGCATAAATAAGCTTCAGATAGTTCAGAACGCAGCAGCGAGGGTCCTTACTAGGACTAGGAAGTATGAGCATATCACGCCAGTCTTATCTACATTACACTGGCTCCCAGTAAGATTCCGCATCGATTTTAAAATATTACTCCTAATAATAATGCCTATAAAGCATTAAACGGTCTCGCTCCGCAGTATTTAAGCGATATGTTAGTACCTTGCGTTCCGCCGCGCCTACTTCGCTCAAAGGATGCAGGCTGTCTATCAGTACCACGCATTGCCAAAACCACGGCAGGGGGCAGAGCTTTCTCTTACCAAGCTCCAAAATTATGGAATAGCCTCCCAGTTAATGTACGTGAAGCAGACACGGTCTCAGTGTTTAAGTCGAGGTTGAAGACTTATTTATTTAACCTAGCATTTAGCGACTAGTGTTTTTATCAAAGGAGTAGATCTGGGGGACTCATGGATGTTGAGTTTTATCTCCACACGGTGACTGTGAGTGTACCTAACCACTTTCCTTCTCTTTCTGCCGAGCTACACTCCTGAGCTGCCGGTGATCCAGACCCCCCTACACTCTGGACCAGATGAGCATCACTCCTGAGCTGCTGGTAATCCAGACCCCCCCCCCTTCACTCTTCTTCCTATCACCATCTCAGGGAGTTTTTCCTTGCCACCGTCGCCCTGCTTGCTCATCAGTGACGTCACACACACACACTTCACTTTACTTTTGTTTGTGTAAAGCTGCTTTGAGACAATGACCTTTGTAAAAAAGCGCTATACAAATAAAAATGAATTGAATTTAACCCACAGCCACGTTTTTGACTAATTCTGCCTGCAATTCCTGCACTACACCTAAGAGAAGAGAAATAAACCACCTCTGTTTTCACTTATTCTTTCTCTCCATTGTCTGTGTTCAGCCTGCCACAGCCTTGAGTTTCTACACCTAGACACAGATCAGCAAGTCCACGAGCAACAGTTAGTCAAGAAGGGTCATATAGAGGTCCCACTCCAACCATCCAAGATGTAGTCCACCCACATGCCCGAGAATAAATAAATAAAATAAGAAAAAATATTAAATGCCATAGAGAGATATTTACTGAGTAAATCCACTATTTTGTAGAGGGGGATCAAAATGGCAATTTTCACCTATGATTTTGGAGCAAAACCACAGATAATTAAAAAAAAAAACTTTGAAAGGTGGCAGCATCATTATTTTATTTTGACACAAAGATAGGTAGGTCTGTTACTAAATTCTGTTGACTTTAGCAATGCTTGTTGCATTATATGCCAATGGTGTGAGTCAAAAAACAAAGCACTTTTTTCCCCCCAAAGTTGTCATGAATGTAAGTCAAGAAGTATTAAAGATATCTTAATATCCTTTTAGATTCTAGTTCTTAGCAAACATTTCTTTTGGTATCTTCCTTTCCTATCTACCTTTTGGTATTTATAAGGGAATCTCAATGTGGCTCCATGTGCAAATTCTTGAATTTTACCCATCTTCAATGGTTAAAAACCAAAGGTGGGTCACTTTGTACAAAGCTGATACTGTATTTAAAGAGGAATGTCTGCAGAACAAATAATGCTGAAACTAGGAATGTACCTTTATTTATTCACATAAAAAAAATAATGTCAATATCATGATTTTTGAGAGTCCAAAAATGCACTGTTTTTAAGATAAAACATGGAAAACAATAAGGAAAACATGGCTATTTAGCTGATGCAATACCTTTATTTGACTTTTGGATTTCAGAAATGTACATCTACAATGGCATAATTTATCCTGTGAATGTCTTCTTCCTCAAAGTGGTAATTGAAAGCACAGAAAGATGACATAGAATGTGGCTGACTGGTACATAGTACTCATCACCACATGCTGGCCACTTGAATGATGTGGAAGTACCTACTTGGGTCATGAAAGACACAAGAATATCCTGCCTCTCATCATCATACTCCACAATGCTGCCAATATACTTCTTCAGATCGTAAACTGCAGCAATGTGTTGTCCAGGCATATACTGCTTCATGTTGAGCAGCTCTTCAGGAACCTGGACTAAAGTGTCAGTGGTGTCAGCAGAAATTCGAAGCATGCGAAGTTGACCTTTTGCATCTGACATAAAACAGTGGTGGCTTCTTATCCCTGGAATCTTCTTCGCTATGGAAAAAACATTCTTGAGCCTTTATCATTTCCTCTACTTGCTCCTTGGGAGCATAGAAACATGTGATCCTTTTGATATGATTCTCAGCCCACTGGAACAATTGGTGGGGGGTGAGGATGTGAATAATATTGATTATCTCATTACAATAGCACCGGTGAAGGGTTGAAATATATTAGGCAGCAAGTGACCAGTCAGTTCTCAAAGTTGATGTGTTGGAAACAGGAAAAATGGGCAAGCATAAGGATTAGAGAGACTTTGACAACAGCCAAATTGTGATAGCTAGATGAGTGGGTCAGAGCATCTTTAAAACGCCAGGCCTTGTGGAGTGTTCCCGGTATGCAGTGATTAGTACCTACCAAAAGTGGTCCAAGGAAGGACAACCGGTGAACTAGCAACAGGGTCATGGGTGCCCAAGGCTCACTGATGCACAGTGAAGGCTAGTCCGTCTGGTCTGATCCCACAGAAGATCTATTGTAGCACAAATTGCTGAAAAGTTAAAGCTATGATATGATATGGCTATGATAGAAAGGTGTCAGAACACACAGTGCATCGCAGCTTGCTGCGTATGAGGCTGTGTAGCCACAGACCTGTCAGAGTGCCCATGCTGTCCCCTGTCCACTGCCAAAAGTGCCTACAATGGACGGGTGAGCATCAGAACTGGACCATGGAGCAATGGAAGAAGGTGACCTGGTCCGATAAATCACATTTTCTTTTACATCATGTGGAAGGCCGGGTACGTGTCCATCATTTACCTGGGGAAGAGATGGCACCAGCATGCACTATGGGAAGAACGCAAGCTGGCGGAAGCAGTGTGATGCTCTGGGCAATGTTCTGCTGGGAAACTTTGGGTCCTGGCATTCATGTGGATGCTATTTTGACACATACTACCTACCTAAACATTGTTGCAGACCAGGTACACCCCTTCGTGGCAACGGTATTCCCTAATGGAAGTGACCTCTTTCGACAGGATAATGTGCCCTGCCACACTGTAAAAATTGTTCAGGAATGGTGCGAGGAACATGACAAAGAGTTCAAGGTGTTGATTTGGCCTCCAAATTCCCCAGATCTCAATCCAATCGAGCATCTGTGGGATGTGCTGGTCGTCAAGTCCGATCCATGGAGGCCCCACCTCACAACTTACAGGACTTAAAGGATCCGCTGTTAACGTCTTTGTGCCAGATACCACACCTTCAGGGATCTAGTGGAGTCCCTGCCTCGACAGGTCAGGGCTGTTTTGGCAGCAAAAGGGGGACCAACACAATATTAGGCAGGTGGTCATAATGTTATGGCTGATCGGTGTATATATTTATTTTTGAAAGTAATCAACATATAGCACATTTAATAAATTATGTGCATACAATATATGCTTGTATTTAACAAATAGCTGTATTAATGCAAACATTTCAAAAAGTAATCATTGGAGCAGCAGATATATTAACTACAGAAACTAAAATTACCTGATAATCACTGAGAGGAATGAATGTACAGCAACTGAATCTTGTTTCAATGATAATGCAGTCAATGATAATGCAGAAAGTCTGCATTTTCGTATACACTTCAACAGTTTATTCACAACAACAGTTCATTTTCCAGTGACGTCCCTGAACTGCATCCTGAACAATGAATGAATAATTTTCAGTGAAGTCCAAGAGTACCAGTGTGGTGTCTGTTGTTAGAGTTACCTTACATGATGAGAGGAACACCGCTTGTGACTTGGCTATGAAGTGGTGTGTTGTCAGGTTGTCCATTTGCCTTGTGAGCTCCTCTACAAAGCCTATAATGCTCTCCATCCATGTTATTAGTGTGTAGCCTTTATCTAAGTGGCTTGAAGCTGACTACATCCTTATCAGACAAATCCACTTGCTTGTAACATTGAATTCTGTTGCTGTTCTCTTGATAGTCCAACTGAGTGGGGCAAATGTCAAAATCTGAAATTTTCTCTGCATGAGGTCTGCATGCATCACCTTATCCTTCAAGGCAGCAATTATCTCATCAAAATTTGTACAGTTTTTACACACACTTGTTTCTTTCCCCTCCAGGAGAGCTAGAAAAAAGTTTAAGATTGTGGTCACCTGGGAACAGACTGCACTGTTAGCCTCTACAGCGCTTCTTTTTCCATAGCCTACTATATCTCTCCTACTTATGTTTTTTACTTTGAGACGTGAAAATTCTGCATTAGTAAGGCTAATAATGATGGCCTCAGAAGAGTGTTCTCTGAGACTAGAGAGGACAGAGAGGTCTTCTCTGCAAGATGCAGCCACTGCAGCAACATCCATGTGTGGCAAAGCGGACTAAGCAGGGATAGTTTTAGCTGATCACTAGAGCCAGTCACACCAGATTATGGTAGAACAGGCTAACCAGAAATGCGAATTCAGTAAAACAATCGCACCGACTACGCCACCCTGTTAGGCACAGGGAACCATCATTACACTATCAAAAGGAACACAGGTTCGTTGGTCCAGGGTAGGAAACAGAAAAATGAATGCAGAGATATGAAACTAATACTTTATTGACAATGTAAAAATCAATCACATAAAACAAAAAAACATTTATTCAATTAATTAAAATAGCCAAGATGCGAAATCACACACAATTCCATTAAAATAGAGGGAACTATCCCCCCAATATCATGGTCCCACATTCACAATTATAAACACACACAAACCACACAATTCAATTCAATTCAATTTTATTTGTATAGCGCTTTTAACAATGGACATTGTCACAAAGCAGCTTTACAGAAATAAATGGATTCACAAAAATATATTGTAAATATTTAAATTTATCACTGTGAATTTATCCCTAATGAGCAAGCCAGTGGCGACGGTGGCAAGGAAAAACTCCCCGAGATGATATGAGGAAGAAACCTTGAGAGGAACCAGGCTCAAAAGGGAACCCATCCTCATCTGGGTGCAACGGATAGTGCAATTATAAATAAATCCCTTCTATTGTGTACTATATGGACAAATAGTGCAATTGTGCAACCAATAAATTCATCACAGTATTTGCAAGAGGTCCGGCTGGTTAAAATCTATCCACTGTCCACTGATGGAGTCCTGAGTACGAAGCTGCTCGTGGCAACTGCAGCCCCAAAGCCACTACAGCAATCGCAGTCCCAAGCCATTACAGTACAGCTCCCCATATGTGATCCCCAAGCCATCTCCACAGCCCCCAGGTGGCACCATCCCCAGCAATCCAAACAGTTCTTCAGGCAGTCCATATGGGGCCACCCCCAGCAGCAGCGAGCGAACTCAACCGATGAGAACTCCAACCAGAAGTAGGGCATCAGGATGGGTCAGGCAGCGAGGAGGAGCAGAAGGGGTCAGGATCACTGGCATCACTGGCATCTCAGAAGTAGCATGTGTAGCTCGACAGAGAGTGAGGGAGAGAGAGAGATGGAGAGAAAGGAAGAGATTGTTAGGTGAGCTTTTGTCCTCTAATGGTTAAGCACGATGTACTTTGCATGCAGAGTGCAAGCAGGGACTCCGGCAAGACTAGCTATGACAGCATAACTGAAAGGGAGAGCCAGAAGCTAACACAGACATGAGGGCACCCTGGGACATAAGGCAGCCAGCCACTCCACCGTCGACAAACCTGAGTGAACGTGTGAGAGTGGGGGGGCGACAGCATCCAAACATCCCATTTCACCACAACACTCTATGCCTGTGAAACCCTCCAGACCTGCCCCTGTACCTAAGAAAACTATTCACAAAAGGCTTGACTAAACAAATATGTTTTCAGCCTAGACTTAAACACTGAGACTGTGTCTGAGCCCCGAACACTAAGTGGAAGGCTGTTCCATAACTGTGGGGCTTTGTATGAGAAAGCTCTACCCCCAGCTGTAGCCCGCATTATTCGAGGTACCAACAAATAGCCTGCATCTTTTGATCTGAGTAGGCGTGACGGATCATAAAAGACCAAAAGTTCGCTCAGGTACTGTGGCGCGAGACCATTTAGTGCTTTATAGGTCAATAGTAGTATTTTATAATCAATACGAAATTTGATTGGGAGCCAATGCAGTGTGGATAAGATAGGGGTGATGTGGTCATATCTTCTGGTTCTAGTAAGGACTCTCGCTGCTGCATTCTGGACTAACTGGAGCTTGTTTATGCATCTACTGGAACATCCAGACAGTAAGGCATTACAATAATCCAACCTAGAGGTAACAAAAGCATGAACTAATTTTTCTGCATCGTGTAGTGACAATATATTTCTTATTTTAGCAATATTTCTGAGATGAAAGAAAGCAATCCTAGTTATATTATCTACATGAGCTTCAAAAGAAAGACTAGAGTCGATAATCACACCAAGGTCTTTTACTGCTGCACATGATGAAACAGAAAGGTCATCCAGAGTTATTATGTAATCAGAAAGCTTACTTCTAGCTGCATGTGGTCCTAGTACAAGTACTTCTGTCTTGTCAGAATTAAGTAAGAGAAAGTTAATAAGCATCCAGTTTCTAATGTCTTTTACACATTCCTCAACTTTATTAAGCTGGTGTCTGTCATCTGGCTTTGCTGAAACATACAACTGTGTGTCATCAGCGTAACAGTGGAAGCTAATACCATGCTTACGAATAATTTTGCCCAGAGGTAGCATATATAAAGAAAAGAGCAGTGGGCCTAAAACAGAGCCTTGCGGAACACCAAACTTTACCTTAGCATGAGAAGAGAAGTCACCATTTACGTTTACAAACTGATAACGATCAGTCAAATAAGACCTGAGCCAGGAAAGGGCTGTTCCCTTAATGCCTACTACATTTTCTAGTCTATTGAGGAGAATAGCATGATCAATGGTATCAAAAGCTGCACTAAGGTCAAGCAGCACCAGCAAGGAGACACAACCCTGATCAGAGGCCAGTAGTAAGTCATTTACAACTTTTACCAGTGCTGTCTCTGTGCTATGATGAGGCCTAAATCCTGACTGATACATTTCATGAATGTTATTCCTATGTAAGTATGAGCATAGCTGCTGTGCTACAACCTTTTCAAGGACCTTGGAAATAAAGGGGAGGTTTGATATTGGCCTGTAGTTGGACAGTTGACAGGGATTGAGGTCAGGTTTTTTAATCAGGGGCTTGATAACTGCTAATTTAAAAGATTTAGGTACATAGCCAATGCTAAGGGAAGAATTGATTATCTTTAAAAGAGGTTTGATTGTTTCAGGAATTATCTGTTTGAGGAAACAAGTAGGTAAAGGATCTAGCATACAGGTTGATGATTTTGATGATGAAATTAGTGAAATTAGTTCAGTCTCTTCAAGGGGACTAAAGCGTTGTAGTTGTTTATCTAATATTATCATATTATCATCTACAGGGTTAGTTATAGAACTGTCCGGTTTTAAATTAATAGTCTGAATTTCTAGCCTGATATTTTCAATTTTACCATTGAAAAAATTCATGAAGTCATCGCTGCTATATAATGATTGTGTGCGTGTTTCTATTGTGGTCTTATTCCTAGTTAATTTTGCTACAGTATTAAATAAGAATCTAGGATTATTTCTGTTATCTTCAATTAGGGTGGAGAGATACATTGATCTAGCAGCACTAAGAGCTTTCTTATAGCTCAATAGGCTCTCCTTCCATGCTATTTGAAATACTACCAAGTTAGTTTGACGCCATTTACGTTCTAGTTTTCGAGTGGTCTGTTTTAAAGTTCGTGTGTGATCGCTATACCAGGGTGCTAGCTTTTTCTCCCTAATTATTTTTCTTTTAAGTGGAGCTACCTTATCTAGTGAGTTGCAGAACGTTGATTCTAAACATTCAGTTGCCTGGTCAAGTTCTTCGGGATCAGACGGTGATCCAATCATGGTTGATAAATCTGGGAGATTACTGATAAAACTCTGTGCAGTTGTTGACGTGAACGTACGTTTGACACGGTGACGTGGCAAGGTGCATATACTATGATTAATACACATTTTAAATGAGATGAGGTAATGATCTGAGATAGCTTCAGACTGTGGACATGAGACTATATTTTCTATATTTAATCCGAATGTTAGTATTAAATCAAGAGTGTGACCACCACTATGGGTGGGTCCTATTACATTCTGATTAACCCCTACAGAATCTAGAATGGACACAACTGCTGTTCTCAGAGGGTCATCTGGATTATCAAAATGAATATTAAAGTCTCCAACAATTAATGCCTTGTCTAAAGAAACAACCAGGTTAGAGATGAAATCCGCAAATTCACACAGGAATTCAGAATATGGCCCTGGGGGTCTGTAAATAATAATTACTGGAATCACCTGGGTAGACTTATTTTTAGTGGCTACGTATGTTATGTTAGAATAAAGAACTTCAAATGCGTTGAATTTATAACTAGGTTTTTGTGTGACGGCTAGATTATCATTATAAATGACTGCGACGCCTCCTCCTTTGCCAGTTAGACGGGGCTGATGTATGTAACTGTACCCGGGAGGACTAGCTTCATTTAATGCTACAAACTCGTTTGGTTTAATCCACGTTTCTGTTAAACACAGTACATCAAACTCCTGATCAGTAATGGTTTCATTAACAATAAGCGCTTTAGACGTAAGAGATCTAATATTCAACAGTCCTAGCTTCAGATCAACGGTGCTGGCTATGCATTCGGTATGGTTTAATTTTATGTTAATTAGATTACTAAAACAAACTGTCTGAGTATGTCTATAATTTTGTTTAGCTCGGGGAACAGA
Source organism: Pangasianodon hypophthalmus (assembly GCF_027358585.1). NCBI lineage: Eukaryota > Metazoa > Chordata > Actinopteri > Siluriformes > Pangasiidae > Pangasianodon > Pangasianodon hypophthalmus. Next base: position 11,603,717 of record NC_069710.1, on the reverse strand, counting down.
CACAGTCTCAATACGGTGGAACCTAAGTGACGACTCAGTGCAGCTAGCAGACGGTCGGTTTAGCCTGCTTGTCTGCTCCCTGGCCTTGGCCCTGGATTGTCACCGATTAACTAGGCCTGTTCTGAGACTATGTGCTATGCTGCAAGAAATGAGAGCAGCACCTTCCCGAGTGGGATGGACACCGTCCCGCCCTAACAGGCCAGCCTTGCCCTCAAAGTTAGTCCAATTATCTATAAAGCCCACATTGTTTTCGGAGCACCACCTGGACATCCAGCAGTTCAGCGACCATAACCTGCTGTAAGCTACATCGCCATGCCGCATTGGGATGGGGCCAGAGCATACTACAGCATCGGACATCGCCTTCGCTAATTTACACACCTCTACCAAGTTAATCTTAGTAACCTCAGACTGATGAAGGCGTATATCATTAGCTCCTACATGAATAACTATCTTTGAGAACCTGTGCTTGCCTAAGACCCTAAGATTACCTGCTATGTCCGGCGCCCTGGCTCCCGGTATACACCTAACTAAAGCTGATGGTGCCCCTAAAGGCCTAGCTAATTTCACGTGCCGCAAGATAGAGTCACCTATAACCAGAGCTCTTTCAGGTTTCTCAGCGGGTGCTTCACTGAGGAGAGCAAACCTGTTGGACACGTGAAGCGGAGAGGAGTGGTGCTCCTGTGGGCGAGCCTTAGCGTTAGCTTTGGCTTTGCGATTATGCTGCCGAGTCGTCACCCATTCGCCCCGCTGTGAGGGCTCTAATGCCGGAGTTGGGGGATTACTAACGCCGCCTAAGGCATCCAGACTTTCCCCTACAGAAACTACGCTGCTCTCACTCTCACTAACCCTCTCTAGAGACTGGATGCGCACCTCTAATGCAGCAATCTTCTCTGTCAGAGAGCTAACTAACATGCATTTATCACAAATAAAGTTAATACTAACGACGGAGGAAGAGTGACTAAACATCCTGCACTCAACACACTGAACAAGCTGAATGTTAGACATGTTGTTTAACGCACCTTAGTCGAAGATTTGTTGATATTATTGTAGACGGCGTGGATCCGGTGTGAATGGCCTCCGCTCGCTGTCTTGACAAAATACAAAAGCGCACTTCGAGAGAAAAAAGAAATGAAAATACGGTAGAAGAGAACGTGAAAAATACAACAGATGAAAACGATAGCGCGATATTATTGATTTAAAAAAAGAAAGAAACAGTATAGTTAAGACGCCGATGCAGGCAAGAAACTCCCGGCAAAACAATTCGAAAACAGGAAGTGACGCCCTTCACACGGACACTCTGCTTACACAAGCCAAGACAAGACAAGACAAGGGGTCAAAGTCAACCCAGGGCAGATAAACCAACTTCAACCTCCTTGATTTTATATAAGAATCTGTACCTCCACCAAGACACACAGCTCACTCACACAGCACACCGGTGAAATCACGCACAACCACACAGCACGCCGTGACAGAAACACCACCACCATACAGGAGGGACAGCCTAAAGCCTGCCCTGGGGGCTTGACTCCTAAAACACACAGGACAAAAAGAGAAAATTTGTCATACACCAAAAATACAATCAAAAATATTCAGAAACAGAGTCAAATCAATAAAGCAGTAGTTAACCTGACAAAAAAAGAAGAAACCCACACACAATTTCAATAAAAATAATCCCTCCTTATGGGACTCAAAATATTGGAAGACGGGTTTACAAGCCTGGACACAGGGTCACAGAAAATCAAAGTCTACCAATTCCACGCGAAACGTCTCGGTACAATGTCACACACACACACACGGCATGACACAACCCACATCGCACAAGAAGCCCCACGAGGTAGCACAGTTCGCGTCACACCGGAAGCAAACGGAGCAAAACAGCACAGAACAAACATGCGCGGAGCAAAACACCATCGCCACTGGATACCGCCCTGCAATCCCGATTAAATATCCGGAAGACCAATCTTCAAATATGGGCAGCTCTACCTAAAAGAAAAGAGAAACATTTTACGGTGCGCTACATTAACATTAAATGACCCATACACCTACTGTCATTTTGCTGCTATGATTGGAATTCCTGAAATACGCACCCAGAGGCCAAAGATTTTCCAGCACGTTAAATTGCCAACCCGAGGGAAAACAGCAGACAACCCACACAGCCACAATTAACCCTGCAAAACAAAAACTGTCAACTAAGAAAGTAATGTAAATCAAGAGCATAAACTATTCCAGTCAGTGTTAACCAAGTAGCCAAGCAGCACATACTGTCAACGCAGCGGGAGCTATGAGCGATACCGGAAATGGGCGGTCCCCAAGCTATGGCACACACCGGGCAGTGCCCCATGCCCCAGAATATATACACACGCCAATCACGCAGTGAGTAAACCACGCCCTGCTCACCAAAACTCAACCAGAAACAATTAATGTGCCATCTCAGTCTTAAAACATAAACCAACTGCATGACTCACCACAATCTATCCCACACTCTTGGATCGTCGCCCCGATGATCACTGAATCACACAGCTAGTCCCAAGGCCTAAAAATGGCCCTTATAGCACTAGACCTAGGCTGAGGAGAGCTCCCGAGCCCCACTCCTGCTGACCGGGGAAGGTGGTGGGGCTTAGAATGACTACCTGCAGTCACCCATCCTGTTCTCCGTAACTCTCTCCCATTTTCCCCAAATGAACCTTCAGCCTGGGGCTCCAAACTGTTGGGGGGTCCCTATTGACACCACTTAACTCTTGTTGGGGCCTCTGACCCACCTGCACTGGGCCTAGCACTACTGACTGGCCTGACGGACCTATCCCTGTGTCTGCGTTTACACTATCAGACACTGTCTACGGGGCTATTCGCTCACACCCCTGTACCACAGCCCACAACTCCATCTCATCCTCTCCATCTGATGAGGACTCACTTGCTAGGGGGTCTTGAGACCTGCCCCCTGCCCCACCAGCCACAGGTTCCTTCCGCACATGGCCCTTGAGTAATGAACGATGCACATTCCTTACCATAGTCAAGTCATCCGCGGGGGCAATCGCATACACTACGCCCCCCTCCTTAGGCGCTCGTACCACTTGATACAATACCGGACTCCACAAATCTTGGATCTTATGACGTTCCCTCACCCCATATTCGCGGAGATGCACTAACTGGCCTTCAACCAGTGGCACATCTCTAACATACTCATCATGCCATGCCTTATGCTTACCCGCCGCAGCCTGCAACCGCTCACGTGCCCCTTGGAAAGCCACTTGAAGTCTAGTCTGATGCTCTACCACCCAATCATGCACACTGCATGGCATCGATCACACTCTTAACACCAGCAAGCAACATCTGAAAACAAGCTAGGCCAATAACACCGCTGTCGAACCAACTCCGTAGTGCGATCTATACCCTGATGGCCATGTTGTTGGTGCAGCTGCCGCAACACTTCAACCTTCAAAACCTCAGGCAACAGCACCTGAAAAACCTCCTCCTTACCATTAGGGCAGAATATCCGGTGGTAGAACACTCCATCTCGCTCTACCAACCGGTCCCACTGGCGGAGTAACGCCAAGGCAGCCTTAGACAACCACCGCCATTCCTCAGGGCCTGGATGAACATAATTCCCCAGCTGCATACCCAGGCAGTGTAGTAACTGCACATTGTGTCACCACTCCCGCAGGGTCCAACCCTGTCCACTGCCTTAAGGGTGCCGGAACTGCAGTACTCGGGGCCAACCCACTCAATGCACTGAAGTCAAGTGGGTCCCGCCGAGAAAGTGCATCTGCATTACGGTTACTCTTACCAGAATGAAACCTGATGTCAATGTCAAATGCAGCTAATTGGGAAGCCCACCGCTGCTCAGTAGCGCCAAGCTTAGCAGATGTCAGACGGCTCAGGGGGTTGTTATCTGTAAAAACAATACACTTGTTACCCAACAGGTACTCACGAAACTTCTCGGTCATTGCCCATTTAACCCTCTGGGGTCTGAGGGCGTTTTGGGGCCCTGGAGAAGTTTTGACATGCCCTGCCATTTGTGCATTTTTCATTTGCTTATAAAAATATAAATGGCTAAAGTCTGATTACACTGTAATCAGCACAACCTGGGCTACAATAATATGTGTGCAGCATATATGTACAAGTTTGTATTTTGGAAAAAATAACAGTTATGTGTGGTTATTGAAAAAACAACAAAAAAGTTACTGAAATAAGGCCATAAAACTCATTCAAAACATTTGTCCACAAGACTTTTGAGAACTGGATCTTGTAGCCTAGTTTTTGCTTCAAAATGACGTGAAAATCATCCTGCTCACTGATTCAGAGAAAACAATATATTGATTTAAAATTTCTAAGACACTTTTCATATAGAAAGTCCATATGCGAGGAGGCGTGAATGATCATGCATAATGCAGTGATTCACACCTGAGAAGAAAAAGACCAGCCTAATGAGCCTTTCAGTCAGGTATGTGAAATGACAAAAGCTAGCCAAAACTAGGCAAAACAAAGTAAAAAATAATTTCTCTTTTATATTATCAGAATAGGAATTATATAGGACTTACTCATCCTAACAACTTGCAGGACAATCCTCAGCTGGATCAATTTGCTCTTCAAAATGCAACTGTTCGTCGTTGGAGTTGCAATCTTCTTCTGAGGAAAAGGTCAATTCTTCCTCACTGTCCAAACTCATCTGAAGAGCTTCCTCGCCTGAATAGAGTGCCATCTTCCAAACACGTAGGAAAGTCAAAGAAATAAACTATGTGGAAACTTGATGTTTTTATGGCATTGTCTGGGGGGCATGTGCCTCATACAGGAATCACTGAACTATTTTCCCTGTGAATAGCGTGTGGTTGTGTCCCGCCTCAGGTCATTATCAGATAATGAATTGAGACGGAAAGAATGTACCTCTTCTTGATTTCATATGGATTACATAAACTGAGAATTTTTTTTTTCGATTTGACTCGCTTCATTTAAAAGTAGACACCTCATGCTTTCCACAGATATATTTCCCATCTGTGTGTGTCAAGTATTCACTGAGTTTCAGTTCATTTTAGTGACGCATTTCAAACAGATATGCGCGGAGACTGAGATGGCTGAAAGCACACCCTGTATATTTTCTTTATTTTACAAAAGCACAATGATTTGTTGATATTATGAGTGTACACAAATAAAAATAGACCCTTTAAGTTCTTTTTGCTGTTATTAAAACTGCAAGTGGTGGTGCCGGCGCCCCTGTTGACGCCAAAGGGTTAAGAGCCAAGAACTCCAATTTCATGGAACTGTAGTTAGACATATTGCGCTCGGTGGGCCTAAGACTATGACTTGCATAAGCGCACCACACCTTCCTGTTCCTGTGAGAGGACTGCCCCCAAACCTTGGTGACTCGCGTCCACCTCCAGGACAAAGGGCTTGGAAAAGTCAGCGTAAGCTAATACCAGAGTAGTGGTAAGTTTCTGCTTCAACTCCTCAAAGCTCTCCTGACAAGACTCATCCCAAGCACTAAGGAAACTTCACCCTGACTGCTTCCTAGGCTTATTCCGATTGCCAGCAAACTCTCCAACCAACCTATGTAAAGGACCAGCCAACTTGGCAAACCCCTCCACAAAGCGGCAATAATAGCTGGCAAAACCAAGGAAAGAATGCAGTTCAGTGACACTGGCAGGCCATTGCCACTGAGCCACAGCCTCAATCTTAGCGGGGTCAGTTGTTACCCCTGGGACGAAATAACATGACCCAGGTATTTCACCTCTTGTTAGAAAAAGACATATTTCTCTAATTTAGCCTTCAAACCTTCCCACTCCAAGTGACTTAAAACCACCTCCAACCTCTCTAAGTGCTGAGTGACAGAGGTAGAATACACCACAGTGTCATCCAAATACAAAAGTAGGGACTGACATTGCTGGTCCCCAAACAATCGTTCCATCAACCGCTGGAAGGTAGAGGGAGCATTGCACAGCCCAAAAGGCGGTCTTAGGCTTATCCCCCTCTTCGACAGGGACCTGATTATACCCACTGGCTACATCCATGGTGGAAAACCAGCGGGCCCCTGTCAACGCATCCAGCGACTCCTCAATATGAGACAAGGGAAATGCATCCCTTCTAGTCTTGGCATTAAGCTGGTGGTAGTCCACACACAAGCATAGGCTACTGTCCTTCTTTTTGACCAAAACAATTGGGGATGCATAAGGGCTACTACTCTCCCTTATGACTTGAGACTCCAACAGCTGATTAATGTGAGCTCTCACTACATCATATTTGGAAGGGGGAATACGGCGATGACGTTGCCATACTGGAATGTCATCTAAAAGTGGAATATCATGTGAAATGAGATTGGTACATCCCAAGTCACCCTCATAAGCAGAGAAGACAGTCTGGTACTTCTGAAGCAGAGCCCTGACCTTCTCCTGTTCTCTCTCAGGCAACACAGACAAATCCTCTGTCCCAATCTCTTCCAAAACCGTAGAACCCATGGCTTGGATGGCTCGGGAACACATGGTGGCTGCCACTGATCTAACCTCAGTAACTCCCACTGGTAAAATGAGAACATACACACTGGTCAGGGTACCCAACACTCTGTGTGGAAAAAGCAAAACATCAGACATACCCACATTGACTACCGGCACATACACTGTGCCCACGGTCACCCACAACAATGTGGGCGAAACCAGCAAACCCTCAGGTAACCCTGACTCTAAAGGTTCAAGAAGCACTGAACTACTCGCAAACTGCTCTGCACAGGTAGCTGCTACCAACTTTAAGGTCCCACCCGGGATGCGACATGCCTGGGGACCTCGCACCTTAACCTTGCCCATGCCCCTAAACTGACCACTATTCTGATGGCAGTGCTGCAAGGCTTGAACCACAAAACTTGGAACACTCGAAACCAATGGGGATTCAAAATGTGCAGGGCCATGCTGGCCAAAGAGCTCCTGGTAACACCGCCCAAGCACGTTCATCCCCAGCACACCAGATACTTGGGCACACAAGCCCCCAGGAGGATCTCTGACCACCAGAACACCACACTGAGGAACCAATTTACCACAAAGCTCAATGTCTAACTCCATATACCCAATATATGGAATAGAAAGCCCATTTGCGGCCCAAAGCTGGATCCATGAACAGGATCTAAAACACTCCTGACCCCAGGGTTCAAAATGCCGTAAAAAAACAGCTTTCCGTAATTGTCGATACCATTGAACCAGTGTCTATTAAACAAAAAACAGACACACCACCAATAAGAACATTGAGATGTGGACATGTAGACATTAGATTTGGAATAGGGTGGGAAGGGACAACTATATCAGAGCCAATCTCCCCCCCAACCGAGCTGTGGCTCTTCAGCGCGGCGGGAGCTAGTTTTCCGAGGGCTGAGTGGACCATTGCTGCTGCCCCCCAGGCGCCCCTTGACCCCCACGAGAACGCAAGGGAGGGTGAGGCAGGACACGTTCTCCCTCACACTCCCTAGCAAAATGACCTGGCTTCTGACACCATCTACAAATAACAGGGCCATTACGAACAGACTGAGTGCAGGGGTGGGAATGAGCACCTTGCAAATGTGCAATCTTTTGAGTGAGTTGATTTAGCTGTTCTTGCTGCAGCTTTAACATTTCCCTCAGCTCACTCATTTCGGACTGCCGGGGCAGGCTACCCCTACTCAACTGTGCACCCCCTTGCACCCCATACTGAAACCCATACGTCGCGGAAACAGAATGGCTTCACCCCCTAGTTCCGCCTGGCATCCCCTCCTGCTCCCACCTAATGGCCTCGCTACGAACATCTAATAATGTGGAGTCAGGTTGGCGGTGGACTAATTGTTTTAACTCACGCTGAAGGGCACTATCCAGGACATACTCAACAAATTGGTCCCTCAACACCACCTGAGCATTTGGAATAGCATTGGGGGACCACTGCCTAATTTTCTCCAGGAGGCCCAGGAGGGGCAGAGAAAACTCTAACAAGGTCTCCCCCTCCTGCTGCCTCCTAGAGAAAAAGGCCTCCTGCAGGGCGACATAGGACTGGGAGCAACCATATAGTTCTCGCAAACTAGAAATAATTTTTTGGATCTTCACGCTCTACGGCAGGGCGATAGCGAATCTCTTCCCAAGCTTCTCCCTCTAAACGATCAAACAAAAAGAATGCTTGCTCAGCAGTTGACAAACAACGGGCACGAATACAAGCTTGCGCTTCTTCCACCCAGTCGTTTATACCAATACCGGACCGACCATTAAACTTTGGACATTTACAATCCCTTGGTACAAACACAAATTGCTCAACTGGTCGCACACTGAGACCAACTGATTGACCATCAGGGAGTGAAGGAATTTCACTAGAAGGACCCACGGAAGGACTAAGCGGAGGAGCATGACCTTGTTCCCGCCGCAACTTCTCATTATCTGATCTAAGTTGAGCTACAAGCTCCCTCAATTCTTGTAACTCTTCTTCCATTATCTACTGCTTACTCACCCAAAGAGCCATACCAGAAAAAGTAACAAGAAGGAAAAGAGAAAAAAATAAATACTGAGCTGCTCCAAGTCCAACCAACCAAAAGCACTGCTGTCTTGCTTCTAACAAAAAACACTTTGAACACAAATACACAAACCCAAAAAAACACAAAATGAGACAAAATACAATACACAATCACTCTGCATCCACGTCTCTGCTCCAAGATGGAACAATATCCTGCTGACTACGCCAGATTGTGGCAAAGCGGACTAAGCAGGGATAGTTTTAGCTGATCACTAGAGCCAGTCACACCAGATTATGGCAGAACAGGCTAACCAGAAATGCGAATTCAGTAAAACAATTGCACCGACTACGCCACCCTGTAAGGCACAGGGAACCATCATTACACTATCAAAAGGAACACAGGTTCGTTGGTCCAGGGTAGGAAACAGAAGAATGAATGCAGAGATATGAAACTAATACTTTATTGACAATGTAAAAATCAATCACATAAAACAAAAAAATATTTATTCAATTAATTAAAATAGCCAAGATACAAAATCACACACAATTCCATTAAAATAGAGGGAACTATCCCCCCAATATCATGGTCCCACATTCACGATTTATAAACACACACAAACCACACAAGACAAGGGGTCAAAGTCAACCCAGGGCAGATAAACCAACTTCATCCTCCTTGATTTTATATAAGAATCTGTACCTCCACCAAGACACACAGCTCACTCACACAGCACACCGGTGAAATCACGCACAACCACACAGCACACCGTGACAGAAACACCACCACCATACAGGAGGGACAGCCTAAAGCCTGCCCTGGGGGCTTGACTCCTAAAACACACAGGACAAAAAGAGAAAATTTATCATACACCAAAAATACAATCAAAAATATTCAGAAACAGAGACAAATCAATAAAGCAGTAGTTAACCTGACAAAAAAAGAAGAAACCCACACACAATTTCAATAAAAATAAACCCAGATGACCCAACTTTCACAAAAAACCCTCCTTATGGGACTCAAAATATTGGAAGACGAGTTTACAAGCCTGGACACAGGGTCACAGAAAATCAAAGTCTACCAATTCCACGCAAAACGTCTCGGTACAATGTCACACACACACACACACAGCACGACACAACCCACATCGCACAAGAAGCCCCACGAGGTAGCACAGTTCGCATCACACCGGAAGCAAACGGAGCAAAACAGCGCAGAACAAACATGCGCGGAGCAAGACAGCGCGGAGCAAAACAGCAGCACCACTGGATACCGCCCTGCAATCCCGATTAAATATCCAGAAGACCAATCTTCAAATATGGGCAGCTCTACCTAAAAGAAAAGAGAAACATTTTACGGTGCGCTACATTAACATTAAATGACCCATATACCTACTGTCATTTTGCCGCTATGATTGGAATTCCTGAAATACGCACCCGGAGGCCAAAGATTTTCCAACATGTTAACTTGCCAATCCGAGGGAAAACAGCAGACAACCCACACAGCCACAATTAATCCTGCAAAACAAAAACTGTCAACTAAGAAAGTAATGTAAATCAAGAGCATAAACTATTTCAGTCAGTGTTAACCAAGTAGCCAAGCAGCACATACTGTCAACGCAGCGGGAGCTATGAGCGATACCGGAAATGGGCGGTCCCCAAGCTATGGCACACACCGGGCAGTGCCCCATGCCCCAGAATATATACACACGCCAATCACACAGTGCGTAAACCATGCCCTGCTCACCACAACCCCACCGGAAACGATTAATGTGCCATCTCAGTCTTAAAACATAAACCAACTGCATGACTCACCACACATGTCTGAATCTTCACCTGTGGAGGGTTGTCAGTACTGAGTGCTGTGTCTCACACACGTGAAACAAAACTTCTGCCCTGTATGGATTGTTTTCCCTGTGATGCTGCTGATATGGTCAGCTGTTTTTATGTCAATAGTTCATAAGGATTTCCTTCTGGAGCTCTCTGGATGGAAACTGAAAGGGTGACAACAGACCTTCGGTAGAAAGGAGTACTTGCCAAGAAATACCTTTTCATGATGCAAACACAATGCTGTTGTGAAGTCATGTTTCCTGAACAAAGTCCTTCGAAGAAACAGCTCACGATCAGTTTAAGGAAGATCAAAAAGCTTAGTAAGTCCACATTTTATGATCAAATTCTTGCTGTGGCACTCATCTTCTTTACCCAAATGTATTCTGATGCTACAGTTGTCCATGGTGAGGTGCTGAAAATATATGTTTCAAAGTTTGAGGTGATATCAGTGATTACATTAAATATACTCCTTAGCAGTGGATACTGCTTGATCTAGCATATCTGATTGTGCATCACATTTTATAACAAGAGACAATTCTAATAATTAAACAATCCAGGTGAGGCAAATCTTGGTTTATTGAATATACATTTGGGGGGAGAGCTACCACACTGCCCCAAGAGGCATGCAGTTGTTTCAAACATGTAGCTATGATACAGCATATTTTACCTCTTGGTAGTGCCAAAAGCAGTTAAAATAAACAAAATTGAGAGCAAGTTAATATGCCTCAACTTGACCATTTCAGTGTATTTTTGGCAATCAGATGTTGTTAAAAATTAGTATGTTCAATATACTTGTTTTGATAGAGGGAAACAAGATACAGTTATAGTTTCAACAGTATTTGTTCTTCAGACATTCCTCTTTAAAAGACAAAAAGTATCAGCTGTATGCAAAGTGACCCACATTTAGTTTTTGACCACTGAAAATGGACATTGTCACAAAGCAACTTAAGAAATATATAAATTCCAGATATGATATGTAAATGTATAATTTTATCTCTAATGATCAAGCTAGAGGCGACAGTGGCAAGGAAAAAGTCCCTGAGATAATATGAGGAAGAAAACTTCAGAGGAACCATACACAAAAGGGAACCCACCCGATCCTCCACACCAGATAGTGCGATTATAAATAATGGCATCTATAACTGTATACTATATACTCAAAAAGTGCAACTGTGTAAGCAACTTATGAATATGATCATCAGAGTCATTTCTGAATTCATTATAGTTTTAATTTTAAGTCTATTTTGTTGACGTTATCAACTATTCAGTGATGGAGACTTGAGTGCAAAACTGTTTGTAGCAATTGCAGGATATTCAAGTAAGAACATTCACAGCCATCTTTATGGTTTCTGTGTGGTACCATCCACACTAATGTCATTGATTTTTAGGCTGTCCATGTGCGGCCATCCTCAGCAGCAGCAAGTGGTTTTAAGGTGTTGAAAACTCCAACCAGAAGTAGGGCACCAGCATGGATCAAGCAGATCCGGAGAGCAAAAGGGGTCAGGATCACTGGTATCTCAGGAGTAGCATGTGTAGCTTGACACAGAGAGAGAGAGAGAGAGAGAGAGAGAGAGAGAGACACAGATTATTAAGATTATACAGTGATTTGGAATGCAACATGCTCGGCCTTTCCAGAGGCCAGGCATTGCTCTCTCCTCCTCTTGTGGGTTTTGCCGCAGTATTTACAGCTGAACGTATTTGTGTTAACATTTTGTAAATACAAAATAATCACAACAAGTAAATAGAGCTGGATAAAACAAAAATTGTGTCCGTCATCATTTCAGGCTGCAAAGCAACAAAATGTGATTATTTTGAAGGTGGGCGATTCTTTTCTATACCCACTGTATACTTACCCACTGCTCTGTCTAGAACGAATCAAGGTCAGAGGTGATAGCACTCCCAGATACAGACGGCATTAGGCCTGCTTCTGTCTTATCTGTCCCTACTCGCTTCAATTTTTCTTTATACACAAGCTAACCTCTCCATTTGAGAGAGAGCTGGTGAAACATCAGTGAGCTAGATCAACAGCAGTATGCTGACTCATTGCTGCCAAATTTCTAACAAGGACAACATTCAATTTTTGTGACTATGCAACAGATATCCTACTGGTGGTAGCTAATATCAGAAGGTCTTAATAAAAAGGAATCTACTTTTCCCTTTGTTCACTGTTTTAGGCTCCAACACAAGAAGACTACACATGGAGAGTTGTAGACGTGCAGCAAAAAAGTTAGAGCTAGACATAATGAACATATTGAACTTCCCTTGAAAGTTCCCTGGAGATTTGTTTGAGACATCAAATCCCCTGGAGGTTTTCTGGATGTACTGTGAACGTGTCCAAATGGAGGGCCACTTGATGTACTATGAATACAGTCTCATAAGATCCTCCCATAACATTTTGGCAACCCTACAACAGATGTACGTCCAAAAGATGTTTGGTTTAGGGTAAGTTTCCACAACATATTTTTGTTAGCTGGGACATTGAGGCCACGAGATAATACATTGATGCCACAAGATGATATATTGAGGCCATGAGATAATATATTGAGGTCACAATTTAAAAAGTTTGAGGCCACAATTTAATATATTGAGACGATGATGTAATATATTGAGGCCGTTAGATAATATATTGAGGCCAGAAGATAATTTTTGGTGGCCATGAGGTTATATATTGAGATCAAAATTAATATATCGTGGCCACAAAATAATATTTAGAGGCCTAAAATTGTGTAACTTGAGCATCCAATTAATTATTTGGCAGATATGGGTGAAAAGGAATTTTATACCATCAAAAGAGAAGACTCACTGAATAAGGAAAAATAATATATATTTTTTATAGCTCTTTGGAGAGACGTCTTTCGGGTAAGCCAAGAATCGTCTAAAACCGTCCTGCCAATATCACAACTGTTTCTTCTGTAAATGGTTTGCTACAACTTTTACAATGCATGATGTCACAGACTGGCTTTATAGACTCCTTTAGAAGACAACTTCCAAAGCTTTTTACCAACACAGTTCTCCTAAGATACATGGTTTATTTAAAAGACAGACTAGCTATGTTACACTGTGTACAAAATACATTGGCTATGTTAAGAAAAGAACGTTACGTTTTCTGAAAGAAAGACACCACATACTCTCACTGAGCACTTTATTAGGAACACCTGTACACCTACTCATTCATGCAATTATCTAATCAGCCAATTGTGTGGCAGCAGTGCAATGCATAAAATCATACCGATACGGGCCAGCAACTATGGGTAATGTTCACATCAACCATCAGAATGGGGAAAAATTGTGATCTTGGTGATTTTGACCGTGGCGTGATTGTTGGTGCCAGACTGGCTGGTTCGAGAATTTCTATAACTGCTGATCTCCTAAGATTTTCATGCACAACAGTCTCTGGAGTTTAATCAGAAAGGTGCAACAGCATAAATCCATGGACCCAACCTGACTTGTGACAATAGTCCAGGAATGGGAGATTCGCAGCATGAAAGTACACCTGAAAAATCTGCAGGAACTGCACGATCATATCATCATGGACAAGAATCTCAAAGAAATGTTTCCAACATCTTTTGGAATCCATGCCACAAAGAATTGAGGCTGTTTTGAGAGCCCCTACCCAGTAGGGAGCCCCTACCCAGTATTAATATGTGTTCCTATTTTTATTTACTTATTTTTAATAAATAAATAAATTTTTTTGATTTAATAAATGAATATGAATGAAAAGTGTTTCTTTTCATATATTTATAAGTATATACATGTTTATGTATTTGCTTGTTTCTGGTTTGTTCTCAGATGGTGGTTAAAATCACTGTTCTGGTAAGAAGACAAAGCCCCACCTCAGGCATAGTTGAGACTCTTGTTATATACCCCCATAAACGGACTGCTTTCACAGTCACTCTGGAATGATGAGTCATGGCTGAAATGTCCTCCAACATAACAACAAGTAGGTAGAACTTTTCCATTTAACAACTGCTTGGTGCCCAGTAACGGTTGCTGCCACATTTAGTAAAGTGTACTTTATTTATTTTTGTCTTTTCTCAGTCTTTTCGGTGGATCATGTTCATTAGTTAAGGGTGCTTTTTCGCCTTTTCTTTTTCTTCTTTTCGGGGGAACAAGTTAACAGGGGTGCACATGTCTGATTTGTATTATCTGCGAAACCCTGCTGTTACACGTGCAACCTGCAACCCTGCTGGAAGTTCATTAACATGGATATAAATAAGAGATGCGCTGTTTGTTTCTTTATTCTTTATCATTGCTTTTATTTATTGAACTGTTTGTTTCTTTTCCTCCGAAAGAAACACGCTTTCCAATATTGCCGCTTCTCCCCACGCAGAATGCGCACTGTGCACACAGCATGTCTCTACTGGGTCGGGTGTGTGTGTGTGTGTATGTGTCCACTTTTGGTATGGAAAGATGTCTTAAAATTTATTTCTTTTTCTAACATTTAAACTTAGACCACATTATTAGATTATCTTTTGATTTTATGAATACACATAAATGACAGCTTAATGATTTTTTATATTATTTGTACATTTATTTAATGTGCATGTACCATTTTTTTTGTCACTGGTGTTACCTTACTTCTTATTAAAGGTTTTTATGAAATATTGTTTCTCATTTTTTTCAGCACATGTAGTCAGAGTTACAGAAAAATAATGATAATGCAACAGTTAAGGAGATTATGTTTTATTTATTTTAATCAGGTTTGTTAAAAATGTGATTGAATGATGTTAGTTCATTTGCACAAACATGTATTTGCTATAACAATGAAAATATTTGAAAAACAGTTATAAACAAGTAATGATGCAATCCTGTAAATCTTAACTCTTGAGTGTAGCAGAATTCAATGGATGTAAAATTATTATCATGTCACATGTGACACATTTTATAGAATGTGACAGAAAAAACACACAGTAACACCAGTGACACAATGAATCACCAGTGACATACATAAGACCAAACATCCTTATTCTTCAACTATAATTAACAATTACTAAATTGTTACATTTGGCACATATTTGGCAATTATAGTGAACGTAAGGCATGTGAAAGCAGTTAGTAAAAGAACATAAACAACATTTTAAAACATTTGAACTAAAACAACTAAAATGTACAACAAAGTACATTGTCTAAACTGCAACTGTCCGGTGCTATTTTATGTCATGCTATTATACTCGGTTATGACTAAGAGGTGTAAACTTCGAACTGTCCTCATTTTTACATTTCATGGTGCCTTATTTTACTTGCCCAACCGCCCCATAATGAACTCCCAGAATCGCTTATCAATTTGAACTGAACGCTTATTCAGTGCCTGGGGCTCTGGAATCAGGCATATGATCTGGTCAACACCGTATCAGTTAACATCATCTCTGGGGCTTGGATAGGTGATATGGAAAGAGTGCAAAAGGGGTATTTGAGATGGTATTGTTGTGAATATCCAGGGAAGCAAATCCAAATGTGACAGATGATAATGTAATGGTGTGTGTGTGTGTGTGTGTGTGTGTGGTGGTATTGTCTGCTATGCACTTTTATAACTATGTTTCACAGTTTCACCATTGATTTCTGTATTTGTAACAGTTCAGTTTGTACATTGAAATGCTGGGTGATCTATCTGGTGATGATGGGGGGTCAATGCTCCTGCTCTGACTCTTTGCCTGCATCTTTGCTGACGGACCCTCCATGCCTTACGTTCAACTTCTCTTCCCCCTTTCACTTAAATCGGTTATTCTCTTTCTCTTTTTTGTTTCAATGTCTCTGACATAACTCTGTTTCCTTTTCTGCAAGTATTCTGCTCTACTTTCAGGATCAGCATCCCTACGCTGTCTGTAAGGTCGCTGCTTCTCAGCTGCACTCAGTTTAGCCATACCTGACCAAAGGAGGATTAACAATGACAAAGAAAAGTTAGAATCACAAAATCTTAGTGCTATTTTATGCAGAAGAGCTAAATGAATAGCTTTGAATTAAGTTTATCTAAAATGGCAGTCACTGGTGTTACTGATCTTCACTGGTGTTACCCATAAAGAAGGTAACACCAGTGACAGTAACACCAGTGACAATTTTCATGAAAAATGCATTTTACAAAATGGCTGCTGCAAGGTATCAAACCACATGTTGTCAGTCATAGTATACTCACTAAATTAAGTAGTTTAATCCATTTGTACTCTAGTTTTTTTACAATTCCGTAACCATAAAGTAGGTCATATCAGTGACTTCAACTAAAAGCTTCGTATGAAATCATGAGATAAATGAGAACATTTCCGATAACTGAAAAGAGACAGTGGACTTACCATGGGCCTTTCTTCATAGATCTTCAGGAAATAGGAAGGAGGAAGTGATGTCATCAGTGTGATTTTTATTTCAAAATGAAAGATTTTTGTTAAACGGTAACTCCAGGGGACCGCTATTTTCATTATATATTTTATAATATTTATTTGGCATTTTGTTTTTTTATGTCATTTATATCATATATTTGATAGTTATGAATAGACTTTTGTATTTTAAATGGTAAAAAACCCTGTTTTTGATTTCAAAATAAAGCACTTTCCCTCTGTACATGGCTGTGGGGATGAGCAGTTTTGTGGTGCTTGGAATTCTATATAATTAATAAAAAAAAAAATAATAATGCCACATTGATGGCTCAAGAAGGTGTAATTGTTCAAATAACATATTGTTTAATTTTAAAATATAAAAAAATTGTACACCTAAAGTGTTTTTCAAGTGTAATATTTCTGTAAAATATTACAGGGACAGAAAAATGGATGTTTCCATAGAATGACCCATATATAAACAAGTATGTATATATGTATATTTGCAATTTGTTTTATATATAAACAAGTTACAAATGTATATACATACTTGTGCGTTCATTGTGCGTTTTAAATCATCGTTCTCCATAGTTATTAAAAGATAATGTTACTGCTTTTTAGGGGTTCAAGCACAAAGTGCTGAATTGCCCTACTGTGTTTGTAAGGATTATTATTATTATTATTATTATTATTATTATTATTATTATTATACCCTAACTGAAACTTTGAGGGATGGTAGTACTCCATCAGTCTACAACTAAAAATCCCCCTATAGGCCACAAGGTGGCGCTACAGTGATCAAAACAAAATAGTTTACACAAATGGCCATAACTTTTGAACCATTTGTCACAGACTCAAGTGCCTTATATCATTGGAATATTTGGGTCAAGATGAACAAACATCTGTATATCTCTGTATGTCTGATTTCATTTCTGCCATGAAAACTTTACCGTTTTTTGCGAAACCCACTTTGCAAACTAGTCCTAGGCTGTTTGTCTGATTGGAACCAAACCAGTGCAGAAAGATTCTCTGGAGTCCCTTTATCAATAATTATCAAAAAATATATATTGAACTTCTGATTTAACACATGGCACATCAAAATGTTTGAAGTAGGCATGACCAATTGTTAAATGGCTATAACTCTTGAACAGAATGAGATATTTTCACCAAAATTGACACATTTACGTGAGCACGAACAGTTGGTGGTACAATAACAGTTAAAAACATGAAATTGGCTCTAACTACTGAACCATTGGTCCAATTGACTTGAAAAATGCAAGCAGTGCCTTTGTTAAAGGTCCAATCAATATTTATGAGGACAGTCTGGCTGAAATGACAATAAACTCCACTTGAACTTGAACTTGAACTTGAAAAGGGTCTGTGTAGGCCACAACCACTTCTGGTTTAAATCCTAAAACAGATATGAATATTTTGAGCACTAAACTGATACAGATAACTGCATTGCGTTTCACCCCTGCTGTCACCTCTTCACCAGTATGTTCGTCAGCTGAAAAAGAAGCTATCAAAAGGTGCAACTGCTCTTTTTGTGCAGCCACTCCCTTAAACATGTATTAGCCTTTTTATGTTTTTGTATACATTATTACATTGTAATTTTTCATGCAATCTGTCATAATAAGAGCCTTTTTTTCCATAAACAGCCAATATCTTTTCTGCTTATGACAACATAATACCGGATGAGTTCTCACCCTGCAACTACACCAATGTAATGGCTTTCAGCCAAGTCTTCCTCCCTTCCCTCTACAGCGTCGTATTCATTGTGGGGTTAATTGGCAATGGCCTAGTGGTCTGTGTCCTGGTCAAGTATCACAAAGGGTCCAACATGTCAGATCTGTGCCTCTTTAACCTGGCACTTTCTGACCTCCTCTTCCTTATCTCATTGCCCTTCTGGGCCCACTACGCTGCCATCAGTAAGTGGACCTTAGGGAGCTTCATGTGCCATGCAGTGACAGCGCTCTACATGCTGGGATTCTATGGAAGTATCTTCTTCATGGTCCTAATGACCATAGACCGCTACGCTGTCATTGTCCACACTTATAACTCCCTCTTCTCCAAGTACCGGTCTGTCAGAACTACTATAGTGCTGTCTTTGTTTATGTGGACACTCAGCTTGGGAGCTTCTCTGCCAGCAATCATTTTCTCCCAAGTGAAGAATGAATCAGATGGATGGACATGTAAAGTGGAATATCCCGAAGGGACAGCTTGGAAATCATTCTCATACATTGAACTGAACTTTCTTGGTTTGATCATTCCTCTCTCAGTGATGGTGTTCTGCTACTCACGCATCATCCCCATCTTAATGACCATGAAGTCTCAGAAGAAACACAAAGCTGTCAAACTTGTGCTGGTGTTGGTCATTGTTTTCTTCCTCTTCTGGACCCCCTACAACATCGTCATCTTCCTGAAGTTCCTGCATCACTTGGGCTACATGAACAGCTGTCAGAGGGATCAAGACCTGAACATGGCTATGCAGTGGGTGGAAACCATAGCGTTCAGTCACTGCTGCCTCAACCCCATAATCTACGCCTTTGTGGGGCAGAAATTCAGGAATTTATTTCTAAAGATCCTGAAGGAGTGGTTTCCTCTTTGCTTTGGCCAGGGTACAACAGTTGAAAGTGAGGTCTCAGAAAGGATGACCACTATGCACTCCTAAGGAACATCATGCACAATGACAAAATAAAAAATTGTAACCGTTATCACATATTATCACGAAAGTCTATTTCAATTTGTAAAAAGTCCATAATTCCATAATACTGTTGTTAGACATCCCCTTTTCAGAGAGGGTGATGGTCATTTGTTGTTAATGTTTTACCTTTTTTTTAATGGCATTTTTGTTGCTTTGTTCTCCATTCTGAAGTAATGGTGCTTGTATTGTTAACAGCAAGCAATGAGCAGAATTTGAAGTATAATTTACTGAGAATATGTAATCACATCGTATTAACTACTAAAAATCTCTTTTAGACTGCTTTGTATTTTTTATCATATTATTTGCACAGTGTAACTGATGCATAGTGAAGTTGCTGTTACTACCCTACGATTATTATTTTCTGATATTGTTATTGGAAAATAATCAAATTTGTGTGCTTGGTAAGAGAGAACAACGATGCATTATGTAATTGAAAGAAAAACACTTTAGGGCATGCTTTATTTTGAGTGTTGTCAAGTTTTCATATGTTTTTACACACACATTTTTGATGTTTTGACTTCCCAATCTGAGTCAGACAGTCTACCCAATGTCATATTTCCCAGGAAAGAGAAGTCATTCCTCAACTCATCTAATATATTACAGGGTTAGACAGGTTAAGGTGAGTAGATGAGTGTTTATATTTGTAAAAATCTGGTACGACTGAAAGCATCTGTGCCTTCTTTGTGATAAAACTTTCAATTAGATGGGCATGTATTAACAAAGAATGACAGAGTTTCTAGGTTGCTTTTCTTATTATATGATCACATCACTGTATCACAAAGATATTTAATACTATTATCATTATATTTTGGCACATGCAAATACACAGTGAGGCTTTCACAATACCAGCCCATTTAATCAGCCTGCACAATCACACTCTTTGGTTTAGTTTCTTTTTTCCTGCAGGATCCCAGTGAAAACAATATGTAGGCAGTCACAGCAACTACATTTTCCAAAAACTCTTCTAAAACACCCCTAATTCTGTAACTGCTGAAAGTATTTACAAATGTCTGTAATTTAATTGTTAATAAACAATAAAATGGTAAAATGAGACAGACACATGACTACATGTTACACATGACTACAAATCCTTCAGAATCACTTTCTGCATGAATTGGTCTGTTGAAGGACGCTGCAGTCATGGACCAAGAATAAAATGTGCAGTACAGCTCCATGTTTCATATGTATGTCTATTTACAACAGGCTGTTTTTGTTCAGTGAGTTTTAAGATATTGTAAATAACTAAAAAACAAATTATGGGTACCACTGAAACCAACCACCTAGTACTTATGGGTACCACTGAAACCAACATACTTAGTAAAATGTTATTGGATATTTTCTAAAATCTAAGCTGCTTTCTTCCAACACACTACTCCAAGATAGTCATTCTCAGAGTTAATTTTACAGTGGATATAAAAAGTCTACACACCACTGTTAACATGGGAGGTTTTTGTAATGTGAAAAAATGAAATTTTCAAAGTGTACAAATAAAGTGAAATACAATCAGAAACTTTTTAGGGAAAATAAAGAAGAAAAGAAAAAGAAAAAACCTTACAATACCCTAGATGCATAAGCATGCACACCCCTATCCTAATACTTTGTTGAAGCATGTTTTGATTTTATTACACCAAGACTCTATCAGCGTGGTACATCTTGACTTGGCAATATTTCCCATTCTTTCTTGCAAAAACATTCTAGATCCATCAAATTGTGAGGGCATCTCCTGTGCACAGCCTGCTTCAGGTCACCACACAGATTTTTAGTTGGATTGAGGTCTGGGCTCTAGCTAGGCCATTCAAAAACATTGATTTTCTTTTGGTTAAGCCATTCCTTTGTTGATTTGGATGTATGCTTTGGGTCATTGTCATGCTGAAGGTTGAAATTCCTTTTCATATTCAGCTTACTAGCAGTCACCTGAAGGTTTTGCACTAAAATCGACTGGTATAAGTAGCCATTCATGATTTCTTCCACTTTGATAAAAGCCCCAGTTTGGTCTGAAGAAAAGCAGCCCTGAAGCATGATGCTGCCACCACCATTCTTTACTGTGGGTATGGTGTTCTTTTGGTGATGTGTTTTTTTTTTTTTTGCGCCAAACATACCTTTTTCATTGATGATAGCTGTATGATAATTACTTTTGAACATGAGATTGAATGTTATTAGTTCATTCTGAACATAGTCACACCCCCAATTATAAAAGGGTGTGCACATTTATGCAACTGGGTTATTGTAACTTTATTTTTCCTATTTTACCCTAAAGTGTTTCTGTTTGTATTTCACTTAACTTTTGTATGCTGTAATTTCACATTGAGGGTGGAAAAAGTTCTGACATTCTTTATATTAGTTTCACCTGCCATTTTAACAGGGGTGTGTAGACTTTTTATGTCCACTGTACCTTCAGGAACAGCCACAGAACTGGAAAATTCTTCACAATTTTTAAACACAGGATTATTACTATATGTTAAAGACTCAGAATGATCCTGTACACTTTTGCTTTTGCAAGCTTCAGTTTGTCACATAAGGAATTTTTTTTGACAGCTCATAAATGTACCAATAGATGGCACTGCAGATTTTGCTAAAATTTGTCCTGTTCAACAGTCAGTCCATCAACTAACGATTAGACAATAGGCTTAATTCTGCTTTTAAGCACAGCCACAAAGAAAATAAGAAAATGATAAGCATTCATCATCAAATTTCATAACAATGTTCTTTTGACTGTATGACCTTAGCAACCACTTGAAGTTTCTTGGTAAGGTTAGCCAGGCTGTGTCAAAGTCAAAAATCAAGACAAGCCCTCACCAGGGTAAATACAGAGGGTTTACAACAAAATGTAAACCATTGGTAAGCCCCAAAAACAGGGAGACCAGGGGCCAGTTCTTTGTATGTCGCTAACTCAGTTAGCTGGATTTGATTGTTGACGATTTGGCATGATCTTGTATTATTTGGTTCTTCGACGCTCATCCTGAAGTTGTTGTCATAGCAACGGGTCGGTAAGCTTAAACCTGCTCGGGAGCAGGCTTATTTCATGAAAACAGGATTAGATCATGGCTATATAAGCGGAGGTGATACGGTAAGTCTGTCGCAGCTATATCTTGCCCGTTTTTACGAGAGCAACCTGTTGTGGAAGGTACAAGGATAATTCACAGAGCTTTTAGAATTAATCGCGTTTTGCGAGACAGACAAGATCCATTAGCACAGCGCGATAGTGCAATTTTGAAAGATATCGTTTTTCATGTGAGGGTGTCATTTACATCATTAATTTGTTGGAACCTCATATTAAAAGTTTGACTCGTCAGAGTAGGGCTTTAACAACAGCACAAACTGTGTGCATCGCGTTGAGATTCTTTGCGAGTGGCACTTTCCTTTACACTACTGGAGATGCGGAGAACTTGGCCAACAGTGCTGTCTGTCGTGCCATTCGCAAAGTTTACTTGGCCTTCAAGCATTTTTTAGGAATTTTTGTGGTCTTTCCAAGCCACTTAAGACCCCAAGTTGTAAAACAGAGCTTTTTCGCCATTTCAGGTACATTCTACTTGTTAATAAAAATCATGTGAATGAGACCACGCCAGTAAATATGAATTGATTGTCCCCCAGGCTTTCCTAATGTGATTGGTGCCATTCATATCAAGGCCCCACCAGGCCCCAGTGAAGGGGATTTTGTAAAATGCAAGGGGGTTCACAGTATAAATGTGCAGGTGAGTTACTATTACAATTCTTAATATTTTAGATTGGTAATATATACAAGAATGTATTCCATAAGTATGCAGTTGATTGACTAAAATGTCTTAGATGGTGTGTGACCCTATGTGCCATATCACAAATGTGGAAGCCAAATGGCCAGGATCTGTGCATGACTCAAGAATTTTCAGAGAGTCACGTTTATGCACATTATTTGAACATGGTAAGGAAAATATTAATGTCAAGCTCACCATTTTACACACACTTATTCTGGGCCTAACACAACTGCATTTTACCATTGTACAGGTGACTACGATGGGATCCTGCTTGGGGACAGGGGCTGTGCCTGTAGGCAGTATTTTATGACCCCATTCCCTGACCCCAACCCTGGGACACAAACCCATTACAGTGCAGCTCTAGCCAGGACAAGGGCATGCATTGAATTGACCTTTGGGCAACTAAAGGGAAGATTTCAGTGTCTGAAAAGTCTGAGGGTTGCTCCTGACAGGGCATGCAACATTATTGTCGCATGTGCTGTATTACACAACATTGCCACCATTAGAAAGGAGAGGACCCCTGTGGTGGAGGTGCAGCCTGATGATGACCTCCAGCCAGTGCACTTGGACCAACCTAGTGGCAGAGCTGCACAGGATAGGATTGTGGAGCACTATTTTTGAGAAGAATTAAAAAAAATAAAAATAAAAAAAACACAGAGAAGGCAAATATTACTTTTATTATCTTTATTAATTTTTCTTGAAAAAAAAGGTCATCTTTTGCCTGCAAAGACAGATATTGTTATGCAAGGTCAACAGTAGTGCTCTGTGTGAAATGGTGTTTTAGTACTTACTCTGAAGTTCCTTTTGCAGCATCTCTATTTCTAGTGCAATTTTCTTCTTCATTAGCTGTTGGATCTCCATTTCTCCCCTCAGTTTTTGTTTTTTTTAATTCCAAATATTCATCTTATGCTGCAGACTACGTTTATAGAGGGAACGGATGTCACCCTGTGCCATTTACAGAGAAAATAAATTGAACTAATAATAATTAAAAAAAATAAAAAAATAAAAAAAAAAGATATGCAACACTGTCCACCTCTGTATCACTTCTCTGTGCAGACTCCCTCTCTGCAGGCCTCTCTGCAGATGTGGACTCCTGCAACTCATATTGCAGTCAAAAATAGAAAATACATTAGTTGATACAAATTTATAGTGTGTATTATATAGTGTGTTTTTATGTGTAGTTATGCACTGACAGGTATTTTCTCCAAAGGGCACTCATCCGAGAGGGTTTCTTCACTGTCCTGTGCAAAGACAATGAATGGTATGACAAAGTGATACACTGTCTTCACTATTGATGTAAAAAAACAAAGTACACCAAGTCCACTTACTGCACATGCTTCAGCCACCACTTGCATGGGAACAGGTAAAAGTGTTTGTGTGTTATGTGAAACTGCACAAAAGGGGAAAAAACAGTTTCATTACAATGAGGTAAAAGAAACATAGCAACATTTTTACATTCACTCAAAGTAGGTTTAGCTGCCATCCTTTCATGTCAATGCAATTCAGAGCACTACTCAAGATTTAACATGAGTGTAGCTGACATTTGGATTACACCAACTGCAAGGTAGCAACCAATTATGTTACAGTACACAAAGAGAATTAAAAGCCTCTTTACCAGTAATGAAGGTACTGCTGCTACTGGTCCCCGGCTGTGGGTCTAAGGAAGAGCTGCCCCCAGGGATGCCCTGAACATTGGGTCGGTTCACATTTAACCCAAGGGCCAGCTCTTCTGCCGGGGTGTGATGTGGGGGCACAGGACCACCGCCTGTTTTTTTTTTTTTTGCTCTGCCTTTTTCCTAGTTGCTGATATAAACAGACAAGAAGCACATCATTTCACAGTCTATTTTAAAAAAAATACTAAGAACAGTATATGTAGTTAATATTACCATTTTGTAGAATATTCTTGTATTTCACCTTTACTTGTTCCCAAGTTCTAGTGGGTCCCATGGTGGCTCTAATATAAAAGATTAAAGTAATTATGAAAAAAAAAAAGAAAAGTACATAATATATACTGTAATAAGTGATAAAAACATCTAACACCGTCACTTACTTACGCATTTATTTTGTCTGCAACTTTTTGCCAACCCTCTCTCCTGGCTTTTGCAGCCTTTGAGGTGTTCCCTGAGGTTTTTATTAAAGTTTGGAACTCGCCATAGCCCTCCATTAAGAGTTCTTGCTCTGTCGCTGAGAAAAAGTGGGCACGCTCTTTAGCCATTGCGGACAACCAATAGCAGCGTTGCTGATCAGTGTTTCTACTATCGATACATAGCCCCTTTTAAACCAGCGCATGAACACGCAATGATCTCAGATAACTTAATCTAGCCATAATCATCAACAACAGGTGTGTTCGAAGAGCCGAATTAGCCAGATAATGATTAGCTGGATCATATCATCTCAGATGTGTCTTTTGATCTCGGATGTAATAAGCGATGTATGAAGAACGGGGCCCAGATTAGATTAGAATTTACCAAAAAGACAGGACCTGCTCATTATCCAAAACATATGAGCTCATCAGTCATGCACGGTGGAGGTTGTGTTATTGTTGGCTTGGGCTTGTATGGCTGCTTCTGGAAAATCTTTATTGATGATGTAACTCATAATGGTTTCTGTAGAAACCTTCTGTCTGCCAATTTACAGAGAAATGTATCCAATTTGATTGGGAGGAACTTCATCATGCAGCAAGACAATGATCCGAAACACACTGCCATCACAACAAAGGACTTCATGAGGGAAAAAAAAGCAGAAGGTTTTAAACTGGCCAAGTCAATCACCAGACCTTAACCCAATTAAGCATGCATTTCACATCCTGAAGAGGAGACAGAAAGGAGAAATGCCCCAAAATGAACAGCAACAGAAGGAAGCTGCAGTACAAGCCTGGAAAAGCATCACAAAAAATGAATGCAACAGTTTGGTGATGTCAGTTATTTACTTTATGACGACTACCTGTTTTTATACTTTTGCTCACCTAACAATTGGGTGGGCTTCCACCAAAGGTGCCATGTACTAGATGTAAAATCAGGAAATGAAAGCTGATTGGCCTTGCTAATACAATACTTTCGGAGGGGATTGTATATACTGTGGTAAACTGCTAAAATAACAATAACTTGTCAGTGTCCAAATATTTATGGACCTGACTGTGTGTCAGTAAAAGATAATGATAATATACACAGAGTGTACAGTGAGTTTGAGTGAGTTTGTGTGTGTGTGCGCGTGTGTGTGTGCACGTGTATTACCCATGTGTTAATGCATCCTGCTTCCTTAACGGCTAATGCGTCCTAAGTGAACACAGATGGGGTGAATATTTCTAAAGTGGGAGACTTTTGAAAATATTACTTTTTATATCACTTTTTCCCATAATCCCAGTGTCATATAATCTAACAGAATATCTATAATAAAAAGCTTAAAATCTCCTTTGTACTATTCAAAAGCAACAAATAAAAAACCAGGTAGAATGGCACTTCTTAGAATCTTTTCTTACCTCTATTTTTTCATGTGATACTGTTAAAGTGGGACACTGTAACACTGTAAAAGTTACTGTAAAATCAGGAGACATGCTTGGAATTTCATGTACATAATGTTTTACCCACATTTATTTAGCTTGGTAAAAATATTTATCATGGCCTTTGACCCTCTGGTGTAGGGTGGTTTTTTTTTGGACCTCTAAATCTCTGCCATTTTCTTCTCTGTCTTTCTCATGTTCCTCCCTGACTTTCTTTGTTTTACCATTTGATTCTTAAATACATTTCAACCATTATGCATTATGCATAATTCAATTATGGAACAATACAGATACAATACAAACTATACCAATATTACAGGCATGGCCTACATTAACTGAGAATCTCCCATCGTTTATAGAATTTTAAAAGCAATTTACTCATTCAAAATAAGGCATTCAATCTAGGCGTGCACAGTATTTGTCTTCTGCGAAAGACATAGAACATCAAAACCATATTTGTAGCGCTTTGCTTTGAGCACCAGCTGCAAAACTGTGCAATACAATAGAACTTTGTTGTAACAATTGTGGTATAATAAATAGTAGCCTTAAATTTTCCAGCTTGAACACATACAGCTCATTTCCTTATAAAACTGCACACATTGTACCGGAGACTACCAATTTTTTTTAACACAAAGGATCGTCACACCAAATAGTGACTTTGTTTCACTTATTACTGTTTACTGCTCTTTATAGTATTTTTTTAAATGTAAAAACATTTAGTTTCATTATTTTTGAAGGCATCTTTGCTCTACAGCATTTCTTTGCATGTGCCTAAGACTTTTGCAGTACTGTATATATAGTTTTATATTGAGGCCATGAGATAACACACACACACACATGTATATATATGTTCTGTTCTGTCTTAAGCACAAGGTTGAGTTTCTAAGACAGTTGTAGAGTTGTAGACTAGCATCTATTAGACTACAACTCTACAACTTTATTTTTATTTTGTTTTAAACACAAAGCTTCAGTGAATACATGACTAGCATCTATTAGACATGTATTCACTGAAGCTTTGTGTTTAAAACAGCCCTGGCCACTTTATTAGACACACTTCCCCTGTTGCCACACTTTGGATGATACTATAGTGGTGTTCTCTTTCTATCGATGGACAGGGTAGACGAAAGATAACATATTATGTGTCTGTGCTACAGACAATAATTGTATACCTAGAAATGCAGCTGAATGAGGTAAACATGTAATGCTTAGTCATTACTGAATGATCCATAATTTTTCTATTGGCCATAAAAATCAGCCAACAAAAGTCAGAAAGAGTGTGATACACATTATCTTCAAAATATGTTAAGACTTTAAAACTTTTGCAGTACTTTCAGATTTTTTTAGCCAAACTTGACCGGGTTTTGACTTGTAGTAGGTTTTAAATCAGTTATTCACAAAACTTCAAGAATCAAGCTTAAAATTAATGAAGTATGAAGGGTAGTGTCTTAAGAAAGTGCTGATAAGGAGGAGTGCACAGCTGTCTCCAACAATCATGGGGAACAGCAGAACACACTATCACCATCCAAATGACACCAAAATTTGTGCCACATTTGTCATTTGTGCCACATTTCCACTGTTGAAAGAAACATTATTTTATCAAGTTTTTAAGTGATATATTTTAAATGCATGAAAAGAAAGGCAGGATTTGTCACTCAAGAATCCATCTAATCACACCCAATCCTAATCACACAGGTAAAATCTTGTTCATTTGTGCTCATTCTATGCTGTCAGAAGGTATTGAACCTTTGTGCCATTTTATTTCTCAAGTTAATAAGCAACGTATTTTTTCACTGTGTAACACCACACAGCATTAACTCAATACCAATAATGGCATATCTGTTGGGGTCACATCTGATCCCAGTAAAAATGAAGAAATTCCAAGTATGTGACTTTATAAAAGGAATCATTATTAGAATCCATCTTTCTGTGGTGACCAGATATCAGGTGATCCACAGACGGGACAGAGGATCACTATTCTGCGTATTTTCAGCAGGCAGACAGCTCACATGTGGACATAGATCCATCTGCGGATTTTCTCTTAGAATTTACTTTGGCAGATAAAATGACACTTCATAAGCATAGTCTTTTATATGAGTGTTTGTGACTTATACTATGACAAACACAACAGGAAGCTGGTCAAGAGGAAGTGGTGAGAGAACTAGTGGCACCATGCCAAATGTTGCCAGAGAGGATGATACACCCATTTTTTGCTTTCTTGGGCAACCTGCCTTGCTTTCCTATGTGCTATCTAAAGGAATATAAGTTCTGGCACTTTCTACCATGTACTATGACAAAAAGTTGGTGGATCGGCAGTACAACCCTGAAATCATCCAGGATTACAATGCCACCAAATATGGTGTTGGTAATCTGGACGATCTCTCTGCAATGCACACAATAAGCACAAGATCACCTGATGGTATGTGCTACTGTTATTCAACATGATTGACATTGCAGGCATTGTTGCATTCATTATCTGGATGGGAAATTATCCTGATTAGATGACTTCAGAGGGTAGAAGGTGTTGAGTGTTTTTTAAAGAATTAGGGCTGGCCTTAGTCATGCTACACATAAAGGTACGATCTCAAATCCTAACTCTGCATGCCTTAGTCCAAGCAACAATGCTGAGCAGTGAGTGAGGGAGTGAGGCCGAGTTCTGCTGTTACAGTACCACCGAACACAGCAAATCCAAATGCAAGAAAGACATTTGACCTGAAGAAACTTCAAGATCCTGGATTTCAAGAGAGGTTCCTGCTTGAACTAGCAAACAGGTTCAAATCCCTTCAGTACACCAGCCCCTCAGCCCCTATTACAGAAAGGTATAACAACTTTGAAAAGGCAGTGGAGGAGGTTATAGAAGCATAAATGCAAGCACCACAGACTTTCCAGCTGAATGTCAAGTAGGACAGTTAAGCTGAAAGCCAGGTGAGATTCAACCGAGAGAAGGTTCTTGTTTTTCAAGTTTCCTCAGGCACGGGGAAGGTGGCATAACTTAAATCAGAGAGAGTCACCAAAGCCTATCAAGTGGACATTATTTCAGAAAACGTTGTATAAAATATTTAAAGTACTATGACATTAATTAATCTCATTAATTTGCAAACTTATGTTTGCTCAAAGTACAGTTGTTTAATTGCAGGTAGCTTGCTAATGGTTTTCAGAATCTTGTATGCTACATTAGCTTTAAAATTTGGAGTGGATGGACATAGGAGTTGATTTAATGTAGTTACTGTGATTGGTCATTTAGCTGGATATAAGTAAATAATTAGTTTATTTAGCAACCTAGTTAACCAGTTAACATATGATTACTATTATGAGTACTTTAAGGCTAGCTAGGTCCACTTAAGGCTAGCTAGGTCCACTTACTTATCAACGCTTATAGAAAATAATAAAAATAATCCTAAATTCTTATTTAACACCATAGCAGAATTAACTAGGAATAAGACATCGACAGAAATTTCCACAATAACAGCATACAAAAGTAACGATTTCATGAAATTCTTTGATAGCAAAATTAAAAACATTAGGCAGAAGATACAGGCCCAAAGTCCAAATTATACAATAGACTGGGAGGATAGACTAACCATAGATCAGAGCTTAGAAAGTTTTACTCCTCTTGAAGAGAATGATTTAATCTCGCTCATCTCTTCTGCTAAATCATCAACCTGTCTATTAGATCCGGTACCAACACGTCTTCTTAAGCAAATAGTTGGAACCGTAACTGAACCCCTGCTTAAAATAATTAACTCCTCACTGAGCAATGGGTACGTTCCAAAATCACTTAAATTAGCTGTTATTAAACCACTAGTGAAGAAACCAGACCTTGACCCTAACGACTTAACTATAGGCCGATTTCAAACCTTCCCTTTCTATCTAAAATACTAGAGAAAGTAGTAGTGCAGCAGCTAATTTCATATCTACAAAGTAATAATATCTATGAACTTTATCAATCAGGTTTCAGGCCCCACCACTGCACAGAGACAGCATTAGTTAAAGTAGTCAATGACTTGCTATTAGCCTCTGATCGGGGTTGCATTAGTCTATTAATTTTACTCGACCTTAGCACAGCGTTCGACACTATCGACCATAATATCCTTCTTCACAGACTGGAAAAGGTCGTAGGAATTAAGGGCTCAGGCCTCGACTGGTTTAGATCTTATTTAACTGATCGTTATCAGTTTGTAGATGTAAACGGTGACCACTCAGCACGTTATCGAGTAGAATATGGCGTTCCGCAGGGTTCAGTCTTAGGCCCACTGCTTTTCACGTTATACATGCTCCCTTTAGGTAACATAATCCGTAAACATAATATTAGCTTCCATTGTTATGCTGATGACACACAGTTATACGTCTCAGCTAGGCCAGATGAGAATAGCCAGTTAAAGAAAGTTGAGGCATGTGCGATAGACATAAGAGACTGGATGCTAAGCAACTTTCTCCTGCTAAACCCAGAAAAAACAGAGGTTCTGGTACTGGGACCACAAGCCGCTAGAAGTAAGTTTAGAGATCACACTGTTACTTTAGATGGTCTCTCTGTTTCAAGTAGTCTAACAGTAAAAGATCTCGGTGTGATTATAGACCCTAATCTCTCATTTGAGGCGCATGTGGATAATGTAAGCAGGTTAGCATTTTTCCACCTCAGAAATATCGTACCTGACGCGCAGAATACCTACATGTACTTTACTGTCTGACTACGCCACCCCCTAAAATGGGCGGGGGAAACCCCTTTTCTCTCTATAGTGTGGCTGATTCTAGACCCTGCCCACAAAGAATCAGTTTACACAAGGCATGTACACAAGCTCAAATTTATTACAATTTTGAATAGGTACAATTGCTAATGTGAAAAAGAGACGAAGGGAAACTGGCTGGAGCTTCTCAAACTAATAAGGTCGGGTCGGCACGGCACCCACAGCTCCTCTCCTAGGAGGCCCTGGTGAGAGAGACAGACACAACAAACCCAACACCATACAAGCATGCAACATAGCAACCACTGCACACACAAGGTCAGTAATTACCACTACAAAATACCACACCGTGTTGCATGTTACCAGTACACACCAAAATAGTGTCCCCTCAGTGCAGCCCCCAACTGAATGGAGCAGTAGTGAGGTGCAGATCCGGCCTTGTACAGAGAACCTATACAGAGACAAAAAGAGGAGAACAGCCAGCTCCCAACACAATGACCACCGCGCTGGCTTGGTCAAGGCAGGGTTACACTAGACCAAGGACAAAAAAAAAGGGACAAAGCCAAAGGCAAACAAAACAACCAACAAACAAACTAAAAAAAAGACTTGTACACTGACAATAAAACAGTGGCTGGCCTGGTCCCTTTAAAAAGAAATAATACCACATTAATCCCCAATTTCATTCACCAGCACACATAAAACCAACATATACAAGAAGTATTGGCCTACTTTGCAAGAGTGTTCAATACTCCCCGCAGCACAATAACCCAGGAAGATAAAATGGGGCACTCCAGTGGTACAAATACAAGTACATAATCAACACATTTTAAATACCAATATAAAACAATTTAAAATGAAAAAATAAAATCACATAAGAAACTACCAGAGTGTCTGCAGCCCAGCAACTCAATAGGAGGTCACAAGTCCTTCAAATGCCACGCAGTCACCTGTGTCCTTCATAAAGAGTGGAACACATTGTTCTAGCAGTCACCCTGATAAAGTTAAAACAGAACATGAGAATTCAGTTCCTATATCGATTAAAACACAGTCGAGTCACTCCATTACCTGTATGACGGGAGTCTAGTTGCAGTGGCAAATGGCAGCAGCAAGAGAGTGTGAACTCCACAAGCCAAACTTTATAATCTCCTAATGTGTCATGTGACATGCCTCATGTGACCCAAGACAAGCAGCCACACAATGCAGATCACATGATCCCCACACTGATTATCAGTGCAGGTAACCACCAACAAGAAAACACAGATCCCCACAATTAGAAATATACTTTCGCTAAGTGATGCTGAAAAACTAGTCCATGCATTTATCACGTCCAGATTAGATTACTGTAATGCTTTACTATCTGGATGTTCGTCTAGATGCATAAATAAGCTTCAGATAGTTCAGAACGCAGCAGCGAGGGTCCTTACTAGGACTAGGAAGTATGAGCATATCACGCCAGTCTTATCTACATTACACTGGCTCCCAGTAAGATTCCGCATCGATTTTAAAATATTACTCCTAACCTATAAAGCATTAAACGGTCTCGCTCCGCAGTATTTAAGCGATATGTTAGTACCTTACGTTCCGACGCGCCTACTTCGCTCTAAGGATGCAGGCTGTCTATCAGTACCACGCATTGCCAAAACCACGGCAGGGGGCAGAGCTTTCTCTTACCAAGCCCCAAAATTATGGAATAGCCTCCCAGTTAATGTACGTGAAGCAGACACGGTCTCAGTGTTTAAGTCGAGGTTGAAGACTTATTTATTTAACCTAGCATTTAGCGACTAGTGTTTTTATCAAAGGAGTAGATCTGGGGGACTCGTGGATGTTGAGTTTTATCTCCACACGGTGACTGTGAGTGTACCTAACCACTTTCCTTCTCTTTCTGCCGAGCTACACTCCTGAGCTGCCGGTGATCCAGACCCCCCTACACTCTGGACCAGATGAGCATCACTCCTGAGCTGCTGGTAATCCAGACCTCCCCCCCCTTCACTCTGGACCTGTCCACCGGCAATGCTTCATACTGCCACGAAAACGCTTCAGCTGTTTTCCATGGACTACACCAACACACATTGTACTCACACACACGCACACTACAGTGTAAACATATGAGGATGGGTTCTCTGTTGAGCCTGGTTCCTCTCAAGGTTTCTTCCTATCACCATCTCAGGGAGTTTTTCCTTGCCACCGTTGCCCTGCTTGCTCATCAGAGACGGCACACACACACACTTCACTTTACTTTTGTTTGTGTAAAGCTGCTTTGAGACAATGACCTTTGTAAAAAAAGCACTATACAAATAAAAATGAATTGAATTGAATACTTACTACAATATAATTAAAATATTTTTGTAAAAACAATATTTACATTGTTTCTGTCTGTTTTCCTTTAGACCTACTCTACCTCCATTGTCAGTATGTCTTTCAGAACGGTAAGTCAGCTCCCCAAGGGCACCCTGAGGGTGCCTCAGTGAGCCAAAAGCACACACACAAAACAGCAGGAGTGTTCATTCTTTTGTCTCAAATAATATAGTGTTATTAGATTAATAACAATTAAACTAATCTACCAAAACCTAATTAGGAATATGGTCAAATAAAGGCAACATTTAAGGCATGTTCCGTGAATGTCCCTGAATAGTCCCTTGGAGGTCTGTTGCACGTAGCAAACATCCCCAAATAGTCTCCCAGAGGTCCGCCGTATCGTGAATGTCCCATAATGTCCCATGTGACATTTTGGTGACCCTACAAAAGAATGTCCTGTTTGCATTGTTGGCTCGGGGGACATTCCCACAGCATATTTTTTGTTAGCTGGGATATGGAAGCCACAATTTAATATATTGAGGTCACAAGATAATGTATAGGGGCCACGAGATAAAATATTGAGGTTGCAAGTTAATATATTAAGGCCAAGAGATAATATATTGAAGTCACAAGTTAATATACTGCAGCAATGAATTAATATATTGACGCATTATAATATTGGTAATATAGGCAGGCTTAATATATTGAGGTCATGAGTTAATATTTTGAGGCCACAAGATAATAAATTGAGACCACAAGTTAATATTTTAGAGTTATACAAAAATTGTATTATTTGAGCCTCCAATTAATTATTTGGCAGGCGGGCACTTTGGAGAGACTTGGCTATCAGTTCAGTTCAGTGCTCTTATTTTGATTTCAAACATCACACTTTGAAAATTCACTTAAGGTAGTATATCCATGCCAGTGGTATATCCATGCCACAATGCCAGTACTCTGGTATATATTTATACATCATTCCAAGACTGAAATATTGTGTAATATTATCAGTCCTGGGGGGCACGGAGGCTTAGTAGTTAACATGTTCGCTTTGCACCGCCAAGGTTGGGGGATTTGCTTCCTGCCACTGCCCTGTGTGCGCAGAGATTGCATGTTCTACCTGTGCTTTGGGGGTTTCCTCCGGGTACTCCAGTTCCCTCCCCCAGTCCAAAGTGTGTTGTAGGCTGATTGGCATCTCTAAGTTGTCCGTAGTGCGTGAATGGGTGTGTGTGATTGTGCCCTGCGATGGGTGTTGCATGTTTCTGTTTTGTTCTCATACATGTTCACATGTGCTGTTCTGGCAACAAGACAAAGCCCCACCTCAAGAATTCATATTTCAGACTCTTGTTATACGAGCATATACAGACTGCATTTACAGTCACTCTTGGAGTGAATGAGACATGGCTACGATGTACTCCAACATGACAAGTAGGTAGAACTTTTCCATTTTGCAGCTGCTCAGTAGCCATTAAAGGTTGATATTACCATTAGTAAAGTGTGCATTTTTTTCTTTTCTCCATCTTTTTGGGGGAACAAGTTAACATTTCTGATTTGTAGTATCTGTAAATGCTGCCATTATACGTGCAACCTGCAACCTTGCTCACTGCATCAAGTTCATTAACATAGATATAAATAAGAAATATGCTATTTGTTTCATTTCGTCCGTGGTTTGCTCCACTGTCTTACTGAGCTCCAAAATAAAACCTTACCATATTCTACCATGTTTCTGTACAAACAAAAGAAATATGCTTTCATTTATTTATAAATAAATTTAAGATATTAACTATGTGTTTTTTTTTAATGATTGTTCATCGTTATTAAAAGAAAATCACATGAGTATTTTAATGAAATTTCACCTAAAGGATTTTACAGAACTTTATGCTTTATGCATTATACCTTCTGACAGTGTGTCCAGTTAACTTTGTAAACTTTTCTGATCTTGCTGGAATGTAAAAAACCCCAAAAAGTAAATTTGATAGAATATTGTTAGATGACTGTTGTTGTCACTTGTATATAACAGTTTGTTGATTTGGGTAAACAGTTAAAGCAGTTAGCTTGCTTACTTGGTCAGTTCAGATAGAAAATAGAAAGATTTCCAGAAAGGTACTACAAGGCATCTTGTTCAGGAGCTGAATAAAGTTCTGCAAAATGCTATTTGTTATAATAATTTGTGAATTACAAATGAAGCCACACAGAAAAAAAACTTGCATTAGCCTTTTTAGTGTTCATTATTGCATTATAATTTTTCTGACAATGAGACCATTGTTTGTTTCATAAACAGCTAACACTGTCTACCAGGCCTGCAACAACAACAATGTGAGGGAATTCAGCCGAGTCTTCCTCCCTACCCTCTACAGCATTGTCTTCATCGTGGGTTTCATTGGCAATGGCCTGGTGTTGTGTGTCCTTGTCAAGTACAACAAAATATCCAAAATGTCAGATGTATGCCTCTTTAACCTGGCCCTTTCTGACATCCTCTTCCTTATCTCATTGCCTTTCTGGGCCCACTACGCTGCCAACACTGAGTGGACTTTTGGGGTCTTCATGTGCCATACCATGACAGCACTCTACATGCTGGGATTCTATGGAAGTATCTTCTTCATGATCCTCATGACTGTGGACCGCTACGCCATCATTGTTTACATCTTCATCTCCTCCAAGCACTGGTCTATCAGAACTAATATAGCTGTGGCTTTGTTTGTGTGGGCACTTAGCTTGGGAGCCTCTCTGCCGACCATTATTTTCTCCCAAGCGAAAAATGAATCAGGTAATTGGTCATGCAAAGTAGAATATCCACAAACAGCTTGGATGTTGTTCTCTTACATTGAGCTGAACATCCTTGGTTTGATCATTCCTCTCACAGTGATGGTGTTCTGCTACTCACGTATCATCCCCATCTTAATGGCCATGAAGTCTCAGAAGAAACACAAAGTTGTCAGGCTCATGGTGGTCTTCATCAGTGTTTTCTTCCTCTTCTGGACCCCCTACAACATCGTCATCTTCATGAAGTTCCTGCATCACTTGGGCTACATGGCCAGCTGTCCGTGGCAACAGAACCTGAACATGGCTATGCAGTGGGTGGAAACCATAGCGTTCAGTCACTGCTGCCTCAACCCCATAATCTACGCCTTAGTGGGGGAGAAATTCAGGAAATTATTTCAAAAGATTCTGAAGGAGTGGTTTCCTCTTTGCTTTGGTCATTGCACAACAAATGAAAATTGAGTTCTCTTAGAGGAGGACCTTTATGTATACATGCTCCTCAGCATAAAATCTAAACTGTAACTATTACTGCATGTTATCACTAAAGCCTATTTCAATTAGTAAAAAGTTCATAGTCCATAATACATTGCTTAGAGTACAGTCTTTCCAGAGAAGGTTGTTGATTATTTGTTGTCATTCTGTTACTCTTTTGTTTAGTGCTTATTTCTCCATTTTGAACTAATAGTGCACATATTGCTAGCAGCAGTGTAATCACATCAAATAAACTACTAATAAATCTCTTTAAGGCTGTTTTGTATTTCACATACTATTTGTCTAGTGTAACTGATACTACCCAAGTTTATTCTTTTCTGATGTTTCACCAGTAGAGTACTTTTTTCCCACCACAGATTTCCAAAGAATACAGAATATATAAATATATATAATATAAAAAAGTTGTATAAACTGCAACTGTCGTATTACAAGATCAAAATAAAATTACAAAAAAGGGTAGCTTTAAGGGTAGCTTTATATATTTTTTAAATACTAATTACCTTACTGTACCACTCAAACAGGCTGTTTTCTCTTGTCCCACCTTGCTGATCATTTTGCATGCCAAATATAATAATAAATAATAACATATTAAGTTTCTTTTTTGTCATGGTCAATTTGCTATGTGTATTTAAAGGTGAAAACATTAATTTGCATTATTAACCTATTTTAAGTAATAATAATTATACATTTAAACTATGTCCCACTCAGCCTGCTCAGCCTACCTTTTCATGTTGCTCCATGCTCCCAAAATGTATGTGCAACCCTATAACTGAAACCCATTTATCTGGTTAAAGGAACCGATACTGTAACAAACAAGTAGATTTTTTGAAGACTATTGATGCCTCCATGATACTCCAATGGAATTTTTTACTAGAAAATAGTCAACTATGTGTTGTATCACTTGTTAAGAGAGAACACAAATGAACACTGCATTATATAATGAATAAAACACTTGAGGGTGGTGGAAAGCTGGAGGAAAATAATCCACTGTGACCTTGACCAGGATAAAGTGAACTGATAATGAATCCTCCTTTTTTGGGTTTTGTCAAGTATTCACTTTTTTTTTCTTGTGTTTTTCAACAAATTGAGTTAAACAGTCTACCCATAGTCAGAATGGGAATTTTTTATTGACTTTTACTCATATATAATGTATTATAGAGTTGGACAGGTTAGAACAAGTAGATGAGTGTTTGTGTTAAATCTGGTACAACTGATGTAGGAGCCATGTCTAGTCTACACTGTCATTAGGAAAACTCTTCTAGGAACTAGCAAATGAAACCAAGGGTGAAAATCTCATTTCAGCTTAGGGACAATAAACATTTGACTGACATTTTCTCAAGAGCATTTCCTGAAGGGGACAGCAAAAGTCCTGCTGTAGCAAACACAGTTAATAACATTAAGCGTACAGTAATTATTACTACTGTATATGACTACTAAATGTATTTTTTTTGCCAGAGCCATACATTCATTCATTATATATAACATTCTTTAGGACTATCTGAAATTGCAGTTGTCAGTAACAGTGCCATAGGATGAGCAATAATATAAAATAAGAATATGAGCTTTACCCTCATAGCCTTTTCACAGCTTGTAGACAATACATTATGTAGGCCTATGGGAATAACAGTCTCATTCTGTTTAACCAATCTTTATTGAGTCTGACAGGAATAAGAGTTGTTCTGTACATATTTTTATGCTTTTTTCATTGTTTTAATGATAATAGTATTACCATAAGCACAAAGATAAAAAAAAATTACAGTTCCAGAAACAAAAAGTATATATATTTTAAACAAGCAAATGAATTATCCAGACAAATCAGCCAAAATGTTTACTTTATTGTTCTATCAGCGTGTCACAAAACAACAGTTATCATCAAGTATATGTCACCCAAAGTAAGGCCATTTAAAGTTGCACTACAGTGTTTCTGCCTTCAATTACACTCATAAAATGAGTGTGAACTGTAATTACCTGCTTGACTGCTGGAAAGTGTATGTCTTACTTCTCTCAGTTGCTCAAATTTAATATGCTGCATGTGCTGAGATCTAACCAGGTAGATAGGTATATATTCAATTCAATTCAATTCAATTTTATTTGTATAGTGCTTTTAACAATGAATATTGTCTCAAAGCAGCTTTACAGAACATAAGAAACAAAAAGCATGCAAACAGAAACAAAAACATGCAAACAGTCCTAGATGTTAGACAAAATTATCCCTAGTGAGCAAGCCTGAGGTGACTGAAGTGACTGTGGCAATGAAAAACTCTCTTAGATGATATGAGGAAGAAACCTTGAGAGGAACCAGACTCAAAAGGGAACCCATCCTCATTTGGGTGACACTGGAGAGTGTGATATGAACAATGTCCTTTCTGCATTTAATTATAGTTACATAGAATTTTATGTGAATATTAATTTGGAGGTTGTTGTCTTCCTTATGGCCAGGAAAATAAATGAGTACATTGAACAGAATGCAGTTGTTTTATGAATAGAAAAGCATTTTATTGAGTTCGTAAAAGTAAGCGAATTGGTAAAAGGAGGTATCTAACTGACACATTCTTTGTTTGAGGCTAACATTAACACATTACTTACATCAGCCACCACTGGCACACTCACAAAATCATGTTGCTTCTCTGTAGTCACAATTAGTGTTTGTAAAAAAGTCTTTTTGTTAAGAGGCTTCCAAATTGATTAAGGGTCTAGGACATCTTTATTTGGCAATTTTATTACACTCTTCCTTGCAAAAATGCTCCTTCTTCTTCTGAACCCATTCTTTCTTCTAAATGGTGAAATTTATCGTCATCTTCAGTTGTCTAACAGAAGCCTGCAGGTTTAGATTGGTATTTGGAGCTATCCATGATTCCCTCTATCTTGACTAGAACCTCAGTTCCAGCTGAAGAGAAGTAGCCACATAGCATGATGCTGCCACCACCATGCTTCACTGTGGTTATGGTGTTCTTTGTGTAATAAACTAGTCTTGGGTAGTCTTGTTTTTGAGCCAAACATATCTTTCACAGTTATGTCAAAAATGTGCCAAAAACTTTCTACTTTGCTCTTATCAGACCATAATATATCCATAGACATATGAAGAATATGAGAGATTGTTGTCACATGTAGGCCAGTAGAGATTGTAGACACATGATCAGTACTGAAAAGATGTTCCTGCATCTCCTTTAATGTTTTCATTTTTCATTAATTTTTCAAGTTTTCATCTTATCCTTCCATCAATTTTGGAGGGACATCCTTTTCTTGGTAATGTTACTGTGGTGCCCCATTTTCTCCACTTGTGATGATGTCTAATGTTGTGGAAATTCTTTTGTACCCCAATTCTGAGCAATAACTTTCAACAATGAGATCCAGTACATGCTTTGTAAGCTCTTTGATGACCATGGCTTTATCAGTTAGATGAAACCTAGAAAATGTCAAGAAAAATCTACGTAAACAGCTGATTGTTATTTGGGGTTAATCAGAATCACTTCATTGATAACAGGTGTATGATTATTACTTTTGAACATGAGTTTGAGCCCAGTCACATGCCCCTTATGAAAGGGTGTGCAACCAGGTTTTTTTTCCTTGCCCAACCCGCCCAAATGTTTTTATTAGTTTTTCACGTAACTTTTGTTGTCACATTCATAGTAGAAAACGTTCGGCTACAATTTCTTTGTTTCAATTTGTCTATAACAAAAACCAGCAATTTTAACAGGGGTTTTCAGACTTTTTATATCCACTGTAACTGCACTTTATGGTCAAACGCCAAATGTGGACACCTAACAACCATACCCATATGTTGCCACAATTTGGAAGCACACAATTCTCTAGAGTACCGGTGTATGCTGTAGCCTTAAGATTTACTTGTTTAAGAGACACGTGAACATTTCTGAGAAGAAATAAATGCAAAACAAAAAAAGCAGAAATGGTCATAATGGGAGCCCATGGAGACAGATGCAAGTGCAGAACTTCTTTAATAAAACAAGAGACAACAGGGAAAAACAAACACAGGGAAAAAGGAGCCAAGAACTAGTACATGAGGAGCTAGGCTAATGTTAAGTTAGGGCTAGGAATAACTTAAACTGGTGAACAAAACAATACACAGTGCAAACAGGAACTAACCTAACCATGAACACAAGCTCAAGCAAGAATACAAACTTACATAAACTCAACACATGCTTACACAATGCTCCAACAAATAAAGGCAGAAATATGGAACTTAAATTGTGTAGCTAATCAGAAAATAACACACAGGTATGCATGATCATGACAGGAAATAGGGCAGACAAACAGAATAAGTTCTACATAGGGAATAAGGTGTAGAATGGGGGAATGGTTATCTTCAGCAGCTATTAAAGCATTTTATTGTGACTTTTTTCTGTTGGATAGCACCTAGGATATCCTCCAAAAACTGTCAGAATAAGTAGACCACCGTGACGTTTTAACAGTTGAGTCACAAGAACTAGGGTATGCGGCAGTGGGAAAGGCAGAAAAAAGGCTCTCCCAAGAATATTCTTAGAACAACATTTAATGCAAATACTTTTATTAAAAATTCCAATGAAAGTTGATCTGCCTTATTCATTTTTGTTAGTTATTTCTGTGTCTCTCTGTCATTGTTTTGGGAAATGTAATCAGTGGCACTTCCTGGTTTGTCAGAATGGCATCTGGGCCTTGAAGGGTTGTGCCCGGCCCTAAATAGAGAACTTAGAAGGCTGCAGGCAAAGTCCCTGCATAGTTTGTACCTTCTCTCTTGGAGAGTGGTCAATAAAAGTGCTTTCAGGGCATCTTGATAAATAAAGTAGGCAGGCTCGTTTCTGAATACACTCATTCTGGTTTGATGGCACTTCCATGTCATGCTGGGAAGGCATACTCCAATGTGGGGTGAATATATTCAGTGTATGTTATTGTCACTCCTGCCCTTCTCAGTCACCCAAGGAAATGTAGTTTGGTGTTACCTCTTTTTACTATTACTATTTTCCCACTGTAGGTCAGATCATATTCAGATTCTGAACACCTTAACTGCACCATAAGACATTAGCTGTTGTCCAGAGAGAAGGAACAAACTGTGCAGGGACTTTGCCTGCAGCCTTCTAAATTCTCCATTTAGGGCTGGGTGGCAACCCCTCAAGGCCCAGATGTCATTCTGGCAAGCCACATTCCAAAACAAGGACAGAGAGATGCAGAAATAAGTAACAAAAAATGAATAAGGCAGATCAACTTTCACTGGAATTTTAAACAATGAAATACATGTTTTAAAAGTATTTGCATTGAATGTTGTTCTAAGAATATTCATGGGAGAGCCTTTTTTCTGCCTTTCCCACTGCTGCATACCCTAGTTCTTGTGACCCAACTGTTGTGACTCAACTGTCAGTGGTCACTGTGGTCTACTTATTCTGACAGTTTCTGGAGGACATCTTCAGTGCTATCCAAAAGAAAAAAAGGTACAATAAAATGCTTTAATAGCTGCTGAAGATTACCATTTCCCCAACTATTTATAGATGACATACTGTAATTCAGCACTAGCATTAATATATAAATGCAGCTAGAAAATATTCAATTAGTATTGAACATACTTAAGTTTCATTGCTAATCATATAATAAGATAATGACAACAATACATTCAAGTATGCTTTGTGATGTGCAAATAGATAGAGAGTACCATTCTAATCCATTCACTCCAGCTGTTGTATTGTTTCTGGCAAAGCAAGCTGTTCCAGATTTCTCCAAACAGTCCTTAAGTCCACAATATATAAATCCACAAAAATTGTAATGCAGCTGTAATCTACTTTGGGCTGTGGTGGATTAAGCCTAATATAAATTTGACCTCTCTGCACATTCACTAGCACGGACTTCCACAGAGCTGGAGGAAAATTCTTCAAAGCGTATGAGACACATCTGTACAAAATGTGTTTATTTTGAGACAAGCAAAGCACATATGATTAAACATGATTGTTCTAATAGTCTACATGTTGATATACTTACAAACTGTAGTGTTCATGTATGTGTGCAATAAAATAAAATTTTAAGCTAAAAATAATAGCTCCCTATAAAAATATGTCACTCAGATTGAAGCGCTAAAAGTCACAGTGCCCAACAATAACACACAGGATCATGCCATTTCTGTTCTAAAAACTGTGTTTGTCCTGGAATGAAAATGTCTTATAATTCTCTTAGATTCTATATATATCAGTGCCACATCCCTGATGTATGTATATTAAAAGCAAAAGCATATTAGAATCTTATGGTAACATTGAGGCACCCCTTAACAAACTACTTTTTTTTTTTATTTTCTTTTTTTGTTGATTTAATGTGTTTTACATCATGTAGGTGTTACTACAAATACATCAAACAGAAATTTTCAATCAAATGGTCATACAGTACTAATTCCATTCATCCAGTGTCCTCAAACTAGTACATTACAACTGTTTCATACTGCAGCATACTTTATGGTGTAGTTCATTTGCATAAATAAGTGATAAAAAATATGATTTTTAGTGTTGGAGGATTTAAAAAAAGGATAAAAGGAATCTTTAGTGTTGGAGGGTTTTTTAAATTATACATACATTAAAATCACATTTTCCAAAAAAGGTAATGTGTTCTGCATAGCTGTTTGACTGTAAATGGAATGAATGTAGTTCCCATCATTAGCATTTGCCACCAAATTATTAACAACAAGTACTGAATGGCAATTTGATTGAAGACTGAATACAAAAAAGGGTGTTGACATTTAAGTATGCTTTGTGATGTGCAAATAGATAGAGAACTTACATATATAGGAACTAAAGGCCTGATTTTATTACTACTACTTTAGTACTATGGTTTGTAAGTCTATCAACATGTAATGTAATGTATATATAATCAGGCCATTAGTTCCTCACAGCTGATGTACCTATTAAAAGCAAAAGCATATTACAGTCTAATATAAATGTTTGGGCTCCCCTTATCTAACTATGTTTTTGTGAATTTTCTTTTGTTTTGATTTCAACAAATTTTAACATACAACTAGTACTTATTTACTTAATTTAACATATTTCAAAAAGGAAAATATGTGGCATGCTTTAAATGTTTAGGGGTGTAATACAAAAATAAAATTGTTATGTTAAAATTTGTTCGATGCAGAGGCTGCATTAGGTTCGTTTGATTTTAAAATCAGCCAGGGGTGCCCAAAATTTTGCACATAACTGTATGTAGAACACATACAGGGAGTAGATTTTAAATAAAATAAATTTTAATTGAACTCAAAAATGAAACAACCATTAAGATGTACCAACTGTATTTTAATACCTTGTGATCTGGTTTCACTGCTTCTCTAGATGGGGTACTTTCAACTTCCTTATTGTCCGAATGTCTCAAAAGCAATATCTGAAAAAAATCAAATCAAAAATCAAAAATAAATAAATAAATACATAAAAATCAAATAGTGCTTATTCAATCAAATAATCAAGCATAAGAAAAATAACAAATCAAGTTATAATTAAACTTTAAAAACAATAAAGGTTCCAAAAACATTAATTTGAAGCAATACCATGTAGCATTGTTTCCCATTTCTGGTCATGGAGCTTCTGGCCATGGACATGGACAGTTTTCCCTACACAGATAATCCAACTGATTGGCTTATTATGTGTGTTAAGGCCCAA
Source organism: Pangasianodon hypophthalmus (assembly GCF_027358585.1). Classification (NCBI taxonomy): domain Eukaryota; kingdom Metazoa; phylum Chordata; class Actinopteri; order Siluriformes; family Pangasiidae; genus Pangasianodon; species Pangasianodon hypophthalmus. The sequence goes on along the minus strand of NC_069710.1, from coordinate 11,559,370 downwards.
GAAAAAATGTGCACATAAGGCTACTCCAGGACCAGGAGTGTGAATCTGTGCCATAGAAGAAAAAAATTTGGTTCATTAAAGACCCTAAATCTCTGTATCTGGCCCCAGGGACAAATGCATCTCACAGACATGTTAACTGGCTCATGGCTTCTCTCATAGTATATGATAGGTGGCCAGCCGGACAAGACATTGCAATTTCTCCTTTCACCTGACAGTGGCAGCAGACTGTGTTAACACAGCTTATATGCAAGAGCCTTTTTTTTCTCTGACTACACCTGCAAATTAATATACTAAATGATATTTAGTCATAGCTACAGAAAAAAGCGCAAAATTTACAGTCAGAAGGAGCAATTTCAAAAGAGCTGGAATCAAAAATACTTTTTCATCAAGAGCCATAGCAAATGTGTGTACCTCCTATGTCAAGAGACTGTTGCATTAATTAAGGAATTTAATAGCATGAGACATTATGAAAAAAACATGGGCATTGCAAAATATATTCAGAGGATGAGAGGCAGAGAAACTGAAGCAGCTGGAAGCAACTTTTTATCAGAACAAATGGGAACAGAAGTTTAATAGAGCTAATAAGTAGCGATGCTTCCAACTACTAAGCATGGAAAAACTTTCGTGAATCCTTGAAAGACTTCTTAACTAAAGTGGTCAATGTCAAAATTAAATTCACTATGTTTGAGCTCTAAAATAATATTTTGGTGACTGGCTCTCAGGTATTTTGATGTGGTATAAACTGACCCTCTTCGGTAAAAGTCTGGACACTTGTGCCTATGGGATCTATGTAATTCAATACAAATACATTTTCGTATTTAATATCAGCCATAGAATGTGACACTTGGTCCAAAAAGTTTGCCAATCTCTGCTTTAAAAGTTGACTTTGCCACCGTTGTACTATAAAACATCCAGATATGATTAAACCTTTTCACTTTTCATGTGAATCCTACAATGCCAACTTGTGTCATTAATAAGGGGACTATTCACATGGTGTCATTGGATGTTTCCTTGGACCGATCACATCTTCCATGAAGGGACAGTTGGCATGCTTACTACCTCCAGACTACGTATAACCATATTTTCCTCCACATTAGGTGGACAAATTATGTGCATTCAAGTTTGCTTTACAAATCTCAATTTCTCATTAGCTTACCCCGCCACTTTTACCAATCAAAAAATGCCTTTCTATTCATTAAATTACTACATTCTGTTCAATGTACTGATTTATTTTCTGGCCATATACAGTATACCTATCTACTTAGTTAGATGTCAGCACATGCAGCGCATTAAAAGCCTATCAAGCCATTAAGAGAAGTAAGACATACACTTTCCAGCAGTCAAGCAGGTAATTATAGTTCACACTCATTTTATGAGTGTAACTGAAGGCAAAAACACTGTAGTGCAACTGTAAATTGTCTTACTTTGTTTTACATATACCTGATGATAACTGTTGTTTTGTGACACGCTGATAGAACAATAAAGTAAACATTTTGGTTGATTTATCTGGATCATTCATTTACTAGTTTAAAAATATATACTTTTTGTTTCTGGAACTGTATTTTCTTTTAGCTTTATGCTTATAGTAATGCTATCATCATCATCTCTTCAGCTGGCACTAGCTGGATAGCTCCAAATACTGTCTATTTTGGTATAAAACCTGCAGGCCTCTGTTAGACAGCTGAAGATGGGGAATTTTTTTTACCTTCCAGCATAATAACGGCCGAAAAGAACAAATTCAAGTGAACAAAGGAAAAAGAAGATCAACGTTTTGGAATGGCCCAATCAGAGCCCAGATCTAAATCTTATCAAAAACCTGTGGAATGACTTGAAGAGGGCTGTGCACAGAAGACCCTCTCACGATTTGATAGATCTGGAGCATTTTTGCTAGAAAGAGTGGAATAGGTTTGCCAGTTCAAGATGTGCTAAGTTGATATACTCTTACCCAGAAAGACTGAGTGCTGTATTAAAAGCAAAATGTGCTTGGTATATACATATATATATATTTTGGCTGTAACCACAAGACACGTGTTTGTCACATTAACATTCTAAAAGCTTATCATACTCATGAAGACCTCTCTGGTTCTGAATACAAGGACATGTGCAATGATAAAGCTTTTTCTGTTGGGTTGATAGCGTACCTGATAGCAGTGAGGAGCACCCTGTTGAGGACTCATGTAGTCAGTGATTGACAGTTATGCTCACTTATCAGCGAGGGTTTTTCCCTATTTCAACACTAATTGGTTGTAGCTTGGGATGCCTCACATCTGATTGCTCTTCTCGCAGCCTCATCGCTGACGTGTGGCATTGCTGCGGGAATGCCGTCATCATAACCATTTAAGGGGACTGCTCAATGTCTGGTTCTACTGTGTGTTGCTGCCTGGTTTCATTGCTCCGCTACTTTTTGGCCTAATTTTGTTGCGGGGGTGGGGCTATGTTATTGTAAACTCCTGGAGAACTAATGTGGTGCTCCATATGAGCTTTGTCTCCCTCCTTGGATGGATTGAGTTTTTGTTTTCTTTTCTTTTGTTCTCCTTTTCTTTTTGTTTCTCCAAGTATAATTATCATCCTTTGAATCTATATGATGTAGTTTCTTATTTTATGTTAATCTATTTTTGAGTTTATTGTATTGGTGATTATTGCAACCTGCCTTTGTGCAAGTTGCATGTTACCAACTGTTTAATTATTCCAATACTACACTGTTACTGCTCATTGTTGCTTGCTTCTATGAGAAGGAGCTTATCGCAACCAGTTATTTGGTCATTTTAATATTTTGTGATTCAGTTACTTAAGTTGTTAGTTTATTTATTTGTTTCTGATTTATTGAAGGAGCTGGGGTCCCACGGGTGGAAGGATCTTTCCTATGGTGGTGATGTTTCTTCACTGAGTGCTGTGTAGCACTTGGAGTGTTTGGTTGTGTGATCTGAGTGCACGGTGGTGTGTGTGTGTGTGTGTGCTCTTGTAAAACCAAGCTAGGTAATTGTTCCTTCTGTTGGGAGCCTCAGCCCTGTGGGTTGGTATTTATGATTGTTTTGTTTGGTTTATTTTTCCTTAAGTTATATAAGTGTTAGTATTTGTATAATTTACTTTCTTGTGTTTGTAATTCTATTTGTGTTATTTGAAGTAGTGCTGCCAGTGGCTTTATTTAATGTTATTTAAGTGATTTTAGAGTGTCTAGCCTTTTTTTATTGTGTGTTAATAAAGATTTGTATTTTGTTTTATACTCATGTTACTTGCCTACCTTTTCTATAAGAGGAATTAACCTGTGTGCCTTAAATACTCCATTGTTGGTTATTTTGAACATTGCTCTGGATGTAATTCCTAGGGTGATGTAGTCGGAATCTTAATTAGTAAAAGAACGTGGGCTTGTGTTTTAAACCTGTACTGCTCCATCACACTCAGATGGGTTAGTGCTACATCATGTGCCACAACCCTTTTGCAGGCTTTCAAATTCTGAAATGTTGTCCAGCCTGTCTTCTCTCCTAGGTGATTTGCCTGACCACCAGAAGGTTGGAAGATGTTGAAAGTCTAAATTGTCAGTTCACTAGCATTTTCCAAGATGTTCCTTCCCAGACAATGCTCTTGCAACATGATATACATATTATTACAACAACACCCATTAAACAGCATGCTTAAAGAATCAGTGCAACTAAGAGGGTGGCCATGTAAGAAGAAGTCAAATATTTGTTGGAGCATGAGTTAGCCAAACACAGCTGTAAACAAGGTAAACTCCTCTGGAGTTTGATTTAGATGACCTTGTCATTTACATTACTGAGTGGCCTACTCATTTAGATGTGTGTGCATGAAAGTGAACTAATATTGGCCCTGTGGGGATCTGAAGGTTGTGGTCTCCCTCGACTTCTCCAGTGGCACTTGCCAATATACTTTATAAGGGTGATGATATAGTTGGCATGGCCAATGCACTCCAACAACTCATCGATGCGTGGCATGGAGTATGCATCCAACTTGGAAACACTGTTGACCTCCTGCTAGTCATTGCATTTCTGCAGTGACCCATCCTTCTTGGAAACAATAACCATGGGACTGCTCCACTCACTCTGTGCAGATTCAATGATGCCCATGTTCCTTGTGGTCTTAATTTGTTGGGCAAATTCTGCTTGCATACTCTCAGGCACACGGTAGGGACGCTGCCAGTTAGGGGTGGGATTATGAAGATGGATGGTGTGTTGCACAGTGTCAGTTCTGCCTGTCTCTTTTGTAGACTCCCGTGCCTTCTATTTTTTTTTTTAGCAGATTCACATGGTAGACCTGACAGTCCTTCCCTGGATGTATAATCTTGTAGGTGTCTGGACCCATCCGTCAAACACCCTGGCATTATGGTTGTACCAGAACCATATGGTTGTGCTCTCTAGCGCTTCACTTTGATATTTCTCCATCCAGTCCCTCGTCTGCAACACATAACCCACCACCCCTTCAGCTGGTGGGGCTGGCTTCTTCCCCTCCCAGTTGGCATGCAGCAGGTCCAACGGGCTTTGAACTGTTCTTGCATACAACAGTTCCAAAGATGAGAAGCATGTGGATGCCTGCAACACCTCCCAAGTAGGCAAAAAAGCAGAAAAAGGAGCTATTTGTCCCAATCCGTCCCAGTGTTAGAGACAAGCTAGTCTTTAAGGTCTTATGAAAACATTCCACCAGTCCATCTCTTTGAGGGTAATAGGGTGGTGTTCTCATCCCTGTAATGCCCATCTGCTGGTAAAGCTGCTTCATGATGTTGGAGTTAAAGCTGGTTTCCTGTTTTGTGATGATCTCATCAGGGTTCCCCACCCTTGAGAAAAGCTGAATTAGGGCAGGAATACCCTTGGGGGTGCTGATGGAATGAAGCGAAAAAGCTTGAGGAAATCTGATGGCATAACCACTGATCACCAGGGTGTATTATTATCCTGAGCTGCTCTTCTCTAATAGACCCAATTACATTTGAGGGGGGGAACTCAAATGTAGATGAGGTAGTTCTATTACCAAACTAACCTCTAATTAGAATCAATATAGTTAAAAGATGAACCACTTGGGCACAGCCCAAGAAAATAAACTGAGCCCAACAAGGCTTGCACAGGTTCGCTTGTCACACAGGGTCAGAAACAGTGGGTTCCCATATAAAAATCTTTTATTTCAACTGAAGAGTTACAATGTTAAAAAGCAACACTATGTTCACTCATTCATTCACAACTCACCCAAACATCAAAGATTGCATCTCTTAACAATGACAGTTAGACAAGGACAGGCTCTTGTTCTCAAATAGAACAATTCACTTTCTGTAATTAATTCACACACCCAGTGCACTCACACAACCACCTCCCAAGGAGCATGACACCCGTGAAAGAAACACGGCACCAAGAAAGAGCCTCGATTCCTGCCAACACAAGAGATACAAGTTAAAATAAAATAAATCAGAAAATCAAAAACAGTTCCAGAAAAGAAACACAGAAGCTTAAACAGAATATAACTAAAAAGAAAAATAATTAACAAATCTTAACAAAAATAACAGAAGAAAAGAAAACAAAATAATGTAGAACAGTCAACACTAGTACTGGAAATTAGGGCACATTAAAAAGAACGTTAAGACTCAGCTACTGGTTATTAAGGTTTTACACAAACAGAACGAGTTCGCTTTTTAAAGCCAACGTGCTAATTCACGTTTATTTATCAAGCACGTTAAACTCTATCCGCGGGTTGTGTCAGCCGGAAGGTGATGCACTCCCATGCGAAACACTCTTAAAGAACGCTCAAAACACTGGTGTAAAACCCTTATGTAGAACACGAATATGGAATGCGGATGTAGAACGTAGAACGTAGAACGCAGAGCATCCAGACATGCGTAACACTCGGCCTTTGCACCCCCTTGAATAAAACAAATTAATAAAAGGTTAGTTTCGCTAAAGTGTTATAACATTTTAGAAATATCGGCAAAGCGTACATACATACTGTTGTGCACTTCTGGAATGCACACTAAAGGACAGACAGCAGGCTCCTCTAGCGCATGATAGAATGCCTATTGCCTGAACATGCAACCCCCTAAAATAAACTAAAATGAGCATGCAGTAAGCATCTAATTGCCTTAATTAAAAAAAAGAAACCACAGCAGTGCCATACCGTCTCTCGTGTCCACCAGCGATTTCCAGCACAACAGTAGCGCATAGATGACGTCACGGTCCACCAATGATGACGCATACAAAACCACATACCCTTGCAGTTTTTATACCCTCCAATGCGTCTTCCGATTGGCTAAAACTTAACAAGGAGAGTAATCACCTCTCTTGCCACACCTCCAAGCCGGAAGTAGGTTCATGCTTTCAGACCCATGTTTGGATCTCCACTGGAAGAATGTGGAGAAATTGTTCTAAGACAATCTGCCCCCCAATATCCTCATTGTTGCACTGCTCTAGCTTCATCCACTGGCAGCACAGCCCCTTCAGCCAATGATAGGTCTCCTTGGGGCTCTTGCCGGCTGGGGTGTTCTTTGATCAGAATTTCATCCAATACATTTCTGCAGAGATGTTGAATTTAGCCAAGAGTGCCTTCTTCACGTCTGAGCAGCTTTTGTCCAGGTCTTCATCCATGACTGAGTAGGCGTCCAAAGCTTTCCCAGTCAGCCAGGGCACCAGTCGATATGCCCACTCCCTCTCTGACCAACCCTAAGTCCTGGAAAGCCTCTCAAAATGCAGAAGGTAATTTTCAAAGGGTGTCCTCTTTGGCTCCCCTTGTAAGGATAGGATAGCTCTGCTGGTTCTTCTTGATCTAAGATGGAGAGGTGTCTTTGTAGATTGTGTCATGCACAAGTCTGAGGTTGGAGCCAGTGAGTCTGAAAAGACCCTGTTCATGTCCTCAATCATAGAGGAAGCTGAAAGACACTGTGGGCAGAAAACTGTTGGTGCCTGTTATGGTGGTAACCCTAAGATGTGCTGGTGGAAACCAGTGGTGAGAGATGCCATCAAGATAAAGAAGAAGGCCTTCTGAGTAATGCGCATGTAAGGCTCTCCTTATTTATTTGAGAGGTATATGAGTGCCAGAAGGGCACCATTTTGTTTGGTGCCTCAGGAGAGATGAAGCCATGCACAAGCTCTGCTAAGTAAATGTGGGGGAATGTTAAGCTCTACTGTGGATATTGTTGAGTGATGGATGGAAGGAGCACTTTGAGGAACTCCTTAATTCGGTGGATATTCCCTCTTTTCAGGAGGCACTGTGAGAAATCTGTGGAGTTTTGGAGTCCGTATCTGGGGTTACTATAGTTAGAAACTTTCAGAGTAGCTCCCTAATGCCTCCTCCCAATGGGACATGCCTCCCAAAATGAATGAATAACAGGATAAAATTCATTTATATACATATATACATACAATCATATACATATGATCCCATACTCACTATCACTGGGATCACTGGGTTGTTATTTTGCACTGTTACTTTGCACCTTGTTCTGTTTTTGCACCTTACCATGCTGCGTTTTTGCACTGCATCACTTTTGCACTGGGTGTGATTCGTTAATGTGTTGAATGCATAGCCTTGTCTAGTGCATCAATGTCTTTGTAATGTGTTGTGGGTTGAGGCAGGATGTAAATGCATAACATCAGCATGCTTTTTATTTGGGGATATCCAAATCCACAAACCATTGTCAAAGCCCATTGCAAGGATTAGGAAAACACATGCACATTTTGCCCATTCACCTGCTCTTATGGTAATCCACGATAGCATAAACCTGACTCTCTCTTTCTCGTCTGGCTGAGGAAGTTCCATAAACTGAATATAAGGGTCAAAATCACCATTAAGTGCCTTTGAGACCAGCGTCCCTCAGCCGACACGAGCGACATGGTTTCGTTCGGCGTGATCGAGCTGCTAGATGACAGAATGTCTTTAGCGGCGTCAGACGTGGAGGATATTTCGGGCTCTTCCCTCGACCCCGCCCCTCTGCCGTCTACGGATCCCAGCGTCACCAAGATGGGGATGGATGCCGAGCTCTTCCGCGTCCGCTCCCTACTCGGCTCACCTTCGCACGTCAGTTTCGAAGGGCTACGAGAGACTACCTCTGCTGGATGAGTCAGTGGCTGCACACTTCTGCCCGCCCACTGCCATCGGATGGAGAGCGAAGGTCGCACACCCCTCTAAGCCGTGCAGGACGACGTCTGCCCTTGCTGGACGAGCGTACTCCTCCGCTGGGCAGGCGGCCTCATCTCTGCACTCCATGGCCGTGCTCCAGGTCTTCCAGGCCAAACTCCTCCAAATTATGGACGAGTCGGGGCCCGATCCTGCGGCTTTTAAGGAACTACGCAGTGCGATGGACCTGGCCCTTAGAGCTACGAAGGCGATGGCTCAGGCCATAGGGAGGTCTATGGCCAATCTAGTGGTATTGGAGCGCCACTTATGGCTGAACCTGATAGAGATTAAAGAGGCAGATAAGGTTCCCTTTCTGGATTCTCTGGGTTTGCAGAGCACTTTACTGCTGCACAGAAGTCATCCCAGGCATTGCGACACTTCTTGCCGAAGCGCTCAAGCTCTACGAGCGCCACCAGTTGCCCCAAGCCTGCTCCAGCGCAGCAGCTGGCTAGACCCGTGCATGCGCCTGCTCAGCCTGCCCAAAAGCCTGAGCCTCCGCAGCGCTCCTGCTTGGCCAGACGCCACTCGTTTTTGAGACGCCAAGGACCCTGGCCCAAGCTGACGCTGGATCCTGCGCCTTGGGCATCATCCTGATCTGCCAGACAGGAAGAGGAGGGGGCAAAGTCTCGCCATTGCCGAACCACCCCCCAAACGACATGTTATGTCCCCAAGCACCCCGTTCTGTTCCGGGTGCCGGTGGCAGTGTGTTTGTAAATGCTGTTGTGGAAACTGGGCCTGTTCTGAAAGCGCCCACACAAGCAGCTGCTGTTGTAACAACAAAAATAAAACACAAACATTTTCAGACAGAGAGCAAAATTCCTCTTCCACTTATAACGAGTGTCAGGTTCCCTCACAGCAATCTGCCACTCGAACCTGGCAGGCCATCCCCGGGGTGTCAGATTGGGTTTTGGGGATTATAAAGCAAGGTTACTCACTCCAGTTTGCTCGAAGACCCCCGCGATTCAGCGGTGTGGTTCCCACCTTAGTGCAGAGCAAGGACGCTCACGTCCTACACTCCTATTGGCGAAGGGTGCTGTAGAAACGGTTCCGCCAGCACAGAGTGAGTCAGGATTTTACAGACGCTACTTCCTCGTCCCCAAAAAAGATGGCGGCCTTCGGCCCATCCTCAATCTCAGACACCTGAACCGCGCTCATGAATCAGATTCTCTCGCAAATACGCCCAGGGGACTGGTTCTTTTCTCTGGATCTGAAAGACACATACTTTCACATCCAGGTAGCCCCCCAGCACAGACGATTCTTGAGATTCACCTTCGAGGGAGTGGCTTATCAATACACGGTCCTGCCCTTCGGACTGTCCCTGGCTCCTCGCACTTTTACGAAGTGCATAGATGCGGCTCTTTCTCCTCTGAAACAGAAGGGAATCCGCATTCTGAATTACCTCAATGACTGGCTCATCTTAGCCCAGTCAGAGGCCGTATATTATTATTATTATATTTTATATATATATATATATATATATATATATATATATATAATATATAGTATATTAATATATTTATTAATAGTACCAAAGGTCTGGCCCTGGCTTGCCTTTTTGTCTCCTTACATTTCTTTCTTTTTCCTTTTTCTCTCTCTCACTGAGCTCATTAATACCCTTCTTCTTTCCAGTCTTTTTTCCATTTTTCCCTCTCTTTCTCAAGGTACTTTCTTCTTCTCTCTGGGTCAGCATCACGCCTTTCCTTATATCTCCTTGCTATCTCAGCTCCACTTAGACTAAAAAAAAAAATATTTCAAAACAATTCAAAACTTTCCCTTACAAACTGCTGTTTCCCCCCTTTAATTGGTGGTCCAGCTAAACTAGGCTTGCCTAGTCTTATTCATTTACATTGTTAGGGCTGTATTTTTTTCAAACAGTCAATGAAATCCATTATATGGACTTTATAAAGACAATATTATCCTTTATATGGACTGATACAGATATTGCCAAAATGTTTATATCGTCCACTCATGTATACCATCTACTGGTGTAATATGTGTGTTATAACTGTTGTAATATGTGAAAAAATTATCAAAATGTGTCAAAAACAATGCACATGTCCACCCTGTCATGGAAGGCTTGGTGACAGGGTGGACAATGACAGGATGGACATTTCTGGCTAAAGTTAGCATTTGATGAACACATGGTGTACCTGCAGTTAGCAATTTCTGAAAAGTTTTTATATTAAGTAATATTTCACTATGACAGGGTGGACATGTTAAGCTTGACAACATTCAACTACAAACACAATATGAGGAAAATTAGAAAATATAAGTGCAGATACTTACTGTGTGTGCAGCAGATGTTTTAACCTCCACTGAAGAAAGGCAAAATGGGGGACAGGATGTCACTGAGTACATCAGAGAGTTTCTTAAATGGGCATTTACCACATTATGGCAGGGTGGACAGCAATTTCAGGGACACGTGCAAAATGCTTATTATTATTATGAAAACAGAATATAAATGATCAAAATGACTTGTTTTATCAAATAACTTGTTGAGGACAATAAGAACATTCAAAAAGTATTTTAATTTTATGTAATTTATCTGCTTTTCACACTCACTGAAGTTAGCTGAGCAGTGTGTGGGACGTGCCAAAATCACATACATCCAATCAAAGAAAATGGTATAAAATGAGAAAAACATATTTCGAGAGATTCATTGTACTTCATCATTGTACTTCGTTTGGCCATTTATATTAAAACCTCAGAATTTCATTATTTTGCATTATGTTCATGATGACTGAGTGATTCTGGTGAGGACACCAAAGGCATTTTATAGTGATATTGACCCATAAAGCTTGCACTGAAGAATAAATCCATCAGCTGGGATTTCCACTCTGTCATATGACACTGGAATATCCAGTGGGCATAACTGAACTGAAACAATAGAGAAGGCAGAAACAATGCTTGGACTAAATGCATAATAAGACTTGCAAAGCTACACACAGAGAAGTATATAAATAGAAATACTAACCAGGAAACTGAAAACTAAAGTGAAAACAAATGGAAACAATGGGAAAATCAACCAATGACAAAATATTGGATGGAGACTAGGCTTGGGACAATTGATGATAGTATCAGGAATCGCCAGTAGATTTCAACTATCTCAATGACTATCAAGTCAGACAAATTAAATGTCAGAAATGTGGTGTCTGCAGCTTTAAGATAGACAAATATAAAATGTGTTGTATCCCATAGTATGTGTTTCCTTTTTCAACTGTTTTGTTATCCTGTATGAACCTTCATACCCCTGAAGCATGGGGAGTGCATGCAAACTCCACACACACGGAGGCAGGATTTGAATCCCCAGCCCCACAGGTGCAAGGCAAAAGTGCTAACCCCTAACTACACGCTAGCCACTGTGTCACTTACAGGCCTTACTTCAGTTTTGCAAGCATTCCTGACCTTTTAAACTGGTACTTAAGGAAAAAAACACTGAATAAATGCTAATGCTAGAGATTGCAGCTACAGTCGATCCTTAACCATCTTCCGGTAATTTTCTACTGTAATGACGTATGGTGTACCCACCATTACTTTTATCACGCCATGCCCCCTTCTTCCCCCCCTCAGATCCACAGGTGATACTATCATCAATCAGAGATAGTTAGTTAGGAGACACAGTAGGACGATGGCACATTACAGATGATTTCGCAAGCCTAGTAGAGACAAGCCCAGGAAGAGAAAACAATGTCATAAAGTGTCCGAGCATGCACTTCATGATGGAAATGTGCCATGCAGTGAAGGAATTTGTGTCTTCTGCTGCTGTAGCACCCATATTTTCCCCTCAGGGATCAATAAAGTACATCTACTGTATTTATCTACTGTATGCATGTATGTATGTATGTATGTATGTATCTATCTATCTATCTATCTAGGGGTAGATGACATTCAGCCAGACCAGAAGGTGTCATACTCTTTGTGGATTTGGAGGCCTATGATCCTCTGTCTCTACATTTGTTGTATGAACATAGTGAGCATTGTGTCCATATTTTGGGTGAAAATGCTTAAGGTGTGTGTCAGACACAATCAATTCAATTCAATTTTATTTGTATAGCGCTTTTAACAATGAACATTGTCTCAAAGCAGCTTTACAGAACATAAGAAACAAAAAGCATGCAAACAGAAACAAAAACATGCAAACAGTCCTAAATGTTAGACAGAATTATCCCTAGTGAGCAAGCCTGAGGTGACTGAGGCGACTGTGGCAAGGAAAAACTCTCTTAGATGATATGAGGAAGAAACCTTGAGAGGAACCAGACTCAAAAGGGAACCCATCCTCATTTGGGTGACACTGGAGAGTGTGATATGAACAATGCCCTTTCTGCATTTATGTATAAGGGTGTGTCTTGTCTCCAATCCTGATTGTGGGTTTCATAGATAGGATATCAGGATAGGATATCAAGATGCAGTCAAGGATGGAGAGGTGTCCAGTATGGGGAGCTAGAGGTAACATCTGTGTTTTTGTAGATGACGTTATTTTCTTGGCGCCATTTCAAGTGAACCTATGACATGCACTCGAATGATTGACTCGAATGCTGCTGAGCATGAAGCCCTATCCAAAAAAATATGGTGCACATGTGGGCATTGGAAATGAGGTCTGTCCACAGGGCTGCTGAGCTTACCCTCTGTAAATGAGTGAGGAGCTCAGCAATCTGGGAGAACCTCAGAGTAGAGCCTGCTGCTCCTCTGCATATAGAGGGGCCAGTTGAGGCAGTTTGTATTTATTATATACTGTATATCTTTATACTCTCCACCTGGCTGCTACTCCTTAGATTTACATTACAGCAACTTATTTTGTCACTCTTTGCACTACGGTCATATGATTCGCTTTTTATTAGAACTGTGTGCTAGTCGCGTTGCACTGTAACTCACTGCGCCCATTGTCTTGTTTTGATAGTTTTGTACTGTCTCGTACCGTCTGCACATGTTTGCACTGCGCACTTTCAGTAAATATATGTAATGTCTCCTGTAGTTCTGTGTTTTGTTTTATGTAGCATCTTGGTCCTGGAGGAATGTTGTTTCGTTTCACTGTGTACTAACTAGCTGTATATGGTTGAAATGACAATTAAGCCACTTGACTTGACTTGTACACCTTACACAAATGCCCCTAATCAGCTAGAGCTGTATCAGGCATGTCTCGATGGACAGAGACTCCAGGGTGACCATGCACAGAATATCCACACAGACAGTAACCCAAGCTTAGGATCGAACCACAGACCCTGGACCTGTGAGTTGGCAAAACTTGTTCTTGAAACTTAATTATATACTTATACTCTGAAATCTATTGACAATTTATAGTCTCTGTAGTGAGCCGATCTCTTCCAATTTTCAGGAACAGCCAGAGGGCTTAAAAACTATTTACTATTTTTTAAATACAGAATTATCACTATACATTAAAGACTTTTTCTTTAAAGTTTTTCTTTTTTCTTCGGTTCATCACATAAGAATTGTTTTGTCAGTTCATAAATGTACCAACAGGTGGCACTGCTGCACAATGCAAAAGATTTCAATGGCATATAAATGAGAAAGCTGACAAAATAAATAAATAAATAAATAACCTACAAAAACGTTCTATTTTTACCACAGTCACAAAGAAAAAATCTTTGTAAAATTATAATTATAATTATAATTGAAGAAACTTTGGAAAATTATAAGCATTAGGCAATTTGGTCTTATAGATATAAATCATTACTTTGCTTTGCTTTTCAATGCAAAACAAATCTGTGTCATAACAATAACCTTGCACTGTATGTTACTTTGTACTATGATCCTTGAAGCTTTATACTTTATCTCACTGCATAAATAAACAGTAATATGACTGAATCACTGAATATACAATTACATTATACACTTATTACTTGAAAACAATGTACTTAAATGGTCCATGCTAAGAACATTTTTATTCTCCCATGCGTTTGAGTAAATCATTAGACTAAGCACTGCAGTCAACGCACTTATAATGCACTCAGTTTTTAATCATTGATTTAATAATCGAATATCCAAACACACTACTTATTATTAAATGATTGCAGTGGGGATAATGATACATAACACATCAAGGGCTCTGCTGAGTTGATTTCAGGTGTCTGTCATTAATACGTGTTACCATTTGAATGTAATATATATTGTCACAACAGCTTAATAAAAATGAAGGTGGTACAGGATTTTTGTGGATTCTGAATACTGTATGTATATGAGTTTTAAATGTTTTTTTTTTTTTCAAGATTTTTGTTTTGCCCACAAATACATGTTAAAATAACTTTTCTGTGAGCAGGCAGAAGCTCCACCCCAGGAAATCGCAGCTCAGCCTAGTCATATAACAGCTTTCACAGTGTGCTTTCTTAGTCACACTGAGGACTGAGGCGACATGGCCACGATATACCCCAACGTGACAACAAGTAGGAGGAAATTTTCCATTTTTACATCAGTGTTAATTCTAGCAACTACTTAGTGGCTTTTACTGGTCATTACTCCAATTAGTAAAGTGTGTCTAACATTTGTAAAACTATTTTTATACTGTCTAGAGTAGATTATTGAAAACAGACATTATTTATAGCTCCTAACAGTTGGCAATACAGCATAGTAACAAAATGTCTAATATTAAACCATTGATATTAAACTAACAATAGCAACTGATTTTTTTAGTCCATTCAATGTATAGCATTGTAATTTTTGAGATAATGAGACCATTGTTTCTTTCATAAAAAGCCGAGGACTACTCTGAATACTACGATGCAATAACAAATAATGACTACCAGGTCTGCAGCAACCCCAATGTAAGTGCCTTCAGCCAAGTCTTCCTACCTACCCTCTATAGCATTGTCTTCATTGTGGGGTTCATTGGCAATGGCCTGGTGTTATGTGTCCTGGTCAAATACCACCAAAGGGCAAATGTGACAGATGTGTGCCTCTTCAACCTTGCCCTTTCAGACCTTATTTTCCTTATCTCATTGCCTTTTTGGGGCCACTATGCCGCAGTCAATGAGTGGACCTTTGGGGACTTCATGTGCCATACAGTGACAGCGCTCTACATGCTGGGATTCTATGGAAGTATCTTCTTCATGATCCTCATGACCTTGGACCGCTATGCTGTCATTGTCCATGCCCAAACTTCCCTTTTCTCCAAGCACCGTTCTGTCAGAGCTAGCGTAGCTATGGCTTTCTTTATGTGGGCACTTAGCTTTGCAGCCTCTCTGCCAACCATCGTTTACTCCCAAGCAAAGAATGAATCAGATGGATGGAAATGCAAAGAGGAATATCCAGAAGGAACAGCTTGGAAGTTATTCTCTTACATTGAGCTGAACATCTTTGGTTTAATCTTTCCACTCTCAGTGATGGTGTTCTGCTACTCACGCATCATCCCCATCTTAATGGCCATAAAATCTCAGAAGAGACACAAAGCTGTTAGGCTCATCCTGGTCTTGGTCATTGTTTTCTTCCTCTTCTGGACACCCTACAACATCGTCATTTTCATGAAATTCCTGCATCACTTGGGCTACATGACCAGCTGTCAGTGGCAACAGGACCTGAACATGGCTATGCAGTGGGTGGAAACCATAGCGTTCAGTCATTGCTGCCTCAACCC
Source organism: Pangasianodon hypophthalmus (assembly GCF_027358585.1). Lineage (NCBI taxonomy): Eukaryota > Metazoa > Chordata > Actinopteri > Siluriformes > Pangasiidae > Pangasianodon > Pangasianodon hypophthalmus. Next base: position 11,543,682 of record NC_069710.1, on the reverse strand, counting down.
CATAATCTACGCCTTTGTGGGGCAGAAATTCAGGACTTTGGTTCTCAAGATACTAAAACAGTGGTTTCCTGTTTGTTTTGGTCATTGCACAACAATTGTCAGTGAGTTCTCAGAGAGGAGGGGCTCTATGTCCTCACGCTCCTCAGTGATTTCCAGCACAAAGATTGTGTAGCCAAAGCTGGGCAAAAGTACAGAAGGGCAAAATCAAACTATACCTTTATTGTTTAAAAAAAATCATTTAAGTTTGTAAAAAGGTCACAATTCCATACTTTGGATAGATTCCTTTTTTAATACTGAAGGTTTTTATTTACATGTTGTCATTATTTTACTTTTTTATTCAGTGCTGGTTATGTATAGTTTTTGTGTACTTTATATGCTTTATTTTCCATTTTAATTGTATAGAGCATATATTGCTTGCAGCAAAGGGTGTCAGGAGCCATATATATAAAAATATATTCTACTCAATGTAAATAGTAAAGTCTCACATAATATGTAATCACATTATATTAAGCATTATTAAATCACATTGAGACTTGTTTTCTTGAAACTTCTCATTGAGAAATGTTTTCTTGTCACATATTTGTCATAGCATTTGCACAGCGTAATTGTATATCTGAAGCCCCTCTATTTTCTGGTATTTTGAAGCATGATCCTGGAGGTGTGCTATTTCACCACACTGTATACATGAGCATTGATGGGATTCTAAAAAAACATTTGGTTGTTGAACCATTTCATTGAGCTTTGAAAATATTGTTTACAGTGTCAATGCTAGAAAACTATTCATGCATAATGTCACATCCTGAGTAATGACAGGATAAAAAAAAATCTCCTCCAGCTCTTGTGTTCTACAGTATATAACAAAATGTATTAAATTGTAGTAGTTTATATGCCTTAAGTAAGAAATAAAACCCAACATACTGTTACAGGAAAATAATCAATGATGGGGTGATGTGATGTGGCCTGACATGAAGCGGAGTTACTGTTACTGTTGGCCTGCAGAATTCTGTCACAAGTCAGTGGAACAATTTACAGTTTCATTCTATGTTCAGCTCAACCACTTAAAAATGTGCCTAACTATGGACTAATGTTAAGCATTTTGCCATTCGACTGGTCAATACTGACAAACTTACTTTTCCAATAAAACAAGTCTTTTTTCTCTTATAAGTATACATCAGTGCTCTGCCATTTTCTTTGCACAACATAATAGCATAGTAGTGTGATAACAAGGTCAAACTTTTTTTTTTTCTTAAACAGCTTCATTCTGAGGTTCACTGGCAATGGCCTGGTGGTGTATGTCCTGTTAAGTACCACCAAAGGTCAGATAGGGTTGCTAAGGGGTCACAAATAACACTGTGTCTTACGACTTTATATATATTTTTGCTTGAATTCTTTTAAACTACTGTGTGTGTCTGTATGTGCGTGCACATATGTGTGTGGGCGTGCTTTTTTTACCCATGCATTTTACATCCTGCTTCCTAGAAACCTAGAATATTAAAACCATTACACATAATTCTCATGTAAAGAATACATTCTGTATATTTTTTTCAAGGTAAGATGAGCCGCATTGATCCTTCTTCACAACTCCATTTTAAATTACTTTGAAATACTAATTAACTCTTTTGAGTGACCAGAGATTTAAAAAAGTGTAGCTATTTGATAGATATATATATATATATATATATATATATATATATATATATTATAAGCCAATGTTCTGTTGAGTTCCTTGCCTTTCTGGATGTTGCCCAACTGCATCCACTTAGCATCCATCAAGTAATTGTTGCATCTAGTCTTCAAAAATGGGAACCGCAACAAGCATTATTAGAGGTGGACAGGAATATCTCTCATTCTGTGCCCCATGCTCATTCTATGAACAGTTTTACTGAATTAGAGGCAGTGGACACAACAATTAATGACAAAGTTGCCATGTTGGGCTGCCAAAATCTTGTTTTATAGCAAATCACCTCAATGAAATCTATTGAATTTCCACTGTAAGTGCAGACAATGTGCCTACAATGCACAGAACCATTTCTATTGTAAGATAAATTGCAAAGATTGGGAGAGAGAAAGGGAGAATATGGAGTGGATAATACATCAAAAATACATGTGAAATACTAATTTGCCCACACAAAGGCTAAGGCAAAGAAGAAAGATGTCTCCCTTTTCCAATTCCTGATGGCTAGCTTCAGAACTTTTGTTTTGAGCTGAAAAGTTAAAGCCTGGTTAATTATATTACCCTGAACACATCTGAAAAAAGGTTCTTCTAAAACCACTAAAACCAAGCTGTTAGACTGAATGCTGGATAATGCTGTTGTCAACTCTCAACTGCCTATTACAGGGTTACTTGGAAAATTCACTACATAGTAGCCTTTAGCATATGTCAAGTGTGATATACTCTTAAACTTAATTTTTATTTGAGGCTGTGTCGTTATTACTGTCATCCTGCTAGCAGAATCGGGGTCAAGGTCAGGGTTACACCATGGGGCACAAAGTATTGTGAGCCATGTCTGATGTCAATGTCATATGCTCAGAGAGCCTCAAGGCAATTTCTGGGCTTTTTCCTCTGTGCATTGACCAGCACATTGTCTGAAACTTTGTGAATCACAGGCTTGGTAAGCTGGATCGGGATTTTAGGCCTGGCCCCCACCCTTAGTTTTTAGACCTGCTAGCCATGTTTGTTGAGTTAGAATTGCATCAATTTAACTTTTTAAACAAATTTCAAACAAATTTCTTTATAAGTAGTAGGGACTGTGATAAATAAATCAAGGTGCACAAATTGAGTCAATATTAGATGTTAGTTGCTAAAAGGTGACAGTAGTTAAGACAGTGCGTTAGGAATGTGCATGTTTTATACTGCACTTTAACACAGTATATGGCATTACAAAGGCTTGACATGAATAAGTGTGTGTTACCTATGCGTTATTGCATCCCAGTTCCTTAAAATGATAAACCATTGTACCAAATTCTTATGCAAATCACAATATCTCAATAGCTCAACATGACCCTTCCAGTGGAACCAGGCTTTGGGAATATAGATTGTCACTTTTACCATCACACAGGTGGGGAAGGAGCCTGAATTAGTGTGTGAGACAGAAAGGTATGGGCACTTGAGTGAAAGACGAAACTCCCAAGTTTGAGATTGGGGCATTGAGTCTGAAAGGAGCATGTTCATGTCCTCAATCTTAGAGGCAGCTGAAGGAGCCTGTAGCCAGAAGCCTGTCTGTGTTACCCAGGCAGCTACCCTGGGATGTGCTGGTGGATGCCAGTGGTGAGGGAAGCTCTCAAGTTGTAGAAGGAGGACATCTGAGCAATGCACATGGAGTGCCAGAAGGGCTGTGGTAAAAGCAGTTGCAGAAGCATAAACTTGGGAATGAGGGGAGTTTGGAGAGGCCATGAAAAAAGACTTCTGGGTCAGCTCAATTCAATTACTTTTTTATATAATGCTTTTAACAATGGACATTGTCACAAAACAGTTTTACAGAAATTTGGATATAAATAAAAAAAAAAATTTCCCCCTAATGAGCGAGTCAGAGGCAACAGTGGCAAACTCCCTGAGATTACATAATGAAGCCTTCTGACACCCCCAGAACCCTCCAGATCTGCACCTTTACCTAAGAGATAAGCTATTAACAAAAGGCTTGACTAAGCAAATAGGTTTTCAATCTAGACTTAAACACTAAGACTGTGTCTGAGTCCTGAACATTAATTGGAAGGCTGTTCCATAATTGCAGAGCTTTGGAAGAGAAAGCTCTGCCCCCTGCTGTAGCCTTCATTATTCTAGGTACCAACAAAGAGCCTGCAACAATTATTCAAAGCAGACATGGCATTTCATAAAAGATTAAACTGCTCGGTGCTTCAGGAAAGGGAGAGAAGACCATGCAGAAGCTCTATTAATTAAGTGCAGGGGAGTGTTGAGCTCTACTGGGGATATTGTTGAGTGATGGGAGAAACACTCCTTAGAGGAAATCCTTAATCCAGTGGACATGCCCTCCCTTTCGAAGACAGTGTCAGAAAGAAATAGTATTTCATAACAGTTTTCTTTTCAGGCTGGATCACAAGCCACAATGTTATCACATTATAAAAATAATTTTCCCTGTCTGCTTTTAATGACTATTTTGCAAGCTATCGAACAGAGCAACCAAACTAAATTCCAAACTAATATTGATGAAAATATAGCTGTACAAGGAAGCATAATCTCAAAGACGCCTTAGGTTAAAGTACCTTGTCATTATTTCTAAAATGAAAATAATCAAGCATGGATAACATGTTTAAAATGTGAAATACATAAACATCACATCTATTAATGTTTTCAGTATTTAAAAGTCCAGTAAATGGAAAGGTGATCAACAGGCAGGTGAGTATGTAAATTTGTTTAAATACTGAATACAATAGCTGAGTTATTTTACATTTTTATAATAAGCTATTTGTGTGGGGTTTTTTTGTTTTTGTTTTTTTTAATTGCACTTCTGTCTGCATTCGGTGTTCAGCTAAGGAATGGCAGTGTTAGAAAAATACTTGCAACTCAGTATGTCATAACAAGGATCAACTATTTTTAGAAGTCACTTAAAACCCTCATTTTCAGTAGTTTTGATGGGTATTATATCCTTGGTTATTTTTAATGTCACGGCATCAGTGAAGTCTCGGTATGAACATAGTCAGAGTTCAGTCCACATTTTTGGGGGTAAGTCAGACTCCATCAGACTCCATCAAGGGTATGTCTTGTTTCCACTCCTGTTTGTGATTTTCATGGACAGAATAACAAGATTCAGCCAAGGATGAAGAGATGTCCAGTATGGGGAGGTAGAGGTAACATCACTGTTTTTACAGATGATGTTGTTCTCTTGGCACCATCTGAAGTGAACCTCTGCCATACATTTGGGTACTGACCAAAAGAAGGTTCCAGATTGGAACCAATCTGGGAGAGCCTAGGAGTAGAGCTTGCTGCTCTAAATTGAGAGGTGCCATTTGAATGCCCCTAATCAGCTAGAGCTTTATCAGACATGTTCCACTGTACAGAGGTCCCCGAGAGAACATGCACAGAATCTCCACACAGAAAGTAACCCAAGCTCAAGATCGAACCACAGATCCTGGACCTGTGAGGTGGCAAGACTTACAGTCATCTTACTTATATTCTGAAATCTATTGAATTGTTATAGTCTCCTGTCTGTTGTGAGCTGATCTTTTCCAATCTTTTATCTCAGGAACAGCCTTGGGGCTAAAAAAAAAAACAATTTACTATCTTTAAATACAGGATTATCACTATGCATTAAGAACTTCGGCTTTTTCTTTTGCAAGCTTCGGGTCATCACATAAGGATTTTTTTTATCAGTTCATAAATGTAGCAACAGGTGGCACTGCAGCACAATGCTAAAGATTTCAATGGAAAATAATTGAGAAAAGATTAAAACTAACAAAGAACCACAAAAATGTTCTGTACGCTCAATTATATTTTTACCACAGCCACAAAGAAAAAAGGAATCTTGGGAAAATTATAAGCATTCGGCAGTTTGCCTGGTTTCTGTTCTATTGTTCTTATAGCTAAACATCTTTGCTTTTTTTTGCGTCATAACACTAACATTATCCTTGTACTGTATGTTACTGTGTACTGTGATCCTTTATATTTTATCTCACTGTATAAATAATCAGTAATATGATGAAATATTGTTGAAAATGTAATTACATTACACACTTATTACTTGAAATCACTGTACTGAAAAAGTGCTAATAACATTTTTATTCTCCTGGGCTTTTGAGTAAATCATTAGACTAGTCACTGCAGTCAATCTTCTTTCCTTTTTGCACTTATTTTTAATCGCTGATTTAATAATTTAATATCCATGGAAAGTGCCTCTTATTAAAAGTTTGCAGTGGGGATAATGATACATAACACATCAAGGGCTCTGCTGAGTTGATTTCAGGTGTCTGTCATTAATATGTGTTACCATTTGAATGTAATACATATAGTCACAACAGCTTAATGAAAAATTAAGGCTGTCCAAATTTTATTTGTGGATACCAACTACAGTATGTATATTCACTTCAATTTCAATTCAATTTTATTTGTATATCACTTTTAACAATGGGTATAAAGCACAAAGCAGCTTGCTGTATATGTAGATTTCAGTTTTGCTCTCAAATACATGGTGTTAAAATAACTTTTCTGTCAGCAGGACAAAGCCCCACCCCAGGAAATCGCAGCTCAGCCTAGTTATAAAGCAGTTTTCACAGTCAGTCACCTGCTTTCACAGTCAGTCTGGGTCTAAGGAGACATGGCCATGATATACCCCAACATGACAGGTAGGTGGAACTTTTCCATTTTTTAATTATAAACTGCTTAGTGGCATTTCTCCATCATTACTCCAAATTAGTAAACTGTGAAATTTCTAAAAATACTTTCACACTATCTGAGTAGATTATTGAAAACAGATATTAGTTATAGCTCCTAATAGATGGTGATCCACCACAGCACCAAAACTTGAAAAAACCACTGGCAAATATTTCAGATGATAAAAAAGGCTCACCAACAATAGCATCTGCTTTTTTAGTGCAGCCACACAGAAAAATATGCATTATCCCTTTTTCAGTATTTATTATTGCATTGTAATTTTTGTAATAATGACACCATTGCTTGTTTCATAAACAGACGAGTACTACGATGAATACTTCAATGTAATATCAAATTACAACAATCAGCTCTGCAGCAACCCCAATGTAAGTGCCTTCAGCCGAGTCTTCCTCCCTACCCTCTACAGCATTGTCTTCATCGTGGGTTTCATTGGCAATGGCCTGGTGTTGTGTGTCCTGGTCAAATACCACAAAAGGTCGAATGTGACAGATGTATGCCTCTTCAACCTTGCCCTTTCTGACCTCCTCTTCCTTATCTCATTGCCTTTTTGGGGCCACTATGCCGCCATCAATGAGTGGACCTTTGGGGATTTCATGTGCCATGCAGTGACAGCACTCTACATGTTGGGATTCTATGGAAGTATCTTCTTCATGATCCTCATGACCTTGGACCGCTATGCTGTCATTGTCCATGCCCATACTTCCCTTTTCTCCAAGCACCGTTCTGTCAGAGCTAGCGTAGCTATGGCTTTGTTTATGTGGGCACTTAGCTTGGGAGCTTCTCTGCCAACCATCATTTTCTCCCAAGTGAAGAATGAATCAGATGGATGGGCATGCACAGAGGTATATCCAGAAGGGACAGCGTGGAAGTTATTCTCTTACATTGAACTGAACATCTTTGGCTTGATTATTCCTCTCTCAGTGATGGTGTTCTGCTACACACATATCATCCCCATCTTAATGACCATGAAGTCTCAGAGGAGACACAAAGCTGTCAGGCTCATCCTGGTTTTGGTTATTGTTTTCTTCCTCTTCTGGACCCCCTACAACATCGTCAACTTCCTGAAGTTCCTGCATCACTTGGGCTACATGACCAGCTGTCAGTGGCAACAGGACCTGAACATGGCTATGCAGTGGGTGGAAACCATAGCGTTCAGTCACTGCTGCCTCAACCCCATAATCTACGCCTTAGTGGGGCAGAAATTCAGGACTTTAGTTCTCAAGATACTAAAACAGTGGTTTCCTGTTGGCTTTCGTCAGTGCACAACAATCGTCAATGAGTTCTCAGAGAGGAGGAGCTCTATGTCCTCACGCTCCTCAGTGATTTCCAGCACAAAGATTATGTAGCCAGAAGTTCAGCAGTTGAAACATGGGTTAATCAGATAAAATCAAAATTGTAACCATCATTGGGTGTTATCACCAAAGCACATTTCACAATTCTCCATACTTTGGTTTGATTTCCCCTTTTCTAGAGAATGTTTTTGGTTACATGTTGTCATTATTTTACTTTTTTAGTTATTGATGTTTATGCATAATTTTTCATGTTTATGCTTAGTTCTCTATTTTAGACAAACAAAGCATGTATTGCTTGCAGCAAGCAAAGGGTCTCATGAGCCCATTTTTTAAATATATTTTACTGAATCTAATATTCTACTCTTATAATATGTAATCACATTATATTAAGGGTTATTAAATGTTTTTTTTGTTATATATTTGTCATACTATTTGCCATAATGTATATGGAGCCCATCTATTATTTTATTATTTTATTTTGAAGTATGATCCTAGAGGTTTAATATTTCACCCTCTGTATACATGAGCATTGATGGGATGCTAAAAATACATTTGTCTTGGTTGGTATTCTGATTAATCATTTCAAAAGCTCTGAAAAATTTGCACTCTCAAAGCTAGAAAAAATGTGTAATGTCACATACTGAGGGGATAATGATGGGATAAAAAAAAGTTCCCCCAGCTCATTTCATACATAACAAAATGTATTTAATTATAAGTAACAAATAATAATAATAATAATAATAATAATATAAAGACATGCTGTTATAGGAAAACAATCAATGACAGGCTAGTGTGATGTGGCCTGACACCAAACAGCATTATTTTTACCATCCCGAGTATTTTCCAATAATAGCAACTCCCAGAGTGTTTTATACCACAGCAATCTGCAAAACAGCTCAGCTGTCATACCATTTACAGTTACATTTAAAATTAAATAATCTTGAGTAAATTGAATTTAATCTAATAAGTATTATTTGTCAGTTGCAAAGACATGAGAGCAGTTAGGACTGTGCAATTGTGAACACTTTACAGCAATATCATGTAAACACCTTTATACATTTTCATTGAAAACCTCCAATCTCAAGTCCTGGGAGGTCACTGTTGCAAAGTCTCAGGACTCCCACAGATGTTCCAAACATTAAGGACTTCCACTAGTTTAGTCAGATTAGTTCTTTTCACAGTAGGGGAAAATGTCAAACTCAACAGAGCGGTGATCTCTAGGAACCCCTGGCCTAAATTAGTTTATTGAAAACAGCTATTTCTAGCTACCAGTAGAGTGCACTGCAGCACATTAATTATGAACTACATCAGTGAAAAAATAACCTGAAGTATTTACAGATGCCTATTTAGTTGCAGTTTAAGTGATGAGAGGTCAAAGGAGAATGACCTGAGTGGTCTGGGCTGACAGGACTCAAATGACCACTCTTTACAACAATTGTGAGCAGAAAAGCATCTCAGAGTGCACAGTTTTATCCATCTCAAAAGAAAAACAAACATAGCAATGGTATTCAGTCTAACAAATTAATTGGCATATTAACAGTGACCCACAATGACCCACATATATGTACACTATATGGGCAAATGGTTGTGGACACCTGACCATATATGTTTTTTGAACATCACATTTCAGATTTAGTCCCTCCTTTGCAGTCACAATGACCTCCACTCTTCTGGGAAGGCTTTCCACTAGATTTGGGAACATGGCTGTGGAGATTTGCCCCTTCAGCCACAAGAGCATTAGTGAGGTCAGGCACTGATGTCAGATGAGGAGGCCTGAGGTGCACTCGGTGATTCAAAAGGTGTTCAGTGGAGTTGAGGCCAGGGTTCTGTGCAGGACACTCGAGTTCCTCCACTCCAACCTTGGCAAACCATGTCTTCATGGAGCTCATTTTGTGCACTGGGGTGTTGTCATGCTGGAACAGATTTGGACTCTACTATACGACAGCATACAAAGACATTCTCTACAATTGTGTGCATCTAACTTTGTGGAGCCAATTTGGGGAACAACCACACATGGGTGTGAGGGTCAGGTGTCCACAAACATTTGGCCATATAGTGTAGCTACAGTACTAAATAAAATCATGCAATTTTTAGTGCACAATCACTATCTTCATACTGAAATATTGAGATTTCTCCTTGTGACAAATACAGTAGCTTAAACTTTTTTTCTTCTTTCTGTCGGCCCTGTACCTGTAATTTCATTTCCTATTCTTGGTTGACCATGAAATACAGGCCTAACTTCTGTCACGGCTTGCTAAATGCTAACTAGCTAACTAGTCACTTACTATCCATGTTGGCTACTACTTTCAGTTTACATTAAGTTATAGGGGCTAGCTAGATAGCCCAAAGCTATATAATGCCATGATAGTACTTACTGCTTATGAGGGGCTTTCGTTTTTATAGTTTCTTAGAGACAATCTTGAAACTATCCACTGACTTTCAGAATGAATTGTAATAAAAATATGTTCATCTGTATAGACCAAATAACACGAATTATACAGTCAGGTGCAGTTTTACTTGCTATATGGTAATACTGTAGTTAATACATGCTAATTAGATAATGATAGCTACGTGCTTGTAGATCAGACTGAACTACACTTGAAGTTACTTTTAAAATGTCTTTTTTTTCTCTGCATTTTTCAGCATCCTGTTGGAGCATTTTTCTTTTTTGGACGCTTTTCCTCCATTCTTTAGTGTAGCTATGTTGCTTTCTGTTTCCCGTTGCTTACATTTACAGAAGCCGGATGGAGAGGAGGCGAATGAGGGCCAATAGTGTTGCAAGACTAGAGGGTTCTTGATTTATTAACCAATGCATTTGACTAAATGGACCTAAATTTCATCGCAAGAAAAAAAAGCACGTAGGCCAAAAATCAGTCGCAAAACAAGCCAGGCCACAGGCATTTCTCCTGAAACTCCCGATGGCCAATCCAGGCCTGACGTGAAGGCACATTACATACTGGGCTTCTACGGAACTATCATCTTCATGATATTTATTACTCTGAATCACTATGCTGTCGTCGTTCACTCCCATAAACTACCCTTTCTCCAACCACCAATCCATGGGAGCTAGCATAACTTTTGTTAAGCTTGAGAGTCTTCTCACAAGTGAAGAATGAGTCAACTGTATGGACAAGTAAGGCACAATATCCTGAAGAGACAGTGTGGAAGCCAGTGTCTTACAATGAGGTGAACGTCACTTGCATTCTCCTTTCAGGGATGATGTTCTGCTACTCGCGTATCATCCCATCTTAATGGCCGTGATGTCTCAGAAGAAGCACAAAGCCGTCAGGAGCATTCTGTCCTTGCTGTGCCTTACAGCATTGTCATCTTCCTGCTATTTCTGCATCACTTTTATTTAGTGCTTCTTGTGCATAGTGTATACAAAATACTGCATATAACATTTGCAGCACATTTCACTGGAGTGTACTGAATTAAAAAAACTGCATTATGAAAATTAACAATTGAATTAACAATTGAAAATTAAATTATAAATTGTTGTTGTCTTAAATCTTTCACACTATTTCCAGTATGTGTAGATACTCTTATGGAACCCTGATGTTGAAGACTTGATATTTTATTCCACTGTATATTTTTGTATAGAAATAATGATGATAAAAATGGACTTGGTCATTAATCTAATGAAATGTTGCTCTATTGCTACTTATTATTTGTGGTTCGTGGTGTCACATTTCTCATCAATGGCTTTCTAGCAATGAGACCGCAAACAATAAGTAACAATAGAGCAACGTTTCATTAGATTAATGACTAAGTCCATTTTTATGCTCACTGCTAGAAAACCATTGATGAGAAATGTCAAAGCAGGATAGAAAAGTTCCTCTTATCTCGAGGCATATACAGAAAAAATGTGTTCAATTGTGATAGCTCATATGCATTTACGGTCAAGATGGTTACACAATCAATAATTTGATACCATACATTTAAACAAATTATGTCAATTCAAACAAATTTGTTCTTAATCAGTTTTCCAACTGAATAAGTTGCACAACATATCTAACTAATAACTAAAGAAGGGTACCATTTGAGTCAGTATTAGGTGTTAGTTGCTAAGAGGTCACAAATAACACTGTGAACACCTTACATATTTTTGCTTGAATAAAAGTGTTTGGCATCATTTCATGAGTATTTCATTAAACATGTATCAACTGAGAAATATGTTGTATTCATTTCTGAAGACAAGCCTGGTACAAAAAAACAAAATATAACAAAATTCTCATAAAAAGGATATATTTTGTAGAGTTTACACATGGATGTCGTAAGATAGGGTGAGGTGCATTAACTCATATTCAATATTTCGTCAATAGAATGAAGATCCGCCTCAGGAAATTGCAACTCAGTCTGTTATCAGATTGAAGTCTAATGTACATAGCCTTATTTAACAGTCAGCTTTTGAACTAATGGGACATGGCTGTGATATTCTCCAATAATATGACATCCCTTAGCAATATGACAAACTGCAACAATATATGTAAGTATACGTTGCCTTATTCCATTTGCGTAATTGTTAAAGCTAGCATTAACTTAAAGGTCATTATTGCAGTTAGTAAATAGTTTCTAAAATGTCTCTGTATGTGAAAATACATTTGGTTTTGCTAAAAGTAATACCAGGTACTTTGTTTCTCTAACTTAAATGTGGGTTTGATTTTTTAAATAAAACTTTTTAAAATAAAAACTAACCTGTTTTTGGGTTGTCAATTGCTTTGATGCATTTTGAGGGTCTCAAATTTTGCTGCCCTGCAGGTTTAAATTTTCAGACTCCCACCAATCCTGATACAACCTGTACAAAACTGTACAAATAGATCAGTTGCATCAAGTTTGTTGGGAGGTAGACGGTCAAACTCTGCGGAGTGGCGATCTCCAGGAATGGAGTTGAGAAACCCTTTTCTAAAGTAAATTACCAGAACAGGTGATATGTCTAGCTACCAATAGAGGACACTACAGCACATTACTGGATTTTCCACAGAAACAACAATTAACCTGAGGAATTTCCTCCAGGCTAAATTCCATTTTATCACAGCAACACAATTTTGACAAACCTACAGATGCATCTGCTCTTATGAGTATACAATATATATAGTGATTCATGATAACAAAGGTGATGTTTTTTTTTTTTTACAGCTGAAGACTTCTCTGACTACTATAGCTTAAACCCAGATAATGAACACCAGGCCTGCAACAACAACAATGTGATGGAATTCAGCCGAGTCTTCCTCCCTACCCTCTACAGCATTGTCTTCATCGTGGGGTTCATTGGCAATGGCCTGGTGTTGTGTGTCCTGGTCAAGTACCACCAAAGGTCAAATGTGACAGATGTGTGCCTCTTCAACTTGGCACTTTCTGACCTCCTCTTCCTTATCTCATTGCCTTTTTGGGCCCACTACTCCGCCATTACTGATTGGACCTTTGGGGGCTTCATGTGTCATGCAGTGACAGCGCTCTACATGCTGGGATTCTATGGAAGTATCTTCTTCATGATCCTCATGACCTTGGACCGCTACGCTGTCATTGTCCATGCCCATACCTCTCTCTTCTCCAAGCACCGGTCTGTCAGAGCTGGCATAGCTGTGGCTTTGTTTATGTGGGCACTCAGCTTGGGAGCTTCTCTGCCAACCATCATTTTCTCCCAAGTGAACAGTGATTCAAATGGACGGGCATGCAGGGTCGAATATCCACAAGGGACCGCATGGGCGTCATTCTCTTACATTCAGCTGAACATCCTCGGCTTAATTATTCCTCTCTCGGTGATGGTGTTCTGCTACTCACGTATCATCCCCATCTTAATGTCCATGAAGTCTCAGAAGAAACACAAAGCTGTCAGGCTCATCCTGATCTTGATCACTGTTTTCTTCCTCTTCTGGACACCCTACAACATCGTCATCTTCTTGAAGTTCCTGCATCACTTGGGCTACATGGCCAGCTGTCCGTGGCAACAGAACCTGAACATGGCTATGCAGTGGGTGGAAACAATAGCGTTCAGTCACTGCTGCCTCAACCCCATAGTCTATGCCTATGTGGGGCAGAAATTCAGGAATTTAGTTATAAAGATTCTGAAAGAGTGGTTTCCTCTTTGCTTTGGTCGATGCACAACAATTGTCAGTGAGTTCTCAGAGAGGAGGAGCTCTATGTACTCACGCTCCTCAGAGGTATCCACCACAAAGATTGTGTAGCCACAGGATGCTGATGGCAATGGAGGTTTATCAGAGGAAATCAAAAAGCTGCAGACTTGTTATGTAATGCACAGCACTATTGCTGTAGCGCTTTTGATGTTCTAAAAGTATGTCATTGCTTTTATTCAATTTTGCTTTTTTCAGTTGGTGAGGAGATTCTTTTTTTGATCATTTTCAAAAATAAATTTACTATACTTTTATTGTTAGTTATGCACAGCTTATGCATATATTTTTTTACATGTGTAGCTCAATTTAAAACTAATACTGCATAGACTTCATGCAGCAAAAAAGGTATTAAATACAACGTCTTTACTGAGCAGCTGAATTATGTTTAAAATGTAAATAAACATTAAGCATTTACCCAATGCTTCTGTTGTATTACTCATTTACTAATCCAATTATCTCTTCTGTTTAACAAATCGACATGCTTACAGTTCATGCATTCTCACAAGACTTTTAGGAAGTCAACTTTTTAAGAACTTTCAGAAAGCAAGAGAAGTGTCTGTGTTGGAGAGAGTAATGTGAGAAAAGTGGTACAGAAGAGGTGTGCAACAACACAAAGGTTTTGAATGATTTCAACAATGGGCAATACAAAGACACAAAGGGTTGACTTTAAAATATGACGCCACAGAGCGAATCTGGGTAACCACATGCCAAGTTACAAAAGGGTACTTTTCTGATTTCAGTGCAGAGTAAAAGTCTTTTTGCTATGTGGTGGCGCATTGGTTAAGGCATTGGGCTATTCACAGAAGACACTGTGAATCCAAATCCCAGCACCACCAAGCTACCACAGTCGGGTCCCTGAGAAAACTCCTTAAACCTCAAATGCTCAGATGTATCCTATCTCAGTAATAAGTCTTTGGATTTAAAAAAAAAAAAAAAAAAAAAGCCAAATTAACCAATGCATATGCAACACTGTCCTATTTCTTATAACATTTTTTTGTGGACTATTAATGACACCCCACCCCACATAACATAAATAGGTTTACTACCTAAATATTAATTAAACACACCTACTGAATTATTTGATCTGTAACAAATTAGAACAATCAAAGCTGTGGCTACTAAAGACCAATAATGCCAAAAGCTTTTCTAAAGTATTTTCTAGAGTCTTACACAATTGTAATGTTTGTGGAACTTACACAATCGCAGTGTTTGGAAATGTTCAGCAATGTTTCACACTGAATAAATTTTTCAGTTGTGTTTATATACAAATGAGTCAGGAAGTGATGAACAGAGGGTGCTTCAAAACTCTGGGGACCACTACCTCAGGTGTTACAATGATGATACAGTAATGGTATGAGTAATGATATATGAAACATTGGCGCAATTCTGTATGACTGTTGTAGGGGAAATGGGTCTGTTTATACTTGAATCACCAAAAATACAAGGTACATACCAGCAATGTAGGTGCCGCACTGTATATTGAATTAAGTAGTCTCATTAGGCAGAGAACTTAAAAGTGCAGATTTATAAAGATTAAATAAGTCAAAGTTATTAAAACCTCAATTTAGTCATTAGTTCTGAATAGTTTGGCTTCTTGCAATGTCAAAGTAATTAATAACCAAGACAAGGCAATAAAATGGAGACATAGAAAAACACCTATCCACTATGTAACCGCTACTTCTATTTCTAGATATGGACAGGTCAAAAGTAAAAGAATATGGGTGAGAGAATAAGTGTGTGTGTGTGTGTGTGTGTGTGTGTGTGTGTGTGTGTAAGGGACGTGGAGGAAGAGCAGAGGAGGGAGTAGGTGTGAATCATTGCACCCTCTGCTCTAGAGCTTGTGTACCATCAAACAAAACAAAGATCACTGACTGAGTGACCATGTTAGTAAACAGATAGAGATCAAATATAAAGTTGAGAGAGAGTGAGAGAGAGAGAGAGAGAGAGAGAGAGAAATACCAAAAAGAGAGAGGGGAGATTCATAGTGATGTGTGGGAATCCCTTTGTCTAAAAGAATGTTAATTGTAAAAGCAGTTTACAGACACAAAGTTAAAACTATGCACAAACAGTAGTAACCTATACTATATCTTCTTGCCTAATTGTCGTCTTATTTTGAGAAGCCTTCAGTTTGTGGTGGAGAGAGAGAGAGAGAGAGAGAGAGAGAGTTGTTTGTGCATCAAAGCTTTTCCCCTGAATCAATGCTGGTTGTGGCGTTTAGAGCATTTAGAGCATTTGGATCCATTCTCGGGGTGTAATTCGGTCAGCTTTATAACTTGTGTATGCCTGACTGCCCAATGAACTTTAAATGCCAGCTGTTTTGTCTACTGTTAAAGTGGAAAAAAGGGACAGATAAATGAGCACATAATTGTAGAGTGGGATTTGTCTTAACATCAAAGGCATAAATGCCAAAGATCACTGGTTTCCCACTGATGAGAGCTGTGAGCCTTCCCTTTGTGAGTCCTTTTGGTGCTTTACCTGTGTGATGCATCATGTGGTGTCTGTCTAGTTTACTGTAATAGTACAGTAATCAAAGGGACCATCTATCTGTGAAGGCATGGTACTGACTCTGTGGTAATTCTAAGTGGTAAGAAATTGGATTCATTTCTCCAAGAATTTTAAAAGATCCATGAATTTTGGACGTAACTTGCACCATGGGATTCTCAAGAGAAGGTGGACACGCAAACCATTTTTCCATTTTGGGATAGCCATGGATGTGTCCTGCATATTTTTTGGCTTGAGACTTCTCTCTTTAGCTTTAACATGTACTGCTTTCCAGATCTGCTGCCATTTTTCTCATCCATTCATCAACAGATGGGAGTTTTGATGGTTCACCAGATGATGGAAAAGTGGTGGGTGGTATCCAAGGACATGCTGGAAGGGTATGAGGCCTGTGGAGGTGTGGGTGAGGGCATTCTGTGTGTACTCCGCCCAGTACACACTTCAGTCATTCAATTTGTTGGAGCAGCATGTCCTTAAGAATCTTCCTATTTCTTGATAGGGTGTCATGAATGCTGTCTTCCATTTGTTCTACTCTGTCATCTGGATGAGGTTATACTCATATATAAATCTAGCTTGGTGAAGATACAAGGCCTTTGTATCCAAGGTGGATTGCACTCGAGGTAGTGGAAAGAGATATTTTAATGTAATGGCATTTAGAACTCTATAATCACAGAGTTCAGAGACCCTGTGTCCCAGTTTTATAATAGAATCTGACAGTGTGTCCAGCAAACATTTCTGATCTTTCTGCAAAACCTAAAAACTAAATTAAATTGGATAATATAGTATTACATGGCTATTGTTGCCTAAATAACAGCTTCTTGATTTGGAATAGATGTTGTTCTGAAACATAGTTAGCTTACTCAGTCACATTAGACAGAAGAAAGAAAGCTTTCAAGAAAGTTCCACAGGGTGACCTCAGCAGTCGAATAAAGTTATGTTTTGCATTTTGCTAATTTTTCTTATAATTTATGAATGAAAAATGACTTCTTTTTCCAGCAGCCCTTTTTTTTTTTAGTGTTTTCCAGTTTCTAGGGCAAAGTGGTAGGGTTAACATTAAAAAAAAGAGCTGATGGAGTAATTGCATTGACAGTAACATTGGTGACAATACTGTTTAATTTCCTGGTAGTATGATTTTCAGTGAGGTTGGTAACTTAGAGGAAAAGCATGGGGACCTCTGAAGTAAAACCTTGATTACAGCTTTCTATAGTCTAGAACTAGCATTGTGGCCATGTTTAAAAGGTCAAAATAAGAATAATTGCTAAGGCATTAGTTACCAAAGCATTGTATAGTAGGTGGCCTTTGACTTTTGACCATATCATTTACTGTTCTTTAAGAGTAATGCCGTGGGTGGGGGAGCTCAAATAATTTTTGAGTAGAAAGCGTTGCCTAAGATTAATGAGTCATGTGTCATCTTATCTCTTCTGTTGGAATTTCTGCAGTGCATCCAGACAAGCTAACGTGCAAATGGCAGGAAGTCTCACCTCGTCTTCCCCCTGTACTTCTGAGAGATACAGAAAAAAAACACTCATGCACTCATACTCATACAGGCTACAAATTACAGGAAATTTGCTCGAGCTGAAAAGAAAAACAGCAAGATGAAATGCCCTTGTCTCACTTGCATGTATGCATAGGACACCAAAGAACACCAGACAGGACAACAGATTATTTCCATTATGGAACAAAGTGGGAGCACAGAAAGGTAACCTGAAATCTATATATGTATCTGGTGCCTTAAGCTGTATGTGTGTCAGTTGTGAAGTGATCATAATACAGGAACTACAGATCAAACCACACTGATAAAACAATGTTTAGTAGTAGCAACATTGTGGTGGGCTCTTTAAGGGGCCTGTGGTTTAGAGAAGTAGCTGGAAGTTGTGGTCTAATTTGCACAGCTGGAAGAAGATCATATATTTTTACAGCACGATATTTTGGATCTTGGTCAAGACACTTCTAATATTATGATAAAACTGTTTAATTTAATCAATAATAAGGATTCAGGAGAATGTAATATAAATGCGGAAAGAGTTACTGAAATTCATCCTTTGTACCAAATTCATCCTTTGATCTGATTTGAGATTTTAGTAGAGAGACAGTAAAGATAACATAGTTTTCTGCTTAGAAATAAAGAAAATGTATAACTAATTAGTTAATTTAATGTCGGAATAAAACTTATTCATATTCATATTTTCAAAAAGTCATATTCAATTTTAAAAAAGAAAAAAATAAACTTTTGACCTATTTTATTTTTCGCATATATATATATATATATACATAACATTTCTCTCCCCCCCCCCCCTTAATTAAGAACTTAATGTAAATTATTTTACCTCTTCTGAATGAAAACTCATAAATAAACACAAAATTAGGCACGCCAATGTATCTTCAAAGCAGCAACAAAATATTACCAGATAATATATTATAATATTATAATATAACCAAATCTGCATTGGAATTTTTTTATATTCCTGACAGCAGAAGTAAAATATTATCATGGAATGTAGTGGTTCGAAAACAAAGTATAATATTCTTTTTTTCCATAGGTAAAGTCCAATTTCTGTTCTCGCTTAATATGCAAATGAATGTCTCTGTAAAGCGGTTTTCCCCCAATTCCTCCTTACTACAGTTTCTCTGAATAATGACTCTCACCTGTCACTTTCTGTTAATTTCAGAATGACCACTATGGAGATGAACATAACTAGCCAATATTATTATTACGATGAGGCCTCACCTTGCTATAATGTTCCTGATTTGAACCCGACGATCATGGCTGTCGTCTTCTACCTGGTTTTTGCCCTTGGACTTCTTGGTAACACCACCTTATTGTGGATGTTGCTGAAGATCATGCGCATAAAGACCATGACAGATGTGTGCCTGCTGAACCTGGCAATTTCTGACCTGATCACCGTGCTCTCGCTGCCCTCATGGGCACTTTACATCAAGGGGCATTTATCTGATGCTAATGCCATGTGCAAACTCATGGTTGGTACCTATCAACTGGGCTTCTACAGTGGCATACTTTTTGTGATGCTGATGAGCATTGACCGCTATTTGGCCATTGTCCATGCAGTAGCATCTTTGGGAGCACGGACTCTGAGTTACGCCATTACTGCTAGCCTTGTAATCTGGACCATCTCCTTCTGTGCTGCACTTCCAGGGGCCATTTTCCACAACATGATCACAGATATGGATAACAACACACAGTGTGATTGGGATACCAATAAAGGGTCAGTCAAGACATGGAAGCTGTTCCTTAATTTTAGCCAAAATACAGCAGGGCTCTTTGTCTCACTGCCTGTCACAATCTACTGCTATGTCAGGATCCTGCTGGTGCTGAGGAGGACAAAGAACTCCAAGCGAGGACGAGCCATGAAGTTAATTTTTGCCATCGTCATCGTCTTCGTGGTCTTCTGGGTGCCATACAATGTAGCCGTGTTCTTGCAGACCCTGCAGAACTTTGAAATCGGCGATTCGTGTGATAGCAGTAAACATATAACTACCGCCCTGTCTGTGACTGAAACCGTTGCATTAGCTCACTGCTGCGTGAATCCTGTGATCTATGCTTTTGTTGGGGAAAAGTTCAGGAAATGTTTGGCCAAAGAGTTTTCAAAATGGCTCCTTTGTGCAAAGTTTTACAAACCAACATCAATGTATTCAAAAACCTCAGAAAATGAAACATCCAACACACCTTTATAAGAGAACTGTATATATTTATGTATTTGTATAAATGCCACAGGATATAGAATCAGAGGTGATTTGAGCTAAACTGTACATACTTCTTTTATCTAAATCTGTTACTATATTAACGTAGCATTGCCGCCTGACAACTCCAGGGTGCCTGGTTCAATCCTGAGCTCGGGCTGCTGTCTGTGTCTGTTTCCCATGTTCTTCCCATGTCATCCTGGGTTCTTTGGTTTCCACCAACCTTCCAAAAACATGCCAGTACGTTCTGTGAGATGGACTGGTGTCCCATTAAGGGTATATTCCCACCTCACACCCAATCTTCCCAGAATACACTCCAGATCCACTGCAACCCTAACCAGAATAAAGCAGTTCCTGAAGATGATTGAATGTTCCTATATTAGCACATACTATATTTTACTATATTAGTATTATATTATATTTATTATGTTAATAATGCCAAAGTCATAGGAATACTAACAATTTAAGGCAGCTTTGTTTGGTCTTAAGAACTATAACCACAAATCAACCCCCTTAGTTTTATTACAATCTGAGTCATGAAAATTCTTGTGAATCTTGTGAGATTATGAATAAATACCCCATACCAAATAGCACATTAGAGATCTTCTGTCAGAAACAGAACCATTAACTAAATTTAAGTTATATTATGCCACAACCCTACTATAAACAATGTAATGTAATAATGTGGGAGTTTAAGGTTCAGTGACTCATTCATTATCTGGATGAATGATGGTTTATATATGAATTATGTATATTATCCATATTAGCTGTCCTGTGCATTATTAAAAGCCCTATTAAAATCATTTAATTCCCCAGTACAGTACAGAATTGCATCATTGCACAGACTGAGTCATGTTTTTTCCTGAGATGTGCACAGTTTAACCCCTCCTTACATCAAGCCACAAAGCACAAATGTTTTGAAAGATTCGCTGTAGAGCATGAAACTGTAAGAGCATGAAACTGTAAGAGCCGGATTTCCTGCACATGACTTTTTGTTCTTACATGAAAAACCTGTTAGTATGCGTGTAACAAATGAAGAGGAAGACTGAAGGAAGAAGCTTGAATCTGTAAAAGTAATGAGAAGGAGCATGTTGTAGTACGCATGACTGTATGTATGGTCTATTGTTGCAACGTCAAAGTAATAAAGTGTTGTTGGTTTGAAAATAGTACACCACTGCAGGTGACGTCATCAACCATTTCCTGCTGGGTTGGGGGCTGCTATGCTCTAAGAAGAGGCAGCTGTTTTGGGTTTGTGAGGCCCTAAGTAAGATCATGACCATGTGTAGCCAAGCCTCGTACACGGAACCAATTCATAGTACAACACGACTGAATTTCTTTCTTTGATTAGAGTGAGCACTTTACAGAAAAGACATTTTTGCTTTCCTTTTGAGTCGGGGCAGACCTTTGTATAAAAGTGCATGATTTAATACAAGCATGAAATTAATGGGAAAAGTGTGCATTTAGAGCAATATGAAATAATCAATTGGCACAATAGATTTAGTAAAACAATAGCATATTGAAAAGGCTCTAGGTATGTATGACAGATCTTCATGTGTAACATGGGCTAAATTGTTACTAAACTATCTTTCTTTTACAGGACAATGTTCCAGGAACAAGATTAGGTGAGAGTATATAAATGAAGCACTAAAGGGAGAAACTAGTTAAATTTTTAAATCCTTGACTTGGCTTTTCAGGTTTATGACAGTAGTGCAAATTATATCTGACAGTATCTGATGCTAAATGTGAGATAAATAATGTATTTCTCCCTCACTAGGAGTGCACCGAACATCCTGTGAGACTTGTTTGTCTCTGTAGCTGTTGGCACACTTAGAAATTTCAGTATAGTCCCTTCAGAAACGAACCTAGTACATAAAAAAGTACCAAATTCATTATGTTAGAATGTAAAACTTGTCTGTTTTCACACTAACTAAACAGATAAACATGCATGCAGGGATATATTTAGCTATTATTAAATATTACGATGTAATATTGAATAAATAACCAAAAAATAAAAAATAACCAACTGATACTATATGGCCAAAAGTATGTGGACACCTGACCATCACACCCATATGTGCTTTTTGAACGTCCCTTTCCAAATTTCATCCTGTTTTGCTTTTATAATAACCTCTACTCTTTGTTTTTTTTTTATTATTATTATTTTACAGGGACAGTGCTCATTAATCAACAGTCAGATACTGTAAATAAGCCAGAGTTAGCCCAGCAGGCTAATTTTCATCTGTCGCCCCTTGCCAGATTTTAAACTAAAATTGGCAACCTAAAATTAAAATCTAATAAGTTATCACAAATAACAAACATGTATCAATACAACAAAACCATGTAATTGAAACATATCCATGAGTAAGTAATGGTACAAAAAACAAAAAACAGATTTAAACATACATCAAAACAGAATAATACCAAATCAGCAGATATATACATAAACACTACTAAAGATGATAATGGCAGTGTCAGAGAAAAGATTGTTTATTTACATATGATTATAAGTTTGGTTTGCTTTTAGCCATATCTTTAGTTTATATTTAAATGTTAGATAATTTGTACTCTCTCTTAACTCAGTTGGTAGAGTATTCCAATAATGAATGGTTCTAACTGAAAAGAATGATTGTCCAAACGTACATCTAAATTGTACACATTCTCCTCTATTAGTTGCTCTTGTTACTTTGCCACTATAATGTAATGGGAAGGATTTCCACTAGATTATGGAGCATGGCTGTGGGGATTTGTATTCATTCAGCTGCAGAAGCATTAGTGAGTTCAGGCACTGATGTTGGGTGAGGAGGCCTGGGGTGTGTTCCAAATGATCCCAAAGGTGTTCAGTGGAGTTGAGGTCAGGGCTCTGTGCAGTACACTTGAGCTCTTCCACTCCAACCTTGCCTTCATGGAGCTCGCTTTGTGCACAGGGGCGTGGTCATGTTGGAACAGGTTTGGGCCTCGTAGTTCTAGTGAATGGAAATTGTAATGCTAAAACACACAAAGGCATCCTATACAATGCTGCTTCCAACTTTGTGGCAACAATTTGGGAAAGGCAGACATATGGGTGTGATGGTCAGGTTTCCACAAACCTTTGGCCAAATAGTTTATCTACTGTAGCTATTGTGAGCTAATGAAAACTAATTGATAGACTATAAACTATTACACAAACAACTACCATCTAACCAAGTCACCTAGCAAAATATCATACATTTTTATCAACTTAGCTAATATGCTAGCTGTTATAGCTAGCCATATTATAGCTAGCTGTTATAGCTAGATATGTTCACAGTATTGAAACAATTCTGAACAATGTAGCTAGCTAATACTAGCTGCTGCTACCGAGCTATCATTAACTCTCAAACCAACAAAGTAAATATGACAAATGTTAACATTTGGAATAAGATTTGTTTGAGAAACTGGGAACTAGATAATGACTGGGAAGTCTTGTCTTTGTAGCATGTTAAGTAACTATAAATGGATAAAATGGAAAAAATCTATGATGTCATTAATTTTTTAATAAGTAAAAAATTTTAATTGTTGAAAACTTGCTGCAGTGTAAAAGGAATAATGCACTTCAGGATGTACTGTAACCGGAAAATAATCAACTTTGGGCTGGTAACAGTAACTCTGCTTGGTGTCACTGCTTCATGACACTACCCTGCCGTTGACACACACATTTTTTCCATCACTCTTCATTGCAATCTTTGATTTCTTGCATTTCTTTTTAGCATAAATGTAAAATTTGCATCAGAATGAGTGGAATGGAAATTCCCACAGCAGACAATTATGTACGAGTTAAGCTGCTCATGCAGAAAGCAGCATTTACCTGCAACATGAACATCTTTGCCCACATTTTAGAACAGAAATAGATGGAGTTGTAGATTAACAGGCCACTTCCTTGCTATGAACAGCTTCTGATTTATATCGGTGCAGCTATTAGCAACAGAGACCTAATTACAACACACTTCTGAGAAATCAGCGGCGATGTCCTCATTCTGAAGAGACTTTTATCAGCATCACTATCAGCATCCACATGTATAATTCATGGGGATTTATAACAATCAAGTGCTCTATTTTATGCAATAACAAGAAAGGCTTCAAAAGGGAGTTTGAGACTTCTTCAATTTGAAATAGATTCAACAGCAGCAACCATCTCACAGAAATTCTATTTAAAAAAGCTGATGTTGATCAAAGTCATAATAGATCTAAGATCTAACCTTTTGTAACCTTTGGAAACTATGGTAGCATCAGAGATCACATTATGAGAGATGAATGGATTTTTATCAGCATCAGTGTGATCTGAAACTTGATTAATACCAAAAATGTTTCTTCAAAAAGAATTCTTATCTTGAAGGAATAACATCAGTTGAACTGGACTTCTTGTGAATAATCAGTGGTGGAGCTCACCTTACTTTATCTCTGTGTCATTTCCTTCCTAGTTTGCAGCTTGCTTGTGCAAATTTTCACACATTTAGAATGATGATACTAGGTCACCAATAGAGAAAACACTGTGAGGAGATTTTCCAGTATAAGCTCAAGAAGAATTGTTTTCAATAGTTATTCAGAACATCCAAACATTGTGACAGGATCTACCTCAGACTGTCAGACAAATAAGAGCCGCCCTCTACCACTTCCACCTCTGTCTTCCTTTTACATTCTGATTCACTGCTCTTCACAGTACGTCAACACCTAATTTGCATATGACCTAGAATTGCACAATACCTCACCTCATGTAAATATGAGCAAAGCACGTTTACTGTATATCTTTTTTGACCATCTCAGTTATTTATCTTTGAGAGTTTATAATTATATATATATATATATATATATATATATATATATATATATATATATATATATATTATATTATAAACTCTCAGAGATTATAATTAACACTTTGAAAACACATCAGATCTCATGCTAGATATTTATACTGATATGGACTGGGTAATGTGTTAGGAACGAAAGGATGCCACATCGTTTGATGGAAATGAAAATTATCAACCTACAGAGGGCTGAATTCAAAGACACCCTGAAAATCAAAGTGAAAAAATGACGCAGCAGACTAGTCCATTTTGCTGAAATTTCATTGCAGCAACTCAAAATGGTACTCAGTAGTTTGTATGGTCCCCACGTGCTTGTATGCATGCCTGACAACGTCGGGGCATGCTCCTAATGAGATGATGGATGGTGTCCTGGGGTATTTCCTCCCAGATCTGGACCGGGGCATCACTGAGCTCCTGGACAGTCTGAGGAGCAACCTGGCAGCTTCAGATGGACCGAAACATAATGTTCCAGAGGTGTTCTATTGGATTTAGGTCAGGCGAGTTTGGGCGCCATTCAATGATATCAATTCCTTCATCCTCCAGGAACTGCCTGCATACTCTCGTCACATGAGGCCGGGCATTGCACCACTGCACACTGCACCAGTGTAGGGTCTGACAATGGGTCCAAGGATTTTATCCCGATACCTAATGGCAGTCAGTGTGCCATTGTCTAGTCTGTAGAGGTCTGTGCATCCCTCCATGTATATGCCTCCCCAGACCATCACTGACCCACCACCAAACCGGTCATGCTGAACGATGTTACAGGCAGCATAACGTTCTCCACAGCTTCTCCAGACCTTTTCATGTCTGTCACGTGCTCAGGGTGAACCTGCTCTTATCTGTGAAAAGCACAGAGCGCCAGTGGCAGACCTGCCAATTCTGGTGTTCAATGGCAAATACCAGTCGAGCTCCACGGTGCCGGGCAGTGAGCACAGGGCCCACTAGAGGACGTCGGGCCCTCAGGCCACCCTCATGAAGTCTGTTTCTGATTGTTTGGTCAGAGACATTCACACCAGTGGCCTGCTGGAGATCATTCTGTAGGGCTCTGGCAGTGCTCATCCTGTTCCTCCTTGCACAAAGGAGCAGATACCGGTCCTGCTGATGGGTTAAGGACCTTCTACGGCCCTGTCCAGCTCTCCTAGAGTAACTGCCTGTCTCCTGGAATCTCCTCCCTTCTCTTGAGACTGTGCTGTGAGACACAGCAAACCTTCTGGCAATGGCACGTATTGATGTGCCATCCTGGAGGAGTTGGACTGCCTGTGCAACGTCTGTAGGGTCCAGGTATCGCCTCATGCTACCAGTAGTGACACTGACCCTAGCCAAATGCAAAACTAGTGAAAAACAGTCAGAAAAGATAAGTAGGGAAAAAAATGTCATTGGCCTCCACCTGTACAACCAGGATGATATTAATTGTGACAAAGCCATAAACTAACTTAAGTCGAGATGATATCACAGATGCATGTTAGAAAGTGTATGGAGGGTGATGAGGCTCAACTATCATGTCCAAAATGGTCAATCACCAACCATGTACGTTTATTCATCAGATAACTCATTTAAAACACATTCTACAGATCTTCAGCTGGGAATTCTTTGCAACTTTTCTGGTATGTTGCTCATTTTGATGTCTTAGCTACCTTGCTGTACAGATATTATAACTAGCAAACCAATGTGAGTGAAAGAAGTGATGTATTGAATTGATGTATTGACTGTATGACCTTAGCCAGCACTTGAAGTAGATTGGAAAGTTTAGCCAGTCACTCCTTTTTAAACAAGCTCCACCAACAGAAGACCAGAGCATAAAATAGCA